>NW_025999853.1:49758526-49851347 GCF_001458135.2 Marmota marmota marmota | reverse complement strand
GCCGGGGCCGGGGGGGAGCGTTCCAGTCGGCCGGCCCCGTCCGTGGCGCCCGAGCCGGACGGCTGCCCCGTGTGCGTGTGGCGGCAGCATAGCCGCGAGCTGCGCCTGGAGAGCATCAAGTCGCAGATCCTAAGCAAACTGCGGCTCAAGGAGGCGCCCAACATCAGCCGAGAGGTGGTGAAGCAGCTGCTGCCCAAGGCGCCGCCGCTGCAGCAGATCCTGGACCTGCATGACTTCCAGGGCGACGCGCTGCAGCCCGAGGACTTCCTGGAGGAAGACGAGTACCACGCCACCACCGAGACCGTCATTAGCATGGCCCAGGAGAGTAAGTGGGCTTCGGGGCTCAAGCGGTGCGTTGCTGGCTCGGCTCTGGGAAGGGCGCCTCTGGCTTCCAAGCCGGGCGCTCCCGGCTGCTTCGGCCCGGAAGCGTTTTCTGCGAAAACTTGATGGATTAGGGACCCGGGGCTATTCCACAGAACTTTTTTCCAGCGGTGAAGCTGGGCAACGGAGTTGTGTGCAGGCCCTGTTCCTGGAGGTGGGAGGGGGCAAACGCGACGGGTTGCAAGATACTGCCTCCCAACCCCGGTGTGCGAGAAAGACCCCCGTTAAAGGAGTCGGGGGCGGGGGGAAGCTGAGGCCCGCAGCTTTGGGGACTAGGCAGACACTCTGTCCTGAAGGGCCACGGGTGGGGATGACTAGAGAACAGAATTGGGAGGCTCCCAGCTGGGCCGCAGTACTCTGTCTTCCCATGGTCCTGGCACCAACTCCCCGCTCGATGCTCCGCAACGCGCCCACCCGGCTCCAGAGAACCGAGTGCCCCTCTCTGTCCCAGGAATAGGATCCCAGAACCCAGTGTTCCTCCTGGCAGCCCAGCTGGCACCCTTTTCATCCTGAGCCGTGTCTCACACTGGGTATCCCAAGGGGCCAGGAAAACTGTCTTCTTGGTACCGACCGATCTCAAGATAACTCCATTGCGCTGGGGGCTTAAGGACAATCATTTGGTTACTTAAACCTCAGTGTTCCGTCCCTTATTCACCGGGCCTGATGGCAACTGGACTTGAGAGAGGAAGACCCAAGGGAGAATGAGAAAAAACTGGACGGGTGTTGGGGGAGACCCAGGCATCCGAGTCCCTGGCTTAAGGAAGCTGAATACTGAACACGTTAATAGACACGAGCTGCTTTGAAATTTTATGGCCTGGAAAATCCAGGCCAATACCACTACCCCCAACTCTATCTCTCCCTAAGGTCAGGTGACTCCCTCTTCCCCTCCCCCACTGAGTCTCCCCCTGACTCTTCAACTCCAGGGAACCAAGCCCTCTCTTATTCCCTGGTGGTTTGGCAAGGTCTCCCACCCCCCAGTTTGGTTTATGGCTCTGAACAGAAGAGGGGGGAGACTGGTTTATTGGCAGATGGGTAATAAAAAGCTGGGGGCTGAGGGTCCTAGTGGCCCACATCCATAGGAGAGGCACAGGAACCCAGGTGTGCATCTGGGAGGTTTAGTACCTGGTAATGCCAAATGTGTTTCTGTAGAACTCAACTGAACCGTACTTATTCAGGACTGTAAAGAAAACTAACCAGGAAAACTAACTGGATTTGTGTGTGTATGTGTTTGTATGTGTGTTTGTGTGCACGCGCACACAGGCGAGCTATGCACCCCGCACCAAGGGCTGGAGATCTGATCCTGTTTCCTCAGTCTCCCTTCTGCTCCTTTTAAGACTTCTGCTTGTGGAAGCTGGGGTCAGTCTGAGATTGACCTAGGGCAGGGGTGGGGGTGGGGATTTTAGGAAACAGTAGTAGAAGAATTCTAATCAAGAGTTTGCTGGAAGAAGATGAAGGGTACAGAGGGAAAAGATGCTCTGGTCTGTGTGGTATAGTGTGTGAGAATTCCCAGGATGGGTGACAGGGCCTTGGACTTCCCCTTGCTCCTCACTATGCCTAGCATTCCTTAGCTATAGGTCTGAGCTCAGAATTAGCTCTGTAGTGGGGATGTGGGAAGTGAGGGACCCTGCATGCATGGATGGGGCAATGAAGGTTAAGACTGAAGGAGGCACCAGCAGTTGGTGTCTCACCCCAACTTCCACTCTTGTGCCACCAACAGTACTTGGGTAACTAGGGAACTGGGTCTCCAGCCAGGTATTGTACGTCCCCTTTAAGAGCCTAGCTGAGCTCTTAAGAGAGGGAGGGGGAGTGGAGGGAGGGGGGAGGGAGAGAGGGGAAAAGGAAAAAGAGACTTTTATAGTCTAATCCCCAGGGACCCGCTTTAATAAGAGACTTGGTGCTCCTTGCTAATCCGGGGGCAGGTGTTTGGTCAGCAGAGATGGCCTCTCACTCCCCTCCCCCTGTCTCCCCTCCCCCAGCCTTCAACCCTGGACCCCAGCCCCCACCTCGCCTAGACTGCTTTGCTTGCCCTAGTTCCCTCTACCCTCTCAGGCTCTCCCACCCCAGCCTTCATCCTGGGAACCCAGCCCCCTGCCCTTCTGGGAGCCGAGCCCAGCCCCTCAGTTTCTCTCTCCTCCCCATACAGAGAGGCCCCTGCCCTCTCAGCCCAACCTCCTGCCCCAAGGCCTTCTAGCCTGGGTTGGAAAAGGGTGTGTAGTTGGGGGTGGAAAGGGGAGGCCGTAAGTAAGGAGGGGGTTGGGCTTTTGCTGAAAATAGTGCAATGACCTCTCTCCCCCAGCAGCACCGCCTACTAAACCTGACCTGCTGCCTGCCACCAACCAGATCAATCCAACACACATGTGGCCCCCTCCCTTTCCCATCAGAGCTGTTAAGGATTCTCCCAAGCCCCTTTCCCTCTATAGCTCTACCTGCTTATTCTTTGTTTCTCCCTCTCTACCTTTTCTGTCCTCTTATCTTTACCCCACCAGGTTTAGCTCCCTCCCACCTCTAGCTTTTTAACCCCCACCCACTCCTTTCTACTCAACCCTGGTGTTCTCCAACTCCCAAACTTATTTCTTCTCACACCACAATCTTTCTACAACCTCCGTTTTTCTGCCTATCTCTACTAACCTGACTTCATTCCTGGATCTTCTTGATTCTTACTTCCCTCACCTTCTCCAGTCTTTCCTGACTCTTCACCTTTCTCTTTGCTTTCTCCCTATGTCCTGTCCCCTAGTAGTACTGACTAGTCTCCCATCCAGTGGAGAAGTGTATGAGGATTCCCTGGGATGGGCAATCCTTTATCTGAAGGAACCAAAGGATCAAGTGCCCAATCCCTCACCTTCAAATCTTAGGTCAGCTAAAGGTAGTAGGGTATGTTTCGAGTTTAGAAAACCAAACACTTATTGAGAAACTACTACTATTTTCACATTCTTTAATGCTCAGCACCTAAATCAAGAATCATTACTATCATACCAAGAAGTCTATGGGAAAGGCCAGATGAGGAGTCAAACAGTGGTTAAACCCACTTCAATGTAGCCAAGGACAGTTTAGGAAGAACTCTCAAGCACTTGCCTGTGTAACTGAAAATTGGGAGTTCATTCAGCATGTATTTATTGAATACTGCTTGGTACTATGGGAAGCACTAAAGCTACAGTGGTGAGTAAAATATATAGTATTGACAGTGTCCACCCTCAAAATGAGTATCTTAATAGCAAGAAATAGACACTTCCTATGCCTAAGTTAGGCATAATATGCCATTTGGATTGTTGCTTGTCATTCCAGAGCTCACCAGTAGCTTCCTTGCCCC
The DNA here is from genome assembly GCF_001458135.2 of Marmota marmota marmota. Taxonomy (NCBI): domain Eukaryota; kingdom Metazoa; phylum Chordata; class Mammalia; order Rodentia; family Sciuridae; genus Marmota; species Marmota marmota. The sequence continues at coordinate 49,847,659 of NW_025999853.1, read as the reverse complement.
AGCTACTCTCCTAATCTCTGAATTTCCATTCCCCAAGCCCCACTCTATTACATCATTACTGAAGCTCCAGCCAGTAGGATAAATGGGAGGACTAACAGAACACTGCACCTCAGAGAAACAAGGAAGACGATGATGCAGAGGACTTTGTGTATTGTGACCTAAAATATGAAGATTACAAAGGACTTTCTTCCTATCCTATTCAGAAGGTCCTCCTCTCCTGGAGTGAAGTGGGAGAGTGTTCATGGATGTTAAGTCCTCCATGACTACACAGAATGTTATGTGGGCATAATACCTAAGGGCCTACCTGGACTTCTGCATCATAGCTATATGGGCCTGGAAAAGCTCATTCCAGATTCTTCTTATCTAGAATGAGAATGGTCATTCTTGAGAAACATGATTCAGGGCATTCCCAAACTATCTAAGACATTAGGAAATGGAACTGGAAGAAGCTGGGAGCACAGGGATATATTGAGCATCATCTTTAATCCCCAAGGTTTAATTCATGGTCCAGAACAAGGGGGAAAGGGTCAAGATGTGAAGTTGGGATACTGAACCTCTGTAGACTTGCTGGTGGTCCTGGACCCAAAAAAAAAAACAAAGGAATCTCAGGGGAGAAAAAGAATTTTGTTTGTCGTGCTAGGGATTGAACCCAGGGCTTCACACATGCTGGGCACTTCCTCTACCACTGAGCTACATACATCCCCATCCCTTTTTTCCCCTAAGTTTTGAGACAGGATCTTGCTAAGTTGCTAAGGCTGGTCTTAGATTTGCCATCCTCCTGCCTTAGCCTTCTTGAGTAGCTGGTATTACAAGTGTGCACCAACTGTACCCTGCTGATTATAGTTGATATGGTATGTTGAATTATTGTTTGTTTTGTTTTTGTGGTGTTGGGGACTGAACCCAGGGCCTTGTGAATGAAGGTAAGCACTCTACCAACTGAGCTATATCCCCAGCCCGAATTATTTCTGATGCTTTGGGAAAGTAGGAAGAAACACAATTTTTCCCTCCCTCAAAATCTGAAGCACTAATGGTGGTGATGATGAGAAAGCAGCTAAGGAAACTTCTTTTGAGGAGAAAAGGAATGAGGAGTCAGATGCATAGGATGTGCTTGGGTAGTTTCATTCTGGTGCTACCGGGGATGACACAAGCCTAGATTTCAGTTCTGGTTTAGTTTATAAGATAAATTTAGCCTACATTCCCTCTGGACCCTGAGTTATATCCTCTGAGGCCACCTTTTTTTTTTTTTTTTGCCGGGGGGATGCCAGGTTCCACCTGCCCATCAGACAAATCAGCAGAAATGGGGCAAGGTGACCTAAGGACAGCAGGTATGGTAAGAGGTATGGCTTCTATGAAGAGCTTAAAGATTCAGAAAAAGTTGGAGCCTTACATTCTGGGAATAGTTAGGGAAAGGGAAGGGAGAATTCCCTGATAATTACCTTTACAGGTTAAAATGTAGAGGGGAACCTGTGTATTAGGATAAGTAAATGGATTAGGGAATTGGTACAGATCAGTAAAGACTGATAGAGCCCTCATCCAAAGTGAGGAGGCAGTTTTCAGTACCTGAAACCCCATACAGATAATCCATAAGATAGTCACAGGAGAAGGGCAAAAGCTGAAACACTCAGGCTGAGGAGTCCAAACTGCCAATGCCACCCAGGGATGCTGATCCTTTCTACAAATACCCTTTGCTGATGTTGTGCTCCCTTCTCTCTTATCAGCGGATCCTGCAGTGCAGACAGATGGCAGTCCTCTCTGTTGCCATTTCCACTTCAGCCCCAAGGTGATGTTCACAAAGGTACTGAAGGCACAGCTGTGGGTGTACCTTCGGCCTGTGCCCCGCCCAGCCACAGTCTACCTGCAGATCTTGCGACTGAAACCCCTAACTGGGGAAGGGACCGCAGGGGGAGGGGGTGGAGGCCGCCGTCACATCCGTATCCGTTCACTCAAGATTGAGCTGCACTCGCGCTCCGGCCACTGGCAGAGCATCGACTTCAAGCAAGTGCTACACAGCTGGTTCCGCCAGCCACAGAGCAACTGGGGCATCGAGATCAACGCCTTTGATCCCAGTGGCACAGACCTGGCTGTCACCTCCCTGGGGCCAGGAGCTGAGGGGCTGGTGAGCAGGGGGCCTGAAGTGGTGGTGGATATGTGTATCCTGGCCCTGAGGAGGTGGGGATGTTAGAAAAAGTAGACCAGGAACATAAAGGGAGGTGGGGACCAGTATTACTTCTTAGGCCAGGAGCTGATTCTAGATGAGTTGGAGGATGGGGTGGCAACTGTCACTTTTCAGGGAACCAAGCCAGGCAGCAGCTGAAAACTGGATTTGGGGTAAAGATGTCAGATAATGGAACCCAAAAACTGGACATTGATGAGGCCCTGAGCCAAGGGGCTGATGAAGGTCAGGTTGCCAGGACAAAGAACTAGGGAAAGCTGAGTTGAGAGATGGTAGATGGCAAGAAAAGTGAGTTCAAGATAAGGATGGGGTGGGTGGGGCAATGGAAAAGCCAAGAAGTCAATGGTTTCTGTTCTGATGCCACTATTGAGAGGCAGATGGGGGTGGGGGGGACAGGGAAGAACTTTTCAGGGCTATGTCACATCTCTTTCCCCTCTCCCTGACCTTCAGCATCCTTTCATGGAGCTTCGAGTCCTAGAGAACACAAAACGGTCCCGGCGGAACCTAGGCCTGGATTGTGATGAGCACTCAAGCGAGTCCCGCTGCTGCCGATATCCCCTCACAGTGGACTTTGAGGCTTTTGGTTGGGACTGGATCATCGCACCTAAGCGCTACAAAGCCAACTACTGCTCCGGCCAATGCGAGTACATGTTCATGCAAAAGTATCCGCATACCCACTTGGTGCAACAGGCCAATCCGAGAGGCTCTGCTGGGCCCTGCTGCACCCCTACCAAGATGTCCCCTATCAACATGCTCTACTTCAATGACAAGCAGCAGATTATCTACGGCAAGATCCCTGGCATGGTGGTGGATCGTTGTGGCTGCTCCTAAGGTGGGGGACAGTGGATGCCTTCCCCACAGACCCTACCCTGAGACCCCAGCCCTGGCCCCCATCTCCCCAAGCCCTAGAGCTCCCTCCACCTCTTCCCATGAACATCACACCTTGTTCCCTGACCAAGCAGTGTGCAATACAACAGAGGGAGGCAGGTGGGGGTTGAGGGACAAGGGGTTGGGGAAACGGGAAAGGAGGGACAGACATAGTTAGGGTGGAGTGTTTGATGTTTGCAGGTAAGAAGGTTTGGCAAGAAGACAGAGAGATGTAGAGACAGAAGTACAGAGGGATAGAGACAGGAACAAACAGCAACATTGAGAAGGCAAAGGAATAGAGAGGCAGAAGAGACAAGAGACTAGGCAGAGACAAACAATGAGAAAGAGACAGAAATGGAGTAATAAATGAAAGCCCCACACCAAGCCTCCTTTCTTCCACTGGCAAGGTGAGGGGCTTGGTATAGTTTGGGGAGATCCCCTGACTATCCAGTAGGAGAGGAAATAAAAAATCCATTCTTAGCATCTTCCCTCTCCCCCTACAACAATAACCAGGGGAAGGGAAGCAAGGGCAGGGGCAAAAGTAAGGATTTGGGAATTTTATTTATTTATTTATTGTGACTTTTCTTTGTTTTTTCTTTTTATTTTTGGGTACTTGGCTTTACTGGAATAGGAGGGCCCCTGCCCACTATGCCCCATTTGTCCCTTATGCCCCAAACCCTGCTCTTCCCCAATACCCACCCACTTAAGCACTTGTATAAAGCCTCCAGGGTTGGGAATGGGAGTAAAGGGCAAGAGGGCTGATATATGTGTTTCTAACCCATAAGCAACCTAACTAACCAAATGGGTTGAACTGAGTGGCCATGGAAATAGTACAAGATTGGCGTTTAAGAGCTGAGGGAGGGGAAATCCTCAACATCCAGGATCTATGAGAGCGCCACTAAACTAACCCTCAGACCCACCTTCTCCAAGGTATTGATTTAGTCAGAGGGTATAGCCTGTTTATGCCCAAATTACCCTCAGCCGAGAGAGACCAAAGAGCCTGTGGAATGCCCCTGCTCCCAGCCTCTATCTTCAGGTCAATAAAAGAGTAGAGACCCCAAAGTCCCCCAGGTCTGGGTAAGATTATAAAGGGTCAAGAAAGGAATAATAAGGAGGCTGAAGGTTACAGGGCATTTGAATCCAAATCACTGCTCTGGGCTAGGGAATAGAATCTGTAGACCAAGGTGGAAGGGATTCTGGAAGGGGGACATTTTAGTCCCCCACCCCCCAAAGCTCAGGGTGGAAGGAGGGAGAAAAAGGGAGCAGAGTGTCTATATAATTTTTAATCTTTTATTTTTGGAGTATAGAAGTACCTGGAAGCAGGGAGGGGATAGTACAGTGGGGAAAGGCATCTGACAAGGCCAGTTGACGGCAAAGAATGGGAAGGAAGGAGATTCCCTGGTTTGAAAGGCTAGGAAGCAGGCAGAAAGCAGTTGCCACTTCAACTCACTAGCTGGGCCAATTCATTCCTCCCATAATCCTGACTCACTCTCCTCTGGACTCACTGTGCCTCAGTTTCTTCCCCTCGATGGAATAAGAAATAGCAGCACCCGCCACAGCCAAGAGATGAATTCTGAGCACTTACCACGGGCACTTTATGGACATAAAATACCTCTCGCTGTGGGACAAGATAACCAGGGCACCAGAGTAGTGGTGAAGATATGTGAGGCTTAGAGGAGTCACAGGCTTCAGAAAGTACAAGTTCCCCTGCCTTGCAGATGGACAGTGCCTGAAGCCAAGGAGTTGAGAATCTCCACACCCTATCCATACCTCACCAGCAGATCTCTTGGCTCCAGGCAAGAGCCTAAGGATGTCAGGAAAGCAGGGGGTGGGCTGGGGGGGGGCGGCGCGGAGACCTACAGCAAAATGGTACTCTTAAGTAGATCCAGCAATTACGGTCTGGTAGAAACAGTACTGAACTGAAGTAAAGCCTGAGGTGGAGAGCAGACCTGGAGGGCTTATTCTTCCTGAGCACATGTCTCTCCTGCTTGGACCAGACCACTGAAGGGGCAAAGGTATGGTGACCACCCTTGGGAAGGTGATGCTGGTGAAATTTAGCATCTTACTTCTATTCTCATAGTGAGAAAATGAGATAAGGTGTTTCAGTAGAGGAATGAACAGGGACTGTCAAGCTTTTCAACTCACCTTCCATATAGCAGCTATTTTAACCCCAAGTCTCTCCTCTCTGGCCCTATTCTTCACCCTTCTGCCCCAGTCTTGGAGAACAAGACACACCTGACCATTCACATTTCTTTGGTGGAAGGAGAGGAGCAGAAAAGTGAAGAATAGCACATGCTTCCCCGCAAGGTCAAATACCTCTTGATCTTGGATAGGGTGGGGACTGGGCAATAAACATTAGGTAACTTCCCTCTACAAAATATAAACAGCTAGGGCATTAAACTTGGGGGACACTTAAAAAAAATTGCCCTTTAATACCACCAAATAAAGACCTTTGCAGAGTCAGGAAAGGGGTCATTTCTCTTAGGAATATAAATCTGAGTTGAAATTGCAGTCCCCTGTTCCTCCCTATCCCCAAAGAGGCATGGGATAGAAAAGCTTGGAGACACAACCCAGCAACCCAGTGGGGGCTGGCACCCTTCCCCCACCTTAAGTGTGTGGACCTGGCCAGTGCCCCTCGGAACATATCATTACTGGTGTAATTATTTACTTTGTGTATTTGTTACATCATGTGTGTGATTGCCTTTGTTTGTTAAGGGTGTCTGAGGAGTATGGGGCTGACTGGGGCACTGGAATGCCAGGAAAGGACTTCTTCACTGAGATCAAGGCTTCCTCGAGGGAACCACTGCAAAAAGGCCATCAGGTAGTTTTCAAGTTATGTGACAGAGGGCAAAGATGGCCATAGGGTGCTCTGAGTTTTGGGATGGTCACATGACACAATCCAGCACTTGAACCTGAAAAAAGAAAAATAAAAGCAGTCAAAGAGTTTAGAAATCAGTGCCAAGCTCTTCTCCCTAATCAAGCGCGACATTTATACTTGGGAGACCAGGAATTGAAGAGGATCTAAAAGAGGAAACCTTTTGCTCTAGGACTAAGAAGATGGGGTCCATGGAGCAAGAGAAAAACCACTATGGATCTGGGTGTGTGGTGCACACTTGTAACCCTAGCAACTCAAGAGGCAGAGGCTGAAAGATTGCAAGTTTGCAGCCAGCCTCATCAATTTAACAAGACCCTGCCTCAAAATTAAAAAAAAAAAAGGACTGGGGATGTATGTGGCTCAGATTGAACACCCCTGGGTTCAATCCATGGTAATGCAAACAACAATAAAACACAAAAGTGCTTGTGGGATGAGGGTTGGGACATGTAGTCCAAGACAGATGGACAGAGGATGAGAAAGGAAGGGGAGTTCCTTTCTCTGGAGAGCTTGATTCAAAACAGTCCCCCAGATTATAAAACTCTCCCAGCCTCCATAGAATAGGAAATCTGAAGTTTTCTTAAGACAATCCAGCTAATGTCTGCTATTCTGCAGTCCCTACTCCTAGGTTTCCTCAACAGTTTCACCAAAATTCATGAAACAAAACTGACAGTTGTTTGCTTTGTCTGCAAAAAAAAAAAAGTGATTAAGCATTTCAAATAATCTTTGAGTCCACTATACCTAGAGGGCAATTTCCAGGATGTTACAAGTTGGGGGTGGCAAAACAACCTTGCCTGACAAATAATAACATAAGGAAAGCTCCTGTGACACCAGCATGATCCAGAACAGGCAGCAAGGATACTAAGGGTTCAATGTGCCATCATGCTTTCCCTGCCTTGTTCATTCTACTACCAGACTGACCCTACCCTATACCAACTACAAAACAAGTTGAGACTGGGCAAGTAACTACAGTGTTGTGCATTGTATCATCCCTTAGGGAACTGCTTTATCTACAATTCTATCCCTAGCTTTTGGCCTGAGTCAAAATGGTTTTCCCCTTATTACTCAAAGGAATACAGAAGAAATTGTAAGATGAGTTTTAAGTCTTTTCTCCTTTTCCCAAAACACCCTCCAAGAAGTACATTAGCAGCTATCCTATCATTAGTCTTTGCCCAGTTTTCGTATGTGCAGGGCATGCCCCAAGCTAATAAACAGCAAGCAGTGTAACATTTAGTCTCTTGTGGATAGTGGGGCAGAAGTAGGAAAGTCAATGCTCCAGGTGACAATGTTAACTTTCCTACCCATAAGCTGAGGATTAAGAGAAGAACTGGAACTCTTCCCCCATCTTCCTAGTCTCCAAACTCCCAAATACAATTGCATAAGCACGTGTATGCGTACATACACAGGCCCAAACTCACCCCCCCATTCTTTATCTAGAATCTGTTCAAGTGGGAAAAAAAGTGTTCTTATCCTACTTTTATTTTACCCTTATAAAATTAAGAGCTAATATTTTTTCAATGATTATTAAGCATTAACTATACTAAGCAAATTATACTGAGTTCATAATATGAAAGTATTAATTTTCACAGCAACCTTCATAATACTGATACAGAGTCTGGAGAGAGTCACAGAATTAAGTAATTTGCCCAGGGTCATAGAGCTAGTGTGACAGAATAAGAGATTAAACCTAAATAGTTACTACATACATTACACTCTATTAATAGTGATATAAGAGAAAACAAAATACAGGGACAATAAAGAGGAAAGAGATGACAAAGTCAGGAACAAGATGGTTCAAAGGGTCTGCAAAGGCATGCAACCTTTTATTTTCAGTCCTCTTGGAGGAAAAAACAAGAAGAATCTGGAAACAGCAAGAGAAAGGGAGATCAGAATGTGTGTGTGTGTGTGGGGGGAGGACTTTAATAATCAGAAGTGGCAATGCCTGTCAGAGTCCTCATGTAAGAGAACAGGGAAGCAAAGTACAATGATACACACCTGTAATCCCAGCTACTCAGGAAGCTTGAGTCTGAAGGATCCAAATTCGAGGCCTGGGCAACTTAGTGAGACCCTATCTCAAAATTTAAAAAGGCTAGGGATGTAGCTTGGTGGTAAAGTGCCCTTGGGTTCAATCCTCAATACTGGAGGGGGGTGGGGAGCAGAGAAAGTTATTCTCTCCTAAGTTCCTCGCTACCCCATCTGTTTCTCATGTTAGACACAGCAAGAGGACTCAGCTCAACACTAAAAAGAGGTCTGGCACGGTGGGATATATTCATAGTCCCAGCTACTCAGTAGGCTGCAGCAGGAGAATTGCCAGTCTGAGGCCAGCATGGGCAACACAGGCAACATAGAGTAATGCTGTCTCAAAATACAAAAACAAACAACAAAACACCAAGAAGCTCTGTCCTTATTCACCCCTTTCTTCCTATAGCCTTTACCCACACTGAAAGTTTTAGTCTTCTGGGGGGAAGGGCAGCTTAGGGTGATGGTGGTGAAGACAATGATCCTAGAGAACCATAAAAAGGTGCAGATTTACAGCTAAGGAAGCTTGTTCTCTCCACAGCTTTTATAGACTCCCTCATTAAGAGCCTCCAGGTATGCGGAGAATGTCACAGCTTTACAGCAAGGAAAAGACTGGAGTCAGCTATATACAGGAGTGAGACTCAGGGATAAGAAGGAAGGAAAGGTATTTGGATCCCAGATAAGAATTATAAACCTAGGTGTCTATTCTGTTAGGCAAACAAAAAGGACTTTTTTTTGGTGCTGGGAATTGAACCCAGGGCCTCAGCATTCTACCGACTGTGCTATATCCCCAGGCTTGGACTTACTGTTTTAAATTCAGGGGGGAAAAATCCTAATTTTGAGCATTCTATACTATTCATGCTCAAAAAGTTATGTGTGAAATGACTACACTGAGACAGAAAGAGAACATGGTGGTCAGGCTTGGAGGTTATAGTCTTTTGACTGACATAGGAAAACATGGCATCAAAGATCTGAGGAAGGTGGGCATGGTGGTACATGCCAGTAATCACAGCAACTCAGGAAGAAGGATCACAAATTCAAGGCCAGTCTTGGCAATTTAGAGAATCCCATCTCAAAAACTAAAAAGGGTTGGGGATGCAGTTCCGTGGCAGAATGCTCTTGGGTTCAAACCCCAGTACCACTAAATAATAAATAAGTGGGGAGTGAGGAATTGAGCTGAGTAAAGAGAATGATGAAATGTAAAGAGTAAAGAATCTAGCGAATAAGGCTGAATACATTTCTTTCTATAAGGTTGTAAAGACTAAACAGACAAAGTGAAGAAAATTTCTGAGGGACCCATTGCTCTGTTCCATTATTAGCATCTACCCTATTCCTCCTTTTTAAAAAACCATCCTAGAGTAAGAAATCCTTATTGAATCTATAATCTTTCTTATATTACAAAACTGAATAATTCTCTTGGTTGTTTTCAGATGAAGGCATAGGAGAGACAGAGAAAAAAAAAAAGCTAGTTCTGAGATTAGAGCCTGAAGTCAAGAAAGAGAGGCAAACAGAACAGACTAACAGGAAGGGAGGGAAAGTCACTCCATGTATAAGGTTTATTTGGTTGAGGATATGACAAAAATTTAACCAACTTTCCTTCTTGTTCATCTCTCCAGAATCTCAAATGGGGCAAAATTCACAAAAAAATAGGCAACCTTTGGATCTGTCCTCCAAGGTACAGTTTTCTTAAAATATCCAACTTTGGTCCCTTGTCACCAACTATAGACTTGACAGAAATTAAGAGATTCTTAATGTTACAAAGTTTTGAAAAAATTATAACCTTTCTACTGATCACAAAAACAAGCAGGTTTTCACAGAATTAAAGACAAAGATTACAAACAACAGCAATGTAAGAGTTAATAATGGGAGAAAATCTTCAAGTAAGTTACCAGGCTTGTAAATTTTATAATCCTACCTCACCAAAAAAAAAAAAAAAAACTTCTATAGATGTCCAAATATTAATAATGATTAAGAGAAGACACCCTACATCAACACATCTGAAAAGACTACCAAGTCTCAGATTTATAGGAAACTTCAAATGCAAACAAGCAACCTGTTTGGGGAGAGTCAAACCTTTTCTAAGTAGGAAGCTCAGCAAGGAAAATGAATTTTAGTAATATCCATGAAACACCACCAAAACTGCAATAGCATCCTTCTGCAACAGAAGAAGATAAACTAGCACAGGGCTTAACAAAAAGCTAAGTAGAGTTGGGATATAGCTCAGTGGTATTGTACTGGCCTTCCATGTGCAAGACCCTAGGTTTAATCCCTGCCACTGGGGCGGGGGGGGGGGGGGGAAAGGTAGCATCCCATCCCATTGCTTATGTTCTCAATTATCTAATAATGTTTAATGTTTAACATTTTTTATATTCTTTCATACTTTGAATCCCTATATTTTCTTCTATCTCTGAGGAGCATCCAGCCCATCAATCTTCCTGAACTGCAAAACTGACAAGGTCCCACACAGTGATTTGTTCTGGAACCAATTATCATGCCAGGCCACATGAAAAATAGGGTCCTTCTTACTGTAGGAGTCTGGGCTCCATTTTATCCAACAACAGGACTTTGTTTCTAGCTTATAGTAGGGAATTATAAATCATTAGTCCTTGTATTTATATTGTTTCTATCTCCTAAAACCTCCTATGCTCCCTCTATTTTATCTCTATGGGTCACTCCAACCTGCTAAAACAAAGATTCAGGGAGCAACTTGACCTCTTTACAGAAGTTAATGAGGTAAAAGGATGCCTGTGAGTACAAGCAAAGGTAATAAATGGGCTTAAAGGGTAGACTCATACTCAACCTTATCTTCTTTCTAAGGGATAAAGACATTATGGCTAATTCCCCATAATATTTGCTCCCAAAACTCCCCTTATCTTACCTAATCTGGCTCCAAGAACTTATATTAGGAGCACCTAATAAAACACATTGTTCTCTTTTCTGTTTTTTTATTAACAAGCAAAATAATTAAAAACAAAACCACAACAACCTTAAAGTTGGAACAACAGTAAGTTAAATTGCTGCTGGAGTTCACTGATGTACCTGAGGTACATGCTCCCTCACTTCGAGGCAGGATGTAGGCACATAACTGTGCACTTAGGTATACATGTGACCAAGAAGAATCAGAAATGGAAACCACGGGAGAATGGAAAGCATCAAGAACTTTCATCACGCAATCCCAAAACGCTCTGCTCTTTTCCTCTTCTTTGCCTGTAAGGAAAAAGCAAGAAGAAAAAAATAGTAAGATAACAGTAGCTTAGGTTCCTGGCTGCTTTAATCCAAACTCACATGAACTGTCACAAGGTCCAAGAAGAAGGGATGACCCTGACTTTAAGCTTTGTAGCCAGAGATTTAATTCCTGAATCTCTTCAGTTAGTCAGCTGAGGCGGTTTAGTGAGAAAGGAGAATGAAAAGAAAAGATTACAGGAGGTGGGAGGGGAGGCGAGCAAAGGAGAATAGTAGTAGAAAATGGAAAGATTTTCTAAGGAGACAGGGCCCTCAGCCTAAAACAAGAGAGCCTGCAAATAATGGGTCCTGAATAGGTTGGGGAAAGTATCGGGGAGGGTATTGGGGAGGGAGATGAAAATTTCAGGGAACAAAGAATGGTGAGGATGCCCTTTTGAGCAGTCAGGCCCAATAGTAGCTATTCCTTAGGCCTCTAATCCACAGAAAAGAATATAAATCTTCAATGCCAAAAGAATAAATTTAAAGAGAGGAGGGTGTTTACAGATGACTCCTAAGAGAGGCAACACTGGAGAGGGGCCACAAAACAGCTTAAATCCTTCATTCTCACAACCACTGCTCCAGCAAAGAAGGAACCCTTTTTCAGCCCATTCATGCCAAAGGTCTAGCCTATATTATTTAAAAAAGAAAAAAAAATACGCACTAGCCCACTGCATCTCACCTGGACTACTAAGACAGTTCTCTGAACCCAAAAATCTTCTTGTGAACTTCATTAGCCACAGAAGTTATGACTCCTCTACATATGCTGATTCTTCCAATAAAAACCACTGTTCCCGGCCACCCAATCCACAACCTCCTTACCCTACAAGAGGCCAAGTGTACCTACTTAGCAAGCATGCCTGGTTTAACAATAATTTCTTTGGCAAGAAGGAAACAATTTCAACAGGAATTAAAACAAACCTAAGTTTACTTCAAGCTCATTCTGGTAAATCAGAGAGTAAATGAATAGATATAAGAAGTGACATTTTATTCTCAGAAGCACAAAGAATACAAACTTCTTTAGTTTGTTCCAAGTAGAAAGTGCAAACTGATCTGACTATAATTTTTAGGCTTACTTACAAGATTATCTCTGATATTTATTCATAAAGAAGCTTAACAAGAGTTTGAATGTATAAGGAAACAAAATTTAGAGGCTATCTCCAGAAGCAGATAGAGGGAAGAAATCCTGGATTAAATGGAAGTTTTAAAGAACATTCCAAATTCTTTGCTCTTCAAGAAACTTCCTGTAACACTACAAATACTCATTATTTCAATTGTACTTTATGTACACCCCAGGTGACAGATATCTGGTCTCAATTACAGATATTCTCAAATCAGCAAAGCAACATTGTCTGTCAATGCTGAATCTCAATGAATATGAGTTATTCCAGTGGAAACTGAGGCATGGATGAATATGAACCTTAAAAAAAAAAAAGATACTCTTTCCTTTTGTAAATAAAGTGGTAACAATAAGGGGATGGGGCTGGGGCTAGGACTAAGACTCAGTGGTAGAGTCCTTGCCTAGCATTCATGAGGCCCTGGATTCAAACCCAAACACTGGGGGGAAAAAAAAAAAAAAAAAAAAACCAAAGTAATAAGAACAAAAACTCTCATTTCTGATTTGTGTCCACTGTCCTATTCCAGAGAAAGTTGGGCAAAATTACACTTATATCTAGGTTGGAGGTAGCTTTATTAAATAATCAAAGGAAAAATGCCCAGTAAGGAACAAAAACACTATTATTTATTCAATACTTAAAATACAACAGGCATTAACCTGAGTGTCTTACATATAGCATCAATTCAGTCTTGAAGTACTACTCTGAGGTGAGTATATTATATTCTCCTGACAATGAAACAAAAGCTCAGGAAAAGTGGTGGAGCCAATTTTCAAATCCAAACCTACATGATTTCATCACAAGATGACACCCCCCCCCCCCCCCCCCCGCCCCCCAAGCAAAAGGCAAATGACTTGTCCTGTGGGAACTGAAGAAGTAGGCTGGGGGTGCTGGGGTTGTGGCTCAGCGGTAGAGCACTCGTCTAAGCATGTGCAAGGCCCTGGGTTCAATCCTCAGCACCACATAAAAATAAATTAATTAATATAAAAGCAGTGTGTCCAACTACAACTAAAAAAATAAAAAGAAGAAGTAGGCTGGGGAAACAGAAGTGTTTTGCTCATTCAACATATTCACCCTAATTTCCCCTTAAGAGCTCTATGAAGCATTCAAAGAATATTTTACCTCTGTATCCTCTGTGGTTCCAGTTCCAGCTGAACTTGTGACAATTCCAAATCGCTCCTTCCTCTTTTTCAGCTTTTCATCATCTTCAGACTGTTCAGGACAAGAAAAATGGTTGAATCAAGCTAGTCTCTATTCACAAAGTAAATAGAAAAGAAATCATAATTTATTGATTATAATATGCAAGCCAACCTTGTACTGAGATAAGGATCACACACAAAAACAGAAAAGACAGATAAGAAACTGAATAATCTAGTAGTATAGTTTGGAGATGTTGTGAGATGGGTGGTTTTTTGTTTTGTTTTTTTTTTTGGCAGTATTAGGGATTGAACTCAGCAGTACTTCATCATTGAGCTACATCCCCAGTCCCTTTTTATTTTCTATTTTGAAGTCAGGGTCTTAATAAGTTGTCAACGGTGGCCTCGAACTTCTGATCCTCCTGTCACTGTGATCATAGAGGGTTGTGCCATCACACCTGGCCAAGCCTGACCTTTGAATTATGTTCTGTTTTCCCATCTGGAAATATGATCTTTTCCTCACACAAGTACTCCTGCCACGGTATCATTTGGCACATGTGTATGGATCCTCACTGCTATGTGTAGACTTTCAGCCTCCAAAACTGTGAGCTAAATAAGTTACCCAGCCTCCATTTTTTTTTTCAGGGCCAAACTTATATTTGTTAAGAACAGTAAGCCCTCACTACATTGTCATTGTTGCAGACCGCAGAGCACCTTCAGAACTTGATACAAAGAATTCCTGTCCATGAAGCTAGTTACAGAAGAGTTCTCAGTTATTTCTTTATAGCAACAAAAAACGGTAATAGTAGCCTATTATACCTAGAATGACTAAAAAACTTATTTTAGGTAGGGCTTCAATACTCTTTAAACTAGAGTAGAGAAACAGCAAGAAATATCCATAAAACAAACTTCTTGCTCAAGAAATTTGGTAGCTCAAATATATGGAAAACTAAGGTTTGACAGAGTAACTCCTGCAGAGAACAGTTTGGTAGAAGGTATCTAAGATGCCTGTTGAACATACCAACAAGTACCATTTACTTACCAGGGAACAGAAGGGGAAGGGAGCCAGAGTGTTTGAAACACCCAGAAAAGTCACAGAAAGTTCTAAATAGTTTGAAATGATTTCGAGAAAAGGTGTCCAAGTGACAGCTGCAGTCATTTAAGAGATATGCTCTAGATATTTTTCAAGCATCGATGACCATTCATGATGCCTGCCTAGTAACTGGGGAGAATATTTCATCTTACTATATGAATCAGACCTGGTCACTCCCCCTACTCCACCGGGTGGTACTGGGCTTGAACCCAGGGGTGTCTACCAGTTAGCTACATCTCCATTCCTCAGCCCTTTTTATTTTTTAAATAGCAAGACAGAGTCTTGCTATTGCCAAGGCTGACCTTGAACTTGCAATCTTCCTGACATAGCCTCTCAAATTGCTGGGATTACAAGCGTGTGACACTGTGCCCAGCTACTTATAGCTATTTTAAAGATGAGCTACTGAACTGGGTGCATACATGAGTGGTAAAGCACTTATCTAGCATGCACAAGGTCCTGGGTTCAAGACCCAGCTCCACAAAAAAATAAAAAGAGAGAGAGAGAAGAAAAACTGACCTACTGTTTACTTCCAACATTATTCAATATAACAGTCCTGGATATATTCAAATAAGGACCTAAACATTACTGTTTATTTTTTTGGTGTGGTACTGGGGATTGAACCCAGGACCTTACGCATGCGAGGCAAGCACTATATCAACTGAGCTATATCCCCATCCCATTTTAAGTTATTTTTACCTTCACCTTCCCTTCACACCTAGTCACCAGTTATCAAAAGCTCAGCCTCAGGATTTGTAAATACCACATGGGCTCCCCAAGTGTTCTTCCCCCAGAAAGATTTTCTAAAACTTGGCACATCTATTCAAAGATCCCATCTTCTCATAATCTCAACATCCCCTCTACTCCATATAGACATACCCACCATCACCATAGGGCAAGAGAGTTTATTTTAAATGAGCTTTTCTCTATGTGGAAATTAAATTCCACAAGGAATTTATGTTTCTACCATCTACAGGTAGGCTGTGTCTTTGGTGTCCCAAAACCACAGAGTCAAAAAGCAAAAATAATCAAAAGACCTACCAAAAAAAAAAAAAAAAAAGGAATTTTTCAATACCTCTGCTCTCAATCCCAACCAAGGAATTGCCTTTGTCCCCATGACCACAGCAGCCATCTCTACAATAAAGGGCAGGGCAGCTATCCAGCATTCTATGCTCAATTTATTTAATTAATCCAGCTCCTTGAACAAAGCATCAAGAATACTATCTCAGTCTTTGATTCTTTCAGTTTATTTTCTCCCTTTTGCTGTGCCTTCTTTCTAATGAATAGGAAGGGAGCCAGAAAGCTTGAGAGCCATGAAGGAGTAAAGAATCCTACACAGGAGTTATTTTTAAAAAGTATATTACTACAATAAACTGTTGCCTACACAGTTTTTCCACCTTTTTTATTGTAACTATCAATCTATGCTGGGTGCCCAATTACTATAATCTAAACTACTTTTGTGTGTGTGTGTGTGTGTTGCTGGAGATGGAAGTCAGGGCTTTGTGCATGTGAGGCAAGCACTTCACTAACTGAGCTATATCCCCAGCCCTAATCTAAACTACTTTAAAACACTAAGCCAGGTTCCAAGAAAAAGAGACATATTCTTGTCCTTTGTCATGTAAAAAAATAATAACAACATTATAGTCACTAACATTTGAGTGCTTCCTATGTGTCAGGTACTGTGTGGAGTTCTTTACATGCAGTAATACATTTAATTTGTTTAACAATCCTATAAAGTAAGCATTATGATTAAATTCATCCTGTAGATATGAAAACTGGGGCTTGGGGTAATTAAATAACTTGCCAATGTCTCACAAATAATGGCATAGTCAGGATCAGAACCAGGAAATTTTACTCAAGAACCCACTCCTAATTTTACCATCTCTTCTGCTATCACACATATGTATTTCTTTGGAAGAACTGTAACAAAACAGAAGAGATGCTTAATTCTCAAAGGAAAAGGATAATCAAGACCCTAAGTAGTTAGAAATTGCTTTAACCATTTCCATATCACTCATATAACTGGGTCAACACTAAGATTCCATCACTTTTCTAGTAATCACTTATCTCCATTTTATAAATTACATCTAGAGAAAAGGCTCCACTTAGTTAAGTTTCTTTTTGCCTCAATTTGTTTCTAATTTTGGCTAACTGGCCCTGCTAAGAAGCATTTCCAGTAAACACAAAGCCCCACCATATTTTCACTATTAAGGAGGAAAGTTTCCTTGATTTTGTCTATTACCCCTAAGACAAAAGCAAGTAAGAGATACAAATGGAAATTTCATAATGAGAACCAGTTTCAGCGGGGTTCAAAGGAGCATCCCTTCTTGGGGAAAGACACAAATAGAACATCATTATGCTGAAGTACCATTTTGAGCTTGCTTTCTTTTTCATTCAATTCAGTGCTAGAAGTACTTCAGCAAGTTCCAGTCAGAGAAGGACACACTACTGATGAAACCTAGCCTTTATTTGGAGTGCTTGCCTCACATGCACAAAGCCCTGGGTTCCATCTCCAGCACCACACACACACACACACAAAAGTAGTTTAGATTATAGTAATTGGGCAGCCAGCATAGATTGATAGTTACAACAAAAGTACAGACCCTGAGGTCACTCCCTTCACAAATCTCACCACAAAGCTACATCCACTTGGCAAGTGGGGAGGCAGACTTTTTCCTTGTTCTTTACTTTGCTATATCCTAAAATGGGTAGTTTGAATTCTAAATTAAATCTCCTGTATTTTCTTTTGAGCTCAAAAGTGAGGAAAGGACAAGCATCAGAAAAAGGAGGTGAGGATACACTTCCTCAGTCACTAAGACTAGTATCAGAGATTTTCCCAGGAGCTTTCCCTTTTTAATCAGATTTTGGGGGCCTCTCCTAGAGATCCAGGCAGAGCATCTGCTCCAAATTCATCAGGGGTTGGGGGGGGGGCTAACACTGCTTTCCCCACCTACCGCAAACAGCCTGCCTTTCCCTCCCCAACTTAGCACCCCTCTTACAGCCTCTTTCCTCCTTGCCCTGCAGGGAAAGTGCACAAGAGGCCCAGTAAATCAACACAGTTCTAATGATCTTTCTCACTTGACCCTTCTAGCGTGACGGAGTCACATGGAAACAAACGTACAATAAACTTCACTCCATCTTTAGCTCCTTCCTGACAGGTTTTGATTCATGGGATGGTGAGACCCATCTGAGGGAAATTACCTCAATCAAAACACATCTCTCTCTGCATTCATCAGGCCAATGTTCCCCCAGGCCATGCTCAAGTGCACAAATGGGGTTATACATCTGCAGACAGTACTGACCTCTCTAATTAGGTGTCATATACATTTGCAAACCTTTTCCCTTCATCACTCTCTGAATTCCCTTCTCCAAATCCTCAACTACTAAAAATCTCTTTTTTCTTCCTGTGTATGACCTTGTGCAGGAGGAAAAGTGCTTGAATCCAAAGTGCTTTATTTCCTATCAAGTGCATACTCCTTAAAACATACAACTTGCATCTAAAATCAGAGGAGAAACCTGTCCTCATTGACCAAACACAGGCACTGGATGTTCAGATTAATCTATATACTTCACTCTCTGCTCCACTCTCTCCCTCCTCAAGAGTTAAAACACCAAGGCAACTGACAGATGATAATAATTTCAGCACACACAAGCCTCATGGCATCCAATAACTGCCTTGTTTGCTTCTCCTTTTTAAAATCTCACTTATAAAATGAGGAAGAATTCTGCAAAAAAAAGGAGGGAGCACCCATAAGAACAGAAGGCATGATCTATATTTAATAAAACCAAATACTCCCATGAAACACTATTACTAAAAAAGAAAAAAAAAAAGAAACATTATTACTGTATGCATGTATTTATTTATTTATTTGAGTGGTGGGGATTGAACCCAGGGAGGTTCTACCACTGAGCTACATCCCCAGCCCTATCTATATAATCTATCTATCTATTTATTGGTACTATGGATTTAACCCAGGGGCACTTTACTACAGAGCAACATCCTCAGCTTCCCCCTCCTCTTTTTTACTTTTTATTTTGAAACAGGGGCTTGCTAAGTTGCTGAGGCTGGCCTCAAACTTGCAATGCTGCTGCCTCGGTCTCCCAAGTGCTGGGATTATAGATGTGCACCATGTGTCTGGCTCCTTTTTACTTTTTGAGACCCTCACTAAATTGCCAAGGCTGGAGTTGAACTTGTGATTCTCCTGCTTCAGCCTGGGATTATAAGCATGTACCACTGCACCTGGCTACCATCTTCTCTTTCTAGGACTAGGTTGCCAGGCTTTATTATTTCATCTAAGTATCAATGTCTACAAAAAGAGATATGCTAACATATTTGAAAAGAGTAGGGGTCCAGCCTCTACACAGACCCAATCTCAGGTACTCCAAAGACCTCTAAAGAATTGCTCTTGTTGATCTATGTGACATCAATTATTTATGATATTTTTTAGGTACTGGGGATTGAACCCAGGGCTCTTTACCATTGAGCTATATCCCAGACCCTTTTGTTTTTTCAATCAGGGTCTTGCTAAATTCCTGAAAGTCTCCCTAAATTGCTGAGGTTAGTCTCCAACATGCAATTCTCTTTGCTTTGCCTCCTGAGTCACTGGGATTAAAGGCACATTACTACGCCTGTCTGTGGCATCAATTTAAATCAACATTTTCAATAGTGCTACAACCATAAAATTAATTCGTTCATTCACTAGTCATTTAAATTAGATTCATCTGAGTGTCTACTTTGGGTCAAGCACTGTTTTGGCCCTGGAATATAGAAATGAAGAAGATAAAGATCCTCAGTCTCATGAGGCTTAGAAATACACCACCAAGTTACTATAAAAATGGGTACACTGGGGCTGGGGTTGTGGCTCAGCAGTAGAGTGCTCGCCTAGCACACTCGAGGCCCTGGGTTTGATTCTCAGCATCACTTAAAAATAAATAAAATAAAGGTATTGTGTTTAACTAAAACTAAAAATAAATACTTAAAAAATGTATACATTGTTCCTTATATTACTGAATTATGAGGACCCACAGGAAATTTTTCTTTCTGATCCCCAGATCCAAAATACTCCAGCTTTTTATGAGCAACCTGTTAGTTTTTCCTTGTGAATTCTGTGAACCACTATCAATAGTGCACTGTGCTTTCCTCTTTCTGCTGGCTGATTATAAAGTTTGGAGCCAAATGTGTGGTTTGTCTCTGTAGAAGTGATTTGAAAATTTTTCTATTATAAGAGAGGCCAGACAGCTGGGCTCAGTGGTGCACATCTATAATCCCAGCAACTTGTGACATTGAGACAGGAGGATCACAAGTTCAAAACCAGCCTCAGCAACTTAGTGATGATGACCTAAGTAATTTAGTAAAACCCTATCTCAAAATAAAAAATAAAAAAGGGATGTAACTCAGTGGTTAAATGCCCCTGGGTTAAATACTTAGGAGAGAGGGAGGGAGGGAGGGAGGGAAGGAAGGGAGGAAGGGAGGAAGGAAGGAAGGAAGGAAGGAAGGAAGGAAGGGAGTCCTGAAGTACTGACATGAGAGAAACATAAGATCTAGAAAGAAAAACCCAAATATCAGAACCAGAGGTAGGAGCTTAGAAAGCAAGATGAAGTGCAGTCAGTTACAAGGTTGCTGGTGATCCCTTTAGAATTTTACTCCTCATTAAATATAATGGAATTTATTTAAAAATACTTCAATGACCTGAGAAGGAAAAAGAGAGGAAAAGAAGGTACCAGGTGAAAACTAGAAATTTTAAATTAAGGACTCTTGACAATGGTTTCCATGGCACATGTGCTATAGCCAAGAATTAAGTCCCAAGTGGAAAATCAGCTTCAACAATTGGCAGTTAAATACCAAAGATGTTTTCTTTCTTTCTTTTCTTTTTTTTTTTTTTTAGAGAGAGAGAGAATTTTAATATTTATTTTTAGTTATCAGCAGACACAACATCTTTGTTTGTATGTGGTGCTGAGGATAGAACCCGGGCCGCACGCATGCCAGGCGAGCATGCTACCTCTTGAGCCACATCCCCAGCCCAAAGATGTTTTCTTTCTTTCCTTTCATATTCTTCTCTCTCTCTCTCTCTCTCTCTCTCTCTCTCTCTTTCTTTCTTTCTTTCTTTCTTTCCAATACTGGGTATAGAACCCAGGGCCTCACAGATGCTAGGCAAGCACTCCACCCAGGAGCTACAGTCCCAGCCCCCACCCCATAGGTGTTTTCTAAAGTAACTGCCTCTTTTTTTCTAACAGAATACCAATATTAATAACTCTACACAAAGTGGAGTTATAACTTGGTGAGTTTCCCAGTACAACTGTGTCTTTAAGATTCAAATTCAAGAGGACAAAAATTTTTCAAAACTTAAGAATTTTATCCTGACTACAATAAAGAATAGTGCTGGCCTGTGTACTAGGGTTATTTGTTCTGCCAAAAGGAGTCCAATTTGATGTAATTAGCACCCCACGGCCATGTGTTCAAAGCATTCACCTTCTTCAACCTTATTACCACTGCCACTCTGGATCATAAAAAGAAAACTAAGAGAAACAAAACAATGACCTAAAGTGTAACCCAGGCATATTTAGGACATTCGAACTCAGTAATTCCCAAGAACACAAAAGAAAGTATTCACTGGACTCAAATTAGACATATCTTCATATTCTCGAGGATACCAAAAGAATTTTAACCAAGCCAAACATTGTTCTTGGTTGGTGAACAAACTCACCCTCTATCCTTTTCATACCATGTTTAAGGAACACAAATTCCAATCTAAAGAATTCAGTCAAAGAAAGGGACATTTTGGAGAAACTCTGGTACTGCAATGAATATTTCCCTCAGAAGTCTTTTATCTGCAGTCATGGAAGAGAGACTTATAGTAATCTAAGATGGTCATATTAAAAAAAAAAAAAGATCAACTCCCCCCCTTTGAAATGAATTGCACATTAAGATGTTAACAGTTCTCAGGCCAATCTAATTTTCCAAGGGAATGTAAGGTAGTGAGACAAAAAAAGAGAGCTTTATGGTCACTTTTCTGAATTTCATTGCCACATGACTGATGGCAGGATGAAAAGCAGAGCCTGGGGGCTTGCAGGGGATGATAGATTAATGACAACACGGCCTTGACTTCCCAGATGTAAAGGTTATAAAACACTCCAGGGTGAACTTTCAATTTCATACTCACAGGGTGAATGACAACAACTGATGGTTTTTCTCTCAGAAAACACTTCAATGCTTAAACACGCAGCTGTCACTTCCCTGCCCCTATTTCTGAAATCCATCTGAACTTTTTTTATTCTTGAGCCTTTCTGCCAGCCAGACCACAGAACAGGAGGTGATCCCCCAAAAAACAATACATAGACTAAAAGATGAAGGAGTAAACTAGTAGAGTATGCCACCTCAGCAGGTAACATGGTAAAGAGATACTCCAACATTCTACACACATATGTGTAACACCTCTTCAATATAATCACCTGTTCTCAGCAATCTCCACCTGTAAAATCAGAATCAACTTTGCAGGGCTAGTAGGGGGCTAGGAACTTTAAAGCTATACCAGAATTAGAAGCACTAAAAACAGTCATCTCCTCCATCTTCACAGAATCTGAAACCAAAATCACAGTCTGCTCAGAACCCAAACACTCTTTTAAAGATTCACTAGCTCCTATCACTTTTTCTTTCTCTCATCCAAATCAGGTTCTTTCCCCAACCCCCCTTCTCTTTAGCCCCAGAGGAGGTCGTCTCGGTCTTGCTCTAGCTGATTGTAGGACAAAGCAAAGCAGGTGGAGGAAATGAAGGTTTCACACTTGAGACCCCCGGAAACTGAGTTTCTATTAAAAGTCTCCACCTCCCTCCCTTAAAAGCCAGGAAGCTGCTGCTTTTAAGGATAAGCGATGCAGAGCTTGGCAGAAATGTCAAGAAGTCAGTAGAGGGAAGCTAAAACTTTAGAAGGGAGGTTAATGCTGTCTTAACCAAAACATAAAGAGAATGAAGAGGCAAAAAAAGATAGTTACCTGAGCATTCAGAAATTTAGAAGGAGTAATCAGAAAACAGAGGCTTTTTGCCTGGAGTATTTAAAAATGCAGATTCCAAGAGCTGAGATGCAGTGGTAAGGCATTTGCAAACAAAGTCCTGGGTTCAAACCCCATTACAGCAGGCAGATTCCTAGCTTCACCCCAACCATAAATCAGAATCTCAAAAAGGGCAGGCATACAGAGCTGAAAGGGTTCCCCTAGTGATCCTTCTGTGCAGCCATATTTGGGAACAATTGCAAATAGCTTTGACAAAATATACACAAGCCCCACCACACAAATATATTTATTTGGTAGCAGTGGGGTGAACCCATGAGAGCTCTACCACTGATTTACAATCCTCAGTCCATTTTGATTTTGAGACAAGGTCTTGCTAAATTGTCAAACTGGCTTCAAACTTGTGATCCTCGGGCCTCAGCCTCCCCTATGAGATGATAGGTATACACCACCATGCTGGTTTAAACCAAAAAGTTTAAAATAATTTCTCTTATAGTTTAAATAAGTGGCCATCCAGCTCCAATCTCTCCCCACTAACAGCAGGGGTCTTCCAAAAGTTTATGCTTCCTACAAATAGGATATCTCAGCTGTAGGGATAAGAAGGTAAAAAAACTGTGAAGGAATCACACAGGGCTCTGAGTAGTATCATCTTACTGCCTTCCTAAAATTCAAATAGAGAAGCAAAGAGAATTTTTCACCAGAATAGTTCAATACAAGGAAAACATGCCAAAGATCACCAAGGAATTGGGAGGCCAGCCTGAGCAACACAGCCAGATCTCATTTCTTAGAAAAACATGCCCAAACAAAATGAGGGCACACTTCAGGTGCACAGGAGCAAAAGATAGGTAACTAGGTCCAAGCATGAAAAGGATTTTGTTTTTTCCCTAGGGAACTGATACAAAGAAAAAGGAGGAATATCAATAAGTGGGAGAAGACGATTTCTCCTAAGGCTCACATATTCATTTAGAGCACTAAAGAGGTCCATCCTATATGGCCTCTCGTTGTAAAGCTCTGTTCATTTCCAAATGCTCCTTTTTTTCAATCATCACATACTTAAGCAGAGGCATGGTAGTAAGAATTTTGTAACTGCCTCTGCTTTATACCCTAATAAACTCCACCAATAAATACTTTCTAAAAGTCCAGACCAAGCATTTCAAACATAATCCCCTTCTCAACAGCATATCCATTGCTAGAGATTTAAAGATTCAATATTTGATCTTTAATAAAGCGTCAAGTCAGAATAGTAGCTTAATTTGAACTCACAGTACTTATTTCATTTTGAAAAGATTTTGGCCTAAGATTTGTATTTTTATTTGATTTTTTTTTTTTTTTTAGTTGGTGCTGGGGATTGAACCCAGGACCTTGTGCATGTGAGGCAGGCACTCTACCACCTGAGCTACATAACCAGCCCTATTTGATATCTTTTGACCTGGGAAGGTAGAGAGAGAGTTTTATATCTAGGTTAGGTGTGTTTTAGTTTCTTGAATCTTATTTAACTGTTAAATACAATGTCCTGTTAATGTGTCTAAAGAACTGTGGTTTCTTAAATAAAACTCCTAGTATTGGGCTGGGGATGTGGCTCAAGCGGTAGCGCGCTCGCCTGGCATGCGTGCGGCCCGGGTTCGATCCTCAGCACCACATACAAACAAAGATGTTGTGTCCGCCAAATACTAAAAAATAAATATTAAAAAAAAAAAAAAAACTCCTAGTATTGTCTACATACTGCTCATAAGACTTTGAGTTTCTTTAAAGCTTCTACTAGGATGGAGATTACTTGTGTACTCCCTTTTATTTGTTTAGTGGTGGCCCAACTTTTCAGCAAGACCTTAATGAAGAATGCTTTTTCTTCAGTTTTACATATATGCTTGCATTTAAAAAAAAAAAAACATTATGCTTTGCCCAGTTTTGGTGAAAATGTTCTGCTAGGATGAAATAATATATAAAAGTATTCGTTTTATATAAAGTAGCTTATATTTGCTCATCTTTTTTTATGTGTATGTAAAATCAGAAATTGAGCATAATTTATTTCCTTTGGATGGAAGGCATGGTTAGGTTTAAAGGAGCTTAAACACCATAGCTTACTGTTCCAGATGTATAGGTACAGAAGTGCTTTGTCAAGCTTCTTGATCCATTTATATCATAAAGGAGGGTTTTTCAGAGTAATAAAGTTCTTTGTATGTCAGTGTTCTTTGTGACAATGCATAGTTGCATTTTTGCTTGTTCTATTTTCTTAAGAAAACTTCTTTCTTTAAATTTCCTTAAAAAGGGCTGGGGATGTGGCTCAAGCGGTAGCGCGCTCGCCTGGCATGCGTGCGGCCCGGGTTCGATCCTCAGCACCACATACAAACAAAGATGTTGTGTCCACCGAAAACTAAAAAATAAATATTAAAAAATTCTCTCTCTCTCTCTTCAAAAAAAAAAAAATTTTTTTCCTTAAAAAAAGATGTTTCAGTTGGCTAATAGAATATCTTTTTTTTTTTTTTTTTTTTTTAATGAAGAGCTGAGAAGCTATGGGAATAGGTAAGAGCTAAGCATAATTTTAATTTAAGCTCTGAAAAAGTATATTATTCTAGACATGTTTGGTATGCCAATAGAGGTCTTTAAAAATGGGTTTGTATGTTAATGACTTGTTTTTCTAATGTTCACTGAATATTTTACACCAAGACTGTACTGTTTTACATTAATACTGCATATTTTTCTAAGTGAATTGAATAAAGGATATCATAAGCACTGGTTAAAAAAAAAAGTAGAAAACAAAGATTCAATATTTAACATTAAATCCAAATGTAATATACTCTGCAAATACATTTCTACTTTTGTCCTAAGAATCTGCTCTGGTAATGAAAAGGTAAGAATTTTGTACTGATTTTTTTAATTATGAGAAAACAGTAAAGAAAAAGGGAAAGGAGGAAAAGAATTAACACCTTCTAGATTTTAACAAGGGATCTTAGATTATATAAAAACAGAGGCCGGGCTGGGGTTGTGGCTTAGCAGTAGAGCGTGTTCACGTAGCAAGTGCGAGGCCCTGGATTCGAGCCTCAGCACCACATAAAAATAAATATTGTGTCCAACTACAACTAAAAAATAAACAACAACAACAACAACACCCTGGCTGGTGCAGTGGCACACACCTGTAATCCCAGCGACTCGTGATGCAGGAGGATCCTGAGTTCAAAGGTAGCCTCAGCAAAGGCAAAGCACTAAGCAACTCAGTGAGACCCTGTCTTAAAATAAAAAATAAAATAGGGCTAGGGATGTGCTAAGTGGTTAAGTGCCCCTGAGTTCAATCCCCAGTACCACAAACAAACAAACAAAAACACAAAATCAGAGCCTTTAGTAGTACCATCACCTTCAGGCATGAAGAACATTTACTATTTTGGTGATACATAAACCAGAGCCTTTAGTAATACCATCACCCTCAGGCATGAAGAACAATTTCACTATTTTGGTGATACATAAGAAAAGGAACTATCTGTAATTATTAAATTTTATTTTAATTGAGCCTGTATGAATAAAATGTTACCCCTCCTTATAAACACTAGCTCAAAGAACAGTATTACTCAGGTTTTCACCTCTTAAGTACTTAAGTACATCCTAAATATTACTAAACTTCTATAGTTCTCACTGAGGTACCTTTTAACATTAAAATATCCTATCATACCCCCCCCAAAAAAAACTTCTAGTAACACATACACCAAAAAACAAACAACCTACTAAAAAAAAACCCATCCTTTACCCCACCTCCTTTTTTCCTCCCATACAGATTTTTAAGGATAGTTGTACTTGGATTCAGTTATCTCACATTTCACCACATCTAGGAAACATCTGGGAATGGATAGACATTTCACTTACAAAAGCCAGGTCAGTCACTGATCACCCTAATGTTATACCTGCAACTAGATAAACAACCAGACATAATGTGATTTAAAAATAATTTACCTTATATACTAAGAATAGTATTTTCTTTTTAAACTGTCACTCAGGGGATAATCCTATTTTAAGAAGTTGACTGGCAAAAACAACTGAAGGTATTTAAAAATAAAAAAGACAACAGAATCCAGCATTCCCCACTTTTTCCAAGCTATGTTTATTGTTGGGGCAAGGGGAACCAAATAGAGGCATAAAACTTGTTGTCAATGTTGATGATTTTTATCAGGTAATCAGTCCTGACATGTCAGAAGGAATTCCAACACTGGCAGCAGTGGATCTGGGGTGTTTTTTGTTTGTTTGTTTTTCCGGGGATTGAACTCAGGGGATGCTCAGCCACTGAGCCACATCCCTAGCCATTTTCTGTAGAAAACAGTTTCACTATCACTAAGGTGTTTGTGGGGGACTCGTTAAGTTACCAAGGCTGGTTTTGAACCTGTGATCCTCATACCTCATCCTCCCAAGCCACTGGGATTACAGGCATGTGCCAGTAGGAGTGAGGTATTAAGCAGAGGAAAAAATGTTTTTTTCTTACTACAAATTTTCTTACCTTGACTCTTTGGGTTCAAACTCAGTGAATGAAATCAGAATATAATATCAAAAGGTACAACACCTTAGTGGTCTCAACACTAACTGAAATTTACCAGATTTTTCCAAAATATCCAGTATAGTAAACAAATACCAGCGATGTAGGTTGACCTAGCATCAAAATTTTTACCTTACTCCTCTAAATTTTAAAAAACATTCCTCTTAAGGAATTTTGTTCATTTTATATCCCCCACATTTCTTGTCCACTCTACCCCAACGCACTGTGTACCCATGCCCACGCAGGACTAGGTGAAAAGTGTCCTGTAAAAAGTGTGGGTCTGATGATTCAGATATAAAAGGAAAGGAGAAAGAGAAGCTAAGCAAAGAAAGACTCTAGTTAAAATCAGAATACATTTTTAAGAGCCCTGGGCAGAAGAGACAAAAAATTCCATTTTGTCCCTTTGCTCTTCCAAATTCCTATAGCCAAGTGGTTCAACAGCAGTTGAATAGCACACATAATGACATCATTGATTGCAACGATAATAGAAGAGTGAATGAAGGGGGGCAGGGGGAAGGGAGGGAGGTGAAGATGTATTTGTGCTACATACAAAAGACAAGTTCTGTTCCTCAGCAGGGACAAATGAAGAACCAGATGACAGGATAAACTGAGGTCAGAGAGTTTCCCCTACTGTTTCTTCTTTAAACTGTTCCTTTTCCACTCCCTCAAGGTTTGTTCCATAAAACAGGTGGAGGGAGAACTGTGCACATTTTTATCTCAAAGGGGAGGAGGAAGAGAAGAAAATGAGAGACAGAGGATTATACATTCTGTCAGTGGCCTTGAAAAAGTCAAATACTTATTTTCAAAGTATTATGAATTAGCAAAAAAATTTAAAGAAGAGGTTAGATTTTTGTTGAGCTTTAAAATGTCCTGAGAAATGTTACCTATAAAATACTGAAAACTATTTGAGGTCAGGTCTTAGATCTTCCTGAAATTCATCTTCTATGATATCAATTACTATTTCTATCTACCATATACAGATGCTCCTCTACTTAAGATAATATCCCAAGAAACCCATTATAAGCTGAAAATATCTTAAGTCAAAAATGCTTTTAAGGGAGCTGGGGTGGTGGCTCAGTGACAGAGTGCTTGCCTAGCATGTGTGAGGCACTGGATTCAAATCTCAGCACTGCATATAAATAAATAAATATCCAGTGACAATTATACATACACACACACACACACACACACACACACACACTTCTACTTAGCCTACTGAACATCATAGCTTAGCAATCATAGCACTGCAAATATGGTTGTTTACCCTGGTGATCTCATGGATGACTGGGAGCTGTAACTTGCTGCTGATGGCAAGAGTATCCTACCACATATTGCTAGCTCAGGAAAAGATCAGAAATCAAAATGAGCCATAATTACACCAATTCAGGAGGCTGAGGCAGGATGATCATCAAGTTCAGCAACTTAGTGAGACCCAGTCTCAAAATGAAAAACATTTTTAAAAAATGGCTGGGGAGGGCTGGGGATATAGCTCAGTTGGCAGAGTGCTTGCCTTGCATGCACAAAGCCCTGAATTCAATCCCCAGCACACAAACAAACAAACAAAAAATGGCTGGGGATATAGGTCAGTGGTAGATAGAGCACACTTGACTCAAACCCCAGGGCATTAAAAACAAAAAAAAAAATTGAAATTGAATTTCTACTGAATGTGAGTTTCTTGTAAATGTGTATTGCTTTCACACTATCAGCAAAGTAAAAAATCGTTAAGTTGAACTAATGCAGATTGAAAACAACTGTACATGATTTATATCCTCTTACTATTTAATCAAATTAAAATGAAATTTTTCAAAGGGAAGAAGCATGTTTTTAAAACTGATGAAGAAGAGGGGAAAATTCTGTCAAACATCCTATCAATGAGATATGACGACCGGTAAGACTGACACTTTCCCCCACCTACAATTCTAATATTTGCCTTTTTTTTTTTTTTTTTGTCACATGAGAAAGGAGAATTAATTTTGGGGGGTACTGGGGATTGAACTTATAGGCACTCAACCACTGAGCCACAACCCAGCCCTATTTTATATTTCTATTTAGAGACAGGGTCTCATAGAGTTGCTTAGTGCCCCGCTTTTGCTGTGGCTGGCTTTGAACTCACGATCCTCCTGTCTCAGCCTCCTGAGCCAGTGGGATTACAGGTGTTCGCCACCAGGTCTGGTGAGAATTAATTCTGAACTTGGACTAGGCACTGCTGCTTAAATATATATGGAAAGAACCCAAACCTATTCAGCCAGCTACTTCTCCAATTTATCCTGGGATTTAATTTTTCTACCACGACTCTCTTTAAAAATATTCCACCTGAGGGCTGGGGCTGAGCTCTTGCCTAGCATGCGTAAGACTGGGTTCGATCCTCAGCACCACATAAAAATAAGCAAATAAAATAAAGGCATTCTGTCCATTACAACTACAATTAAAAAAAATTTAAAAAAAAAAACCNAAAAAAAAATATATATATATATATATATATATATATATATATATATTCCACCTGGGACTAGAGTTGTATCTTAGTGGTAGCACCCTTGCCTAGCACTTGTGAGGCACTGGGTTCGATCCTAAGCACCACATACAAATAAATAAATTAATTAAAAATATTGTGTCTATCTACAACTTAAAAAAAAATTAATTTAATTTAAACATTCCACCAAACTCCTCACCATAGCTTAGGGTTCTACAGGTGCTTTTTAAAAGCTCCATGTTGGCAATGCCCTATGTATGGCCCCACAGTTCTTCCTTTGGAAAAAGGTTTATACATTCATACCTAAACCAATAAATCCTAATTATGGACCCTCTGAGAACTGGTAACTAACTTCTAAATCCATATTATAAACTTCTTCATTTTGTCCACATCCAATGGCTAACTTCTATATGAAAATTCAGCACTAAAGGGGAGGAAC
This sequence comes from Marmota marmota marmota, assembly GCF_001458135.2. Taxonomy (NCBI): domain Eukaryota; kingdom Metazoa; phylum Chordata; class Mammalia; order Rodentia; family Sciuridae; genus Marmota; species Marmota marmota. Next base: position 49,817,742 of record NW_025999853.1, on the reverse strand, counting down.
AAACACCAAATATTTTTTCATTTATTTTAGATGATGGAAGGGAATCAATGTGGAATTAAATAGGCCTTCCTGAAGAGTATGAATTGAACCTAGCCTGCCCTCAGTTAGAAAAAATGAAACTTGTATGCTAGAAGACCCTAGGGCTTTCCTATGGCTTGGAACTAACTATTCTAGCTTCTTCTTAGGTATCTCAACACATTTCAGTAATAAGTTCCTCAAAAAAGGAAAAAAAAAAAAACAAGAAAAAAATAGAAAGGCATGTCTAATATCTCTCTCACTTTGAAGCAGTTCATCTCCAAATGATACTAAGATACAATACAAAAGGCTCATAAATAATCAATGCAGCTACTCAGGAATATCTCAGCTACCATCCTCAACAAGAAGTTGGTCAGTAAAAGGTATTTGGTTTGCTTTCAACCCTTTTATAGTTTAACATTTCTACACAGACCACAACCATTAGGGAAGAAAACCGGCAAAAAATCACAAATCAGATAAAAGTGGCTTTCAGGGCTTATGGGCCTTAAGATAACTTATTAAGACAGTCACATCTATATGAAAAGCCACAAGTGCAGGCAAACCCTAGTCATACTCTAATAGAGGAAAAAGAAAGATAGTAAGGTCACTAGGGTTCAAGATCTCTATACTTTCTACTACTAATCAAGAGACAGCTGGGACTGGTGGCACATGCCTATGATTTGAGCTACTGAGGAAGCTGAAGCAAAAAGATCACAAGTTCAAGGCCAGCTTGGGTAACTCAGTGAGACCCTGTCTCAAAATAAAAAATAAAAAGGACTGGAGATGTAACTCAGAGGTAGAGTACCTTTGGGTTCAATCACAAGTACCACACACACAAACACACCAAAAGGGAGAAGAGTGAGTTGATCAACCACACACTACTATACAAGCCCAGACTTGGTTTTTTTGGTTTGTTTTGTTTTCTGTATCAGGGATTGAACCCAGGGGCATTTAACCACTGAGCCATATCTCCAGCCCCCTTTTTAATATTTTATTTAAAGAAAGGGTCTCTTGCTTAGGCCTATGTTGCTGAGGCTAGCTTTTGAAGTCATGAACTTCCTGCCTCAGACTCCGAGCTGGTATTATAGGTGTGCGTCACTGCACCCGGCTTCAGACTTATTTTTATTTTTTTAAATAACACCCACCTAGATGAATTTCCTATAAATTCCTAAACTATTAAGTTTCACCTTCCCAAATATGCCAATATTTTTAAAAAACCGGTAATCCGTTCAAATTAGCTACCTCAGTTAACACTACAGCTCTAAGCCTAGGTTTAGTTTTACCAAAACTAATGTCCTTTGACCATGATGTATTAACTGAGCTAACTTACATCCTCATTTCCTCTATACAACTCTCAGTCCTTTCAAAGATGAGTTTCCTATGTGCCAGGAAAAGTCCTCTCCTTCACTAATAGGACTGACTCAAACACTAGTTCTCTTGACAGGCATGGAAAACGGGCGGGCGGGGGGGACAGGACCACAGTCCAGCACTAGACTGAAAATGGCAGATCTTATTTATCTGGGTTTTGCTTTGTTTAAGGGGATGGGAGGTTTCTTAGCCTACAGTCATCATGCGGCTTATATAAAAAGAAAACTTGCCATTCTATCCTCCAATAGTCCAAAGAGTTGGAAGGGACAATTTATAGCCTCTTATGTAAAAAATGTCTATAAATGCCAAGTGCCATTCTTTGCCCTGTCACTTTCCATTATCCTAAACCAATAGGATCCTATTCACTGAAAGCTAGGCTAAAAACATGAACGGACAGACTTTTATTGGGCAGGGAGAAAGGGAGATGATGATTTTGGAGGGCGGGTGAGTGTGGGAAGTCAAGATTTCTTAGAGACTCTGTGTAGCGCCTAATGTGTATAGTATACTAGTTAAGTTGAGAACTCGACTCATGCAAAAGTCAGCCTAGGAAGAATAGCACAGATTTAGTTTCCTCAAATTTATAATACACTTAAGCTGTAAATCCAAAATATGGAAAAGAAATGATCAGATTATGACTTTTTAAAACAATCAGTCATATATATTACTTGATCCCTTGCTCATTTGCTCCTATATACTTCCTTCCTTTCTTCATATATACTGCTCTGGAGCCAAGTCTACTGAAGAGAAAGCAAACAAGCCAGGGCCTTTAATCAGATCAAGGAAACAGAAACTCTGAAATGGAGAAGACAGGGGAAAGGTTTCTCATTGTCCTACTTGGAATACTAGGTCAGAGAAGAGGCACTAGACACTACCTCCACTACTGTCCCACTGCTAACTAAAGGAAACCTAATGGACTTAAAACTTAAAGACAAGTGGCCAAACTACACAGGCTATCCTGGAATCCAGAACCTCAAGAAAGATGGACAGAAGTACGCTAATATAGCTGTTCCATAAACATAAAATGAATATATTCATGTCAAGAATTTTGGCTAACCAAACAAATACAAGGTAATAACTCCTTTCCAGTGACAGACAAGTTAAGCTCAAGTCTTAGAACCAGGCAATTCTCACTAGAGAACTCAGCCAGTTGCAATTTCAGAAAAAGTTACTTGGATCATAGTGCATTCTACTGTCATGTGTAACTAATTAGAACAAATAAAAAATTAAAAAGTTACTTAGAAAAAAAAAAAAACCTTTCCTTTTCCTATCTTTTACTTCCTTCCAACTTTTTTCCTTCTAGATTTACTCTGAAACTGTTTATATTTTCTACAAGTATTAAAAAAATTATGGGGGCTGGGAATATGGCTCAAGCCTGGCATGCACGGGGCGCTGGGTTTGATCCTCACCACCACATTAAAAAAAAAAATAAAGATGTTGTGTCCACCGAAAACTAAAAAATAAATATTAAAAAAAAAATTCTCTCTCTCTCTTAAAAAAAAAAAAAAAATTCTGGGGGATGGGAGTTGTAGCTCAGTGGTGGAGCACTTGCCTCGCATGTGTGAGGCCCTGGGTTTGATCCTCAGCACCACATAAGAATAAATAAACAAAAAAATAAAGATATTTTGCCCATCTACAACTAAAAAAATATCTTTAAAAAATTCTGGGCTATAGGGATGGGGGTACAACTCAGTGACAGAACATTTACCTAGTATACGTATATACTGGAGCCAATATGTTTGATCTAGCATGGCAAAAAAATTAACTGATTTTTAAAAATTTTTTTTTCTTTTTAGTTGTAGATGGACACAATACCTTTATTGATTTTTATATGGTGCTGAGGATCAAACCCAGTGCCTCAAGTATGCTAGGCAAGCAATCTACCACTGAGCCACAAACTGATTTTTATTAAATAAATAAAGCCAGTTTACCAACAGAACTAAGAAAAAAAGAGTTTGGGGCAGGAGGATGACACGTTTGAGGCCACCCTCTGCAACTGAGCAATATCCTGTCTCATAATAAAAAATTAAAAGGGCTGTGGACATAGCTCAGTGATAAAACACCCCTGGGTTCAATCCTCAGTACCCACCCCCTCAAAAAAAAAAAAAAAAAAAAAAAAAGGCTAAGAGAAAAAGAAAACTAATATTTACTGAGGGTCAAACTGTTAGTAGGTTACAATTAATAATTAAATACACAATTATTTACTTCCCTCAACCAGGATACTGGAGATTACTCCAAACATTACCAATGAAAATCAAAAAGTTTAGTCATTTTCTCAAGGTCACAAAAGTAATATATACATATATGTATATATATGTGTATACACACACATACATATATGTGTGTGCAAATATATGTGTATAAATATTTACATTTTATTCAGCCTCCTGTGGACTAAAAATGAATAGGTCAAATATGAAGAAAGATTCTAGGGAAGGGAAGAAGGAAGAGAAGGGCTAATATCCTTATAATGAAACACATAAGAACAACTCAGGTGGGGACTGGGGTTGTAGCTCAGTGGTAGAGCATTTGCCTAGCATGTGTGAGGCACTGGGTTTGATCCTCAGCACCACATAAAAATAAATAAATAAAAAATAAAGTCATTGTGTCCATCTACAACTAGAGAAAAATATTAAAAAAAAAAAAAAAAAAGAAAGAAACCTCAGGTAGACAATATAGTATGGTGGGATTTTTCTTAGGAATGTGATCATATGACCCAAGTAGTATGACATATGATGTTCAGTTTTTTAAATTCTGAAGATACAAACACACACAGTTCTCCTAGAAGTTGGGGTGAAATTACTGCTGAGGTTTTTAAACACCTAACCCTCATATTCAAAAGAAGGAGCTAAGGCAAGTGTAGTAGCACACACCTGTAATCCTAGTGGTCAGGAGGCTGAGGCAGGAGTATTACAAGTTCAAGGCAGCCTAAGCAACTCAGCGAGGCCCTCCTAAGCAACTCAGCAAGACTCTGTCTCAAAGTAAAATATAGAAAGAGCTAGGAAGCCAGACATGGTGGCACATGCCTGTAATCCTCATGGCTCAGGAGGCTGAGGCAGGAGGATCGAGAGTTCAAAGGCAGCCACAGCAAAAGCAAGGCGCTAAGCAACTCCGTGAGACCCTGTCTCTAAATAGAAATACAAAATAGGGCTGGGGAAGTGGTCAATGATCAAGTGCCCCCAAGTTCAATCCCCAGTATCCCCCAAAAAAAGAGTTTAGAAAGTGCTAGCAATGTGGCTCAGTGGGTAAGCACCCTTGGGTTCAATCTCTGGTACCAATAAATAAATAAGGCTGAGGATATAGCTTGTGATACAGTGTCCTGGGATTAATCGTCAGTACCAAAAAACAAAACAAGAAAAGGAGCTACATGAGAATCAGAACCACAGATCCAAGAGATGCCTCTCCTTGGCCATCTACCACAACATAAACAACTTTTGGTTTTATATTAAGTCTTCCCAATTAAGCTGCAGGTAGTTTAAGAATCAAATAATCTGCCTGTCTTCCAACTCCTTTTTTTCTTTCTTATTTCACATAACTGGCAAGTATTTTTATTGGAACACCTCAGCATCATACTAGGTACATGGACCTGATGTTATACGCCTAGTAAAACATTACAAATGTAACCTAGGTTCAGGGATATAGCTCAGTGACAGAGTGCTTGCCTAAAGTATGTGAGACCCTGGATTCGACCTGCAGCACTGAAAAAAAAACCTAAAGGAAAGAAAGATGGAGCACACCTATGTACAAGGTTTTATATTCCATAGTGACAAGTGATTGCTTTCAGTTCTTAGTTTTTTTTTTTTCTTTCCTCAAAGAGGAAACAGTTTTCTAAAGTTAAATGCTTCTATACTAAAGTCAGAAATAATGAATTGTTTTTTAATGATAATTTTGGGGGATTTGAGACCTTTAAATTTTGTTTCTGGTACCTTCAACCTAAAAGACAAAACTGTTTTCTCCTAATTATTTAATTTCCATTATGCCTATATCAGAAGTTAAAACAGATGTAACAGGTTTTAACATTACTGTATTCAACATCTTGACCAAGAAAAATATAGACCATACTTTAAAAGCATGGGTGAAAGCTATGAAAACAATATGTAGAACAAAAAATTTAGCTTGTGAAATAGCTCCTATAATGTACCAAGTCAGTGAGGGGCGATATTCAAAGGACTGGATGAAATATAACCAGCTATATTCAATAGTGTCATTTCCAATTTATGTGAGCTTCCCAAGATGTTCTCATATTGCAAAACAGCACTCTTATCCAATCTACATTACCTTTCTAGAGATTGAAGAGACATTCAAACCAAATCTTTGTGCTCTTTCCTTTAGCTTATCCAGGTTAACCTATAAAAACACAGGGATATTTTAAAAAATCAAAATAGAAAATAGAGAAGGCAGAAACTATGGTCCAAAATTAAGAGTTCAAATAAGCCTATAACATCAAAGACACCCCATGTGCCAAACATGGAAACTAAGCATCACCCATCCATCCTACTGATTATTAAAAGGACTCTTCTGGAATGCAGTCAATGATTCAGTCCTGCCTTCTTCATTCATCAAAGATGGCAAGAGTCTAAGGAAAGTTTATGGCCAAAGTAGACCAAACACTACTTGAAAAAGTAAACATATATACAAATCATTACCTCCAAAAAAAGTCCATCATTCACAATCCAAAATTATTCATTCCTTCATAATCTCTGCAAATAGTTCTTTATCTTCAAACCAAAAACAAACTGACAACTGCAATGTTCCCATCTTCAAAAGACAAGTGTACCTCCACCACCCAACTGAACTCTCTTCCCTCGCTTTTCTTGGAAGCCTTGGCATATGAGAGTTGTAATCATAAGGCTGTTTAGTAGGACATTTTTATTAACATCAACAATAATAAAACATTTCACATTCACTTACAATACTGAACTGTAACCCCAAGGGCAAGATTTCTTAAAGCTGAACATATTTTACCACAGTATGTTTTCACTTTCTAAACATAGACTAGTTACAATGGCCTAAGCCATTCTTATTCTAACATTCTTTACTCTCTTGACTTTATATTTAATAGGTAATATCTAGGAAAAAAATTCTACAAACAGACCTCATAAATTGCTTCCATAGATCCTCTTGTGGTAATTAAGAACCAAACATTATCTAAAGCCACGGGACAAAGCCTAAAATTCCAATACCATAAAACAAAGGGAATGTCTCCAGCTAACAAAATCTATTCGTCTTTTCAAAAAGAGGAATACTTGGGGCTGGGGATGTGGCTCAAGCGGTAGCGTGCTCGCCTGGCATGCGTGCAGCCCGGGTTCAATCCTCAGCACCACATACAAACAAAGATGTTGTGTCCGCCAAAAACTAAAAAATAAATACCTTAAAAAAAAAAAAAAGAGGAATACTAGGAAGGAAGATGTCTACAGTAACATGACGATGTGTCAACTTTCCATACTTCAAGCAGTGTGTGTGTGTGTGTGTGTGTGTGTGTATTTCCCCCGCCCCTTGAGACAAGAGTCTTACTAAGCTGCCCAGGCTGGCCTTAAACTTGGAATCCTCCTGCCTGAGTAGTCAGGATTCCAAGTATATGCCACCATGCCCAGCAAATAATTTTCTTTTATTATTCATAACACACAACATCATACTGAAAACAGTTACCAAACTCATGAGTTCCCTCCGATCTGGGGAGAGGAGGGGTCTCTAATTTTAAAACTAACTATATGGCGTTAAGATCTGGCTCTTCAAGGGATAAAAAAAGATTTCATACCATAGGCTTGGTGTCAGATGACAGACCTAATGAAGCAAATAAAAAAGTTTTATTTAATATTTTTCAAAGTCAGAAAGGAAGATAACAGTCTTCAAATAAAATTAGAATGCATAAAAACAGCACAGAGAACAAATGTCCTTTATCCTATGATGAGAAAGAAGGCAGAAAATGCATCCAGAGACCATATCTGCATTCTCTGTTTTTGAAAACAGTTTGGTAATTTTGCAAAAATTTAAGCATATTGTTACCATATCATCTAGCAACTCTACTCCATGATATATGCCCAAGAGAAATGAAAATGCATGTCTAAACAAATGTCCACAGAAGCATTATTCATATTAGATAAAAAGAGAAAACAACCCAAACATCCATCAATTGACAACTGGGTAAATAAAATGTCACATATCCATACCATGGAATATTATAAGCAATGAAAATGAATGGAACAGTGATACATACTATATATCAACCTCGAAAACATAAGTGAAAGAAACCATTTATAAAAGATCACATAATGTTATGACTTCAATGATATGAAGTCAAGTTTATACATAGAGAAATAAAACAGTGGTTACCTAGGACTGGGGTAGAAGAAGGAATGGGGGGATAGATGCTAACAGGTGTTGGGGTATTATGTTCTAAAATTAGATTGATGATGGTTGCATAACCCTCCGAGTAAATTAAAAAAACAAAGAATTATATACTTAAACGGATGAGTTGTATGGTATACAGATTATATCTCAGTAAAACTATTTAAAAGAGATTATAGCTGGACAAATTAGCAGAACTACTACCATGAGCTGAAATTATGGCTGCTTAAAGCTAACATTCTGTCTTGAAATTATCACCAAGAAGCAAGCAATAAATTGGCCTGATGACCCAACTCTAACCTAGTTTCTAATTATTTATTTCAATCTTTTTGGAATTTTATTTTAAGCAATCTCAATCTTGCAAAGAATTCCCTAACTTTCCATTGTGAACATTCAGAAATAGATTCAAGTTTTTCGTTTTTGCAGTACTGAGAATTGAACCCAGGGCCTCGCATGTGCTAGGCAAGCACTCTACATCTGGTCAAACTTTAATATTCAGATTTAATCTTGCTAAATAGCCAAGGATAATCTCCAACCTGTGGTCCTCCTGCTTCAGCCTCTTGAGTACCTAGTTATAGGTATGCACCATCATGCCCAGTTGAATTCAACTTCAACACAATCCATGGGCTAGGAACTGATATGTATTCTATGTTCTCATTTAAAAAAAAAAAAAAAAAAAAACCTTCCTCTTAAATGTTCCCAAATTCTACTCTTTTTAAAAAAGTTATTCTATAGTTCTACATGTCAGGATTATATAAAAACACTGCAAATGTTATGTATACATTATTTTATTGATCAGGTTTCCTTTTTATATGATTTACTTTAGCTTTTATTGTTCTCCAAAAATCATCTTTAGTTGTTTCTGCTGCATCTTACCAACTCTCTCTCTCGATATAACTAAGAGCCAAAAAATAAGTTGTTTCTAAAACACTTAAGAGGTAGTGGCCAGAATTTGATCTTTTTAAAAGCACAGCAAATTACTTCAAGAAGGATGTTTTATCAACCCATTTAAAATTATTAAAAGGTAATCAGGAATAAGGTTAGGAGACTACATTTTCAATTTTTAAAAAAGGGACTATGTTTTTTTTTTTTTTTAATCATTGTATAGATTTTAAAAAGACAAGAGAAGTCAGGCACAGTGGCACATGCATGTAATCCCAGCAGCTTCCTGAGGCAGGAAAATTGCAAGTTTGAGGCCGAACTGGGCAATTTAGTAATATCCTGTCTCAAAATAAAAAATAAAAAGGGTTGAGGATGTAACTCTGTGGTAAAGTGCCCCTGAGTTCGACCTCCAGTACTCGGGGGAGGAGTATATATATATATACTATGGATATATAGCCATATATATGTAAATAAAAAATTTAAAAACACAGACAAGTCAAGTCATTCAAAATTCCACCAAATGCTAACAATTTAGTATACGTCCTTCTAATATTTTTTTCCTATCCATACAGGCAAGTTTTTATGACTAAAATAGGAACATAATTATAATTTTTAACTTATCTTTTTCACTTAACATCGAACATTTTTTTAAATATCTTTTTGTGTTGGGGATGACACTGGAGATTAACCAAGGGCTCTCCATCACTGAGCAACATTCCCAGCCCTTTTTATTTTAAGAGAGTCTAACTAAGTTACTGAGGCTAGCCTCAAACTTTTGATCCTCTTGCCTTAGCCTCCCAAATTGCAGGGATTATAGGCCATGCGTCACCAGCATGCCCAGCTTAATCACCTTTAATATAGTGTATTCTACTATACTGTGGCACACGTTTATTTATACAATTCTCTACTGTATATTTAGTTGTTTCCAGTTATTTATCGCTATAATAATTTTGTTGATAGTCCTCATGGCTAAATCTTTATGCACATCCAAGATTATTTTCTTAAATTTCTAGAAGTAGAATGCTTAAGGTAAAAGATATTTCCCTTTTACCACTTATACTAACCCACAACACTGATAGATACACAATATAATTTTTTATGCTATAAGGCACTAGAATAAGTAAGCAAAGTAGTAGAAACTTTTTGTTTGTTTGTTTCTTTGGTGCAAGGGAATGAACCCAGGGACACTTAACCACTAAGCCACATCACCAGCCCCCCGCCTTTTTTATATATATTTTATTAGAGATAGGGTCTTGCTAAGTTGCTTAGAGACTTGCTAAGTCGCTGAAGCTGGCTTTGAACTTGAAATCCTCCTGCCTCAGCCTCCCAAGCCACTGAAGATGTCTAAGGAAAGGAAATGAATGTTGGTACCTCCTCCTATTTTCTTATAATTTCAGAACTTCTCTTAATTGCTTAGGAATTGATTAAGTATAATTTTACCTAAAGCAAAGAAGCAAATGCTATAACCTCATAAGGGTTTCTAGAGCTAACAAATTTAGCTTAATTTGGAGAAATAAAATATTATGACAGAAAAGAAACAAAATAAATAAAACTTTCTCAGAATAACCTCTATATCCTTACCTTTTGTTGGAACTGAAGAAATTCCAAACCTGTAGGAAGAAAAACAAACTAAATTTTAGGAAGCTGTTCACACTCCTGGTTGTCTGTCTCTGCACTAATGGTACACATGACTGACACTTCTTGCTTGTGATCTCAAACTTTGCAATCATTAGCTAATTCTAACAACCCCATGAAAGAGGTTCCCTCTCTCACCAAAAGTCCAAAGAGTAAGCCACAAGGAAGCCTTATCAAAACTAGAAGTAGCACATTCCTTTTACCTATTTTTAAAAACTCTATTCACTAATAAAGCATGATCTATAGCCTACTACATCCAAATCAGCAGAGATATTCTGAATAGGGCCAAATCATATACTCCATTTCCTTTCAACAGGGTCACTATTCTACTTAAAATCAATAATCATGTCTAAAACCTAAGGCACAACCCCACACGTTCACCCTGACATTCATTTCAGGTTCAAAAGGGTGGAGACACTCACCTAGCTGCCCGGGCAGCTTTCTTACTCTCCAAGCTCACAGGTACATTGAATCGTTCAGCCCTCTTCTGCATTCTCTAAGTGACAATAGATGAAAGAGAAGAGAAAAAATAAATTTCTAGTTAAAAAAAATGTTAGAGGCAGTGGCTCACACCCAGCTTCTAGAGAGGCTAAGGCAGGAAGCTTCCAAGTTTGAGGCCTGCTTGATCAACTCAACAAAATCTTGTCTCAAAAAATAAAAAGGGCTGGAGATGTAGTAGCTCAGTATTAAGAGTGCTTGTTTAGCATGCAGAAGGCCCTTGGGTTCAATCCTTATTACACACACACACACACACACACACACACACACATTCTAGAGGACTTCAGGTTGTACCCATCCTAGGACTTAATGTAAGTTCCAGAAAGGAAACACAAAACGACTATTATTATATTCATGTCTTTGAAAACAAAAGGGAGGAATAAAATAAAATAAAACCCACATTTTGCATGACACCAAGAATACAAAAGCTATATTTGGTTGACCTTTGAAAAAGAATCAAAGGAATAGATTGGTTCCAATACTAGTGGTAATATTTTAGTTAGAAATGAGGCACAGCATTGTCTCATAACATCTTAAAAGAGTTTAATAATTCTCTACTTTAAAGGTATAAAACTGAACACAAAATTTCAATGGGAACCTGGTAGAAACCTTGGAAAAAATCCAAAGAAATTTTAATCTCACCTATTGGCAAGTAGCAATTCAAGAAGGATACTTACCATTGTTAGTTTTTCAAGGAATAATCCTCCCAAACTAATCCAAGGTTTGTAAACACCTTAGAGAGTCACCATTAAGCCAGAGAATTATATGCAACGTAGCTTCAAAGGTGACTACCCACTATGACAATCCAAATATTTTTCTAAGAGTAGTTGGTAGAAAAATCAACATCAAAATCTGTCAATACTGATTTTATGCCTATGAATATATTTTTTAAATAATTATATAGACAGAATAAAGGGTAAGAAACAGAAATGTAAATGGTTCTACCATCGAACAAAATATTTACCTCAGTCTGTGGCATTTCAGAAGTAATTTTTACCACCTTCTTCTCTGCTGCCCTGGAAAAGGAAGATTTTTTTAAAAATCAGAAAATTGATATTCTAAACCAAGACCTTCAAAACATATCAAGAATTCACCTGAGTCATGTCCTCTGCCAATATCTCTCTGCTACCCCTTAATCCAAAGAAATATGAAGTCCATTAAAACTCTGATTCCTTGAACTTTCATCTACTATAAAGAAAAAGTTCAAATAATATTAAGCTACTTTAACTAAGGTATAAGAAAATAATCAAGAAAAAAGTCTGGTTAGATATTTTGGGAAACTAAGAACACCAGAAACTATTTCATTTGTTTTTAGGCACTTTAAATTTACTTTTCGACTAATTACTATCCCTCTAACCTTCATTTAAATACCAGGTTTCAATTTTCATCACAACAATAATTAAATGAGTGCTCTACAAACTCCTATTTCCTTCTTTTAGAAATCTTTATTTCTCTCATGGGAAATATAGCTGCAGCTAAAACAACTCAAACTGGAACAAATAAAAATGCCAAAGGGAGCAAGAAGAAAAAAGACTAAGTGAGGTTTGAATTAGGAAAACATGTAAGTTACTGGTCAAAAGGTTTAAGAGAAAACAAAAGAGGGGGACCATAGGGGCGGGAGACAAAGTTCGGAAGTACCCAGGATAAATGGAAGGACATTAACCCTCCACCAAACAACTCCCATAAAACTGTGGGTCATAACCAGTCTCATTAAGGTCCCTCATTTAGAGATATGGGCAGCTTTTGTTCCAATATTCCGGACACTTTTCCCATTTGATGCCCTGAAAGGTAGTAATGGTTTAATGACATTTTCAGAGGAAGTAATTCTGGAACAGGAACTTACTTTCTCCTCCATCCTTTTGTTGGAGGTCTCAAGACTACAGACAAGCAATGGGTGCCCCCTGCTGACCACAACTAAATCCTACAATATTTAACTGCTTTGGCTAAAACAATAAATAAAAATAAATAAAACCAAAAACAAAAGTATATTTATGGAGACCCTCAGATCAAAGATGAAGCAAGGGAATTTCCTTTTGAATACCTGAGGGACATATTAGATCTGAATATCCTTTTTTTTTTTTTTTTTTTTAGGAAGTTTCGACATAATTCCCATCTCCAGATTTCCTTCCCCAGGACTTTCTGATGTTCAGGCAAAAAAGGCCACAGAAGATTAATGTTTTACTTGAAGTCCAATGTCATTAGGGAACACTCCTCTCCATCAATCCCAGGCTAATGACTTCCTCCACCATTCTCATCTTGAAAACACAATCTCTGCAGTAGATCTCAAGGCAAAAAGGTTATCCAGGTTTCTGCTCTATTCCAATTCTCTTAAGCACAAAATTAAACTTAAGTAATAAATATATATCACATTCTGGGATTCACAGGAAATTTTCATTTGTCATTGACAAATTTTTCTCCTACCCACAGACACATACAAAGCACTCCAAAAACTACAGGGGGGCTGGGTTGTGGCTCAGTGGCAGAGCGCTTGCCTCACACATGTGAGGCACTGGGTTCAATCCTCAGCACCACATAAAAATAAACAAAATAAAGATATTGTGTCCATGTATAACTAAAAATATTTTTTAAAAAAACTACAGGGACCCTAATTCCCCTTTCTGTACATAATTAATCTAACCATAACTATCCTCTAAAAAAACAAAAATTACCACCACCCCCACACACTTTCAATTTCCTTGTTTCAAAATTCATCAATAGAATTAAAGCCCCTAAATACAAGAATTAACACATTTTACATATGCTAAGGATAATGAATTTCTACAAATTTTCCAACCTCATTATATTTTTAATCCAAGCAAGCCAATTATTGTATTCATTTGGTCTTCCTTCTTGTCCCAGGAGTCCCCAAACATCTATTTTAAAGCTATCCCAATAATTCATTTTCTCAAGGCACTATATTGAATTATAAACCTATGTGTGGCTCATTGGTAGAGTGCAATGCTTAGTATATTTGAGACTCAGTGTTCAATTTCAGCAATAAAAAAATATTTTAACAAAAACCATCAAGAACAAGAACCTGTGATAAGAAGACAGCTAATGGCTTTATGAAGAAATAGCTGACAAAATCTACCACAATGTTAAATGCACGTTCTCTATGATACAGCAAATCTCTTCCTAGAAATTTATCTGATGGACATACATACGTATAAAAAAATAGTTGAATAAGGACAGATAGCACTGCCTTTTTTCTGCTCTATGAATAATCTAAATGTCTATCAAGCAAGTCACAGGTGAAATAAATTATGATTCCTAAATAGAGTGAAATACTACTGTCTACAAAAAAGAATAAGGTTCTAACATTAATAACCACTATATTTGGGTGATGGGTACATGAGTCTACCAAACTATTTTCATAACCTCTGTATATACTTGTAATTTCCCTAATGAGCTTAAAAAAAAAAAAGACTGCCACTTAATAGGACAATTAACCCTACTCAATAAGTTGATGTGAGGACTGAATGAGAATACATGTAAAACACTTAGAACCATGTCTAGTATATAACATTAACATAAATAAATTAATATAAAGATATCCAAACGTGAACAAAAAAAATGGAAAAACTGTGCATAGCATGTGTATATATTTGTTCATGCATACATATACTTAGGCGCATACACATACATAGGTACATACACACAAACTAAAAACCTTTGGAAAGTGTGATGAGATGGATACAATAAGTACTCAATTTTCCATTTATATACCCCTCTGTGTATTGTTTGAATTTTTACTTGTACATACATTGCCTTGTATAATTAAATGCATTTAATACAGCTATAAGGAACAAAAATGTTAAGAGGGACTCAACTGTTCTTAATGTGCTGTAGTACAAAATGGCCAGACATTTGTGGAAAGAAACCCAAATAAAAGATGATCAACCTTGTGGGCTAGTATAAACAAATCGAGATCCACTTTCTCTAGTACTTTGTCCTCCCCTCCTCCACTGTAAATCAAAAAGCAAGAGAGAATACAGCATTACTTGAGAGACATAACCTCTACCCAACACCCTCCTCCCTTATTAAATTCCTTATATACAGTTTTACATTTTTCTGTAAAAGTGTAAAACTCTGCAAAGTGTAAGAGTTCACAGAATTTTACAACATATAAAGAATCATACAGATTCTAACAGTATAAGCTATTATGGTGATCCTACAAAAGAACAAAGGCTAGGAGAACTAAATTAAGTCTGTGCTTGAAGTCATATGGTTCTAATTACGTATTATATAACTTGAAAACAAACTGCTTCCTTCCCTGGGACCATGTACTTGAAGTAGTCCCTTCTGAAAATGTCTGATCTAATCAGAAGTGAAAAAAGTCAATGACAATCTCTAAAAGGTAAAGAGAATGAAATTTTACACCCAATAAAAACAGAACTTTCTGCTCTGTATTCAGATTATAAAATACAACAGACACTAGTATGGCAATATGTAAATCAATGGATGTGTAACTGATGTGATTCTGCAATTTGTATATGGGGTAAAAATGGGAGTTCATAACCCACTTGAATCAAAGTGTGAAATATGATATATCAAGAACTATGGGGCTGGGGATGTGGCTCAAGCGGTAGCGCGCTCGCCTGGCATGCGTGCGGCCCGGGTTCGATCCTCAGCACCACGTACAAAGAAAGATGTTGTGCCTGCCGATAATTAAAAAATAAACATTAAAATTCTCTCTCTTTAAAAAAAAAAAAAAAAAAAAAAAAGAACTATGTAATGTTTTGAACAACCAACAATAAAAAAATTAAAAAAAAAAAAAAGAGATAATTACACATCAACAGTTTTTTCAGGGGGTTCTTCCTCTTTGACGGGCAGTTCTATGGGCTTTGGTTCTTCTTCCTAAAACCAAACAAAACAACACAGTTAACATAAATCAAGAGTTAACACACATCAAAAGAGGGATATCAGAACGCCAAAATGAGTCAGTTTTCAGAATCTTCATTCCCTCCTTAGGCTCCCCTAATAAATTAGCATCTAAGCACTCTAATGATTGATATTAAGCAATGTGGCCCAGGCAGTGGCATATCACCAGGCCAGTGACTAACCTTAAATCTTTCCAACTCACCTCTGTTTCATCTCCCAGTACATCTTCTTCATTCGCCTCCTCTTCAGCTAAAGAATATTAAAATAATCAGGTCAAGCCCTGCTATAAAACCATCTTGATCACTGTGCTGAGGCTAATATCACAATCACCTTGCTTTCCCAAAATAAAAATCAACAATGAAAGTAAAACTCATGCTCAGAAAATCTGCTACATTTGGAGAAAATGAAACCATATCTCTACTTAACATTAGTACATAGTTGAACTCCATCTGGACTGAAAAATTAAATTAAAATTAAATGTGAGGAGGTCACAACAGAATTAATTTAAAAATAAGGCAGGATCTCTTTGAAATTTAGTGGTAGGGAAGGATTTGTTTAAAAAAAAAATGTTTGCCTAGCCTGAGCAAGACCCCCAGTTTGATACCCCACACTACAAAAAGAAACAAACCCAAAAGCAAAAGCATGAGGTAAAAAAGAAAGATTTTTCAAAACTAAGGACATCTATTTAGGGAAGGAAACCAAGGAAAATTTTTGGACAAATAACAAAGATATTTGTGCCTAAAGGCAAAAAGGAAACAGTTGCTAGAATATAAAAGAAATGTCTGCAATCAACAACTGAATGATGGGAACGCTAATAGAAAAAGGGCAAAGAAGGAACCCAAAGAATCATGAACAAAGTAAATTTAAGTTTTTTTTTTTTATAGAACAAAGTAAATTAAACCATCCAACAAATGTAGCAAAAATTAGGGCTGGGGATATAGCTCAGCTGGTAGAGTGACTGCCTCACATGCACAAGGCCCTGGGTTCAATCGCCAGGCACTACAAAAAAAAAAAAAAAAAAGAGGAGCAAAAATTAGGCTATTTGAATAGATAATGCCAAATTTAGTTTTGTGAAGATACAAAGACCCTGATGTACTGGTTATGCAAGTACAGACTAACAGGACAATTCTGGGAAATAATTTGGCAGTGCTCAGTTATTTTCAGTTTGTATATGTTTTTATGAATATATAATAATTAACAATCCCATTATGAGCATACACCCCAGAAAGACTCTCACAAGAACATGAGCAAACAAAAGTAGTTCATAATATAATATTATGTATGGTACATATATTATTATATACACTATACAAAATACTACTATATATAACAAACTGTAGAATATATTATATACTAGTATAACACATAGTATCTTATGTACTACTATATGTATTACTAATGCATACAGAATTACTGTAAATAGTAGTACTATTTATAGTAGCTGGGGCTTGAAGGCAATATGTATCTGCCACAGGATGACCTGCAAAAATGTGATGGCTATTCATCATAGAAAGATACACATGATTTAGAACGAATAATCTGGATGATCACATAGCCTCAATCAACAAGATACAACTTAAAAAAAAAAAAAAAAACTTAGAAATAAAGTAAGGCTACACAGACTCATTAATAATTACATAAATGAAAATATTCTATCAACACTATGTGGTTAATAGGAATAAAGACAAAAAATGTATATCAAACACATTAAAATGGATGCCTAAAGGGGTTGGGGGGAAAGTAAAAGGAGGAATCAAAATAAAGGGATTAAATGAAAACTAAGAGGGAGCTTGTACAATCCGGGATGATAATATGCCTTCAATGATGATGGGGTTTTCTGTTTGTTTATTTAATTTCTTTATTTTGCTTGTTGGCTTTGATACTAGGGGTTGAACCCAGGGGCACTTAACCACTGAGCCACATTCCCAGCTTTTTTTTTTTTTTTTTTGAGACAGGAGGGTCTTGCTAAATTGCTTAGGGTCCCACCAAGTTCTTGAGGCCAGCTTTGAACTTGTAATACTCCTGCCTGAGACTCCCAAGATGCTAGGAACAGGCATATGCCCCCAAACCTCGCTCATTTTTATTTCATTTTTTAAATTTTATTTATTTATTTTTGGTACCAAGGATTGAACTCAGTGGCATTCAACCACTGAGCCACATCCTTAGCCCTATTTTGTATTTCATTTAGACACAGGGTCTCACTGAGTTGCTTTACAGCCTCGCTTTTGCTGAGGCTTTGAACTCACTATCCTCCTGCCTCAGCCTCCAGAGGTACTGGGATTATAGGCATGCTCCATCACACCCGGCCTGTTTTTGTTTTAAAAAAACTGCAGAATGGGAAACTTGGTAGGGATCAGAAATTACCTAGTTTACAGATTTCGAGGGTCTAGACATTTGTCTCATGTCACAGATCAGGAATAGACACTAGCCCTGTAAACAATGACTATCCAAAGTTACCTAGTAAATTTCTGGCATAAAACTAAAACACAAGCCTTCTATTGCATGCCTGCAATTCCACTGACTTAGGAGGCTGAGGCAGGAGGATAGCGAGTTCAAAGCCAGCCTCAGCTATAGCGAGGTACTAAGCAACTCAGTGAGACCCCATCTCTAAATAAAATATTTTAAAAAGGGATGGGGATGTGACTCAGTGGTTAAGTGTCCCTGGGTTACATTCCCGGTACAAAAAAAAAAAAACAACAAGCCTTCCATTTCTCAGTCTAATAATACTTGTATTACCATGCCGACTTTATTTCTTTTTTCAATGATTTTTTTAATTTGTTCTTTTTAGATATGCATGGCAATAGAGTGCACTTTGAAATATTAAACATACAACCATACTAACTTTTAAATAACATGCTCAGATATCAAGAGGCCAACCTGGGCAACATAGCAAGATGCTATCTCTACAAAAAAAAAAGCGGGGGGGGCGGTGCTGATATAAAATTATGTCTTTAAAAAAGGGAATAGTTCTTTGCACTATAACCACTGTTTTATATGACCAAGAGTTTTCTTTTTTTTTTTTCCTTTCTTTTTTTGCAGTGTTGGGGATCAAACCCAGGTCCTTATGCACACTAGATAAGCACTCTACTTCTGAGCTATACACCAGCCCATAAAAGTTTTCTTGATGCAGTTAATTAAGAGCTTACATCACCAATGACGTGAAAAAGGAAGAAATATAAGTGATAGAGCCTAAAAATTACTCCCCTTACTCATATCACCTTGTTTGCATAAAGTACTCACCATGCTCTTCAAGATATGCCTGGAGCCTGTTAATGAGATCTTGTTTTATTCCCTTGGTCTCCAAACCACGAGCAAGACATTCTTGTTTTAGTTCAGCAAGCTGAGAGAAAAAAAAAAAAAAATTAAACATTTCCTTAGTTACCAGGATGAATCCCAATGAATGAAAAGAGGTAGTTTTCACAAGGGAAAAAAGCAAGGAAAAAAAAAGAAAAGAAAATTCAATCCCACACCACTGCCCTTAATCCTACTGAGACTCTGGGTCCATAGAGATGACTCATCCTCATCTAACTGGGGACAAGGATGTAGCTCAGTGGTAGAATACTTGTCTAGCATGTATGAGGTCCTGAGTTTAATCCCCAGTACCAAAAAAGAAAAAAAAAAAAAAACAGTAATCTGACTAAAATTAAAAAGTATACTTATCAATTTTGCAGGAATGAAGAATTGTTGAATTACTGACAGAACATGAAAAAACAAAACTTTAAAAAAAATAAATAAAAGAATCCTTTTCGGGGAAAACAAAGAAATGAAGACTTCATTTAAAAGGAGGGCTGGGGTTGTAGCTCAGTGGTAGAGTGCTTATCTAGCACCTGTGAGGCACTGGGTTCAATCCTCACACCACATTAAAAAAAACAAATAAAATAAAGATTGTATCCACCTACAACTTAGAGAGAGAGAGAGAGAGAGAGAGAGGGAGAGAGACTCTGAAAGTATAGCTCAAGAGCAGAGTGCTTGCCTAGCCACGCATGAGGCCCTGGGTTTGATCCCTAGCACTGAAGGGGAGAGTGAAAGAATGATGAAATGCATGATTTTATACCTAAGATCCAAACCTTCAATTATACAAAATCTGGATGAGGCAGATCTGACTCACCAGTAACTCAAAAGCAGAGGGTTAACAGTATGAATCGCTAAAAAAGTAATTCTAGGTTATAGGTGACTGAAATATAGAATCTATAATAAATGGTCTTATGAGACTTACTATGTATACATATGTCAATGCTGGGGAATCAAATCCAGGGCCTTGCACATGGTAGGCAAGCACTCTACCACTGAGTAATATTCCGAGTCCTACACACTTTTTTAAAATTTGTTCTTATTAGTTATATATGATAGTAGAATGTATTTTGACATATTATACATATATGGAGTACAACTTCTCATTATTCTGGTTGTTCATGATATAGAATTAACATTGGTTGTGTAATCATATATGTACATAGGATAGTAATGTTTGATTCATTCTACTAACTTTCCTATTCCCATTCCCCCTCCCTTCCCTTCATTCCCTTTATCTAAGCCAAAGTACTTCTATTTTCCCTTACCTCCCTTATTATGAGTTAGCATCCTCATATCAAAGAAAACATTCCAGCCCTATATACTCTTATTTTATGAAGTATAAGTCAATCCAAGGAGATAAAGCAGGAAATGGAAGAACTTCACAACTATATATGCAGATCATCACACAGATAGACGTTTAGCCTGAAAGATGACCTTTCTGGTTTTGAAGTATAGATCTAAGATGAACCAGTAGAAGTGAGAAAGTATAGTTCCATAGAAAAACGCATTTCACCACTATGAAGTATGTTCTTCATCTCTACAAAGTTTTCAACCTGGAGTGCATTTAAAAATGGAGAGTAGAATTTTGTTGTTTTTAATGTTACAATGATTGATTAAGGAGGCAAAGTATTTAGTGAGTGAAGCAGGCAGGCAGGCAGGCAGGCAGGCAGGGTTGAGAACTATACAGAGAACTAACAGTCCTACCCAGTAAGCCATCAGCATTCTATATTGAGAATCATGACAGGTAATGAACCATTAAAAATTATTTTTAAAAGATTTCTGCATATAAAAAATTATTGCAGAGTGACTGCACAGTAGTTTAAGAACATTGCTTCTAAAGTCAGACTACTTAGGTTCAAATTGTAACTTTACCACTTATAGCTATGTAACCTTAGGGGAGTAACTTAAACTCTCTTTGCCTCAGATTCCTTACCTGTGAAATGGAAATAACAACAGTACCTACCCCCACAGGGCCATTATAAAGATTTAAACCAGCAAATATTTGCAAAACATTCAGGATAGTGCCTGATAGCTAGTAACAACTTTATAAGTGTTAGACAATGGGTGAGGGATTAGACAAAACCCTCTGAATTTCACTGATCAATTTTTTAAAATAGGTAGATTGGTGCAGTTGTTTTTTTAGAACATTCCACCTAAGTCATGAACCAAATTTTGTAAAAATAAATATTGATTACCAGAAAAACAAACACATACTTGCATGTAGCAGTGATGTTAAACCACTATAAGAGTTTCTAGAAGCTTTCTCTCAATTTTTGTACTTATCTCTTCATTAACTAGTAACAGCTACTTCATAGACCAGTACTGGTTGGTCTATGGATCAGACTCTTAATAATATTAATCTAGAATCTATACTCTAAGTGATCTTTATTTTATTCCTTTCTCTCCAACCCTCCCACTCCCCCGCCCCCGCAATGGGGATAGAACCTAGGAGCACTCTATCACTGAGTTACATCTCCAGCCCTTTTAATTTTTTTTTTTTTTTTGGCAGAGTGGGTGTAACCAGAGATTGAACTCAGGGACACTCAACCCCAGAACCACATCTCCAGCCCTATTTTTGTATTTTATTTAGAGTCATGGTCTCACTGAGTTGCTTAGCATCTCACTTTTTTTGCTGAGGCTGACTTTGAACTCGCAATCCCCCTGCCTCAGCCTCCCAAGCCAATGGGACTACAGGCGTGCGCCACCGCACCTGGCTTAATTTTTTGAGACAGGGTTTCACTCAATTGCTAAGGCTGGCCTGAAACTTGCAACCCTCCTGCCTCAGCCTCCCAAGTTGCTAGGATATAGGAATACCTCACTACACCCAGTTCTCTAAGTGATCTTTAAAGTCCTTTACTTAAAATTCTTAATCTTTCTCACATTGGTACTTTATTCCTTTATTTTCTTTCAAATTCTCCAAGAAGGAGTGTTTTTTTTAATATTATTCTAAAGATGGACACAATATCTTTATTTCTTATATTTATTTATTTATTATGTAGTGCTGACAATCGAACTTACAAGTGCGAGGCAATACAGCACTGAGCTATAACCCCAGGCCCAAAAAGGAGTGTTTTGATTTCAGTTACATTTTTAAATTTTTAATTGGTTTATTACAAAGTATTATGAATACTTAGAATAGTTGAGAAATGCTAAAAAGCAGAGGAAAATAAAAGCCATATGTAACCTCAGCATCTACAGATCACTTAATATTTTGAATATTATCATTTGTAGGGAGTTAGGGTATAGCTCAGTGGTAGAGTGTCTCAATGTGTGGCTTCAATCTCCAACAACAAAATTAAATATCACCTGTAGTATATGTGTAGTATATGTGTGTAATGACCTTGCCACTGTCTCTCATCGAGACTTCAGTCTCCAGTGACCTCATTCAACAGACCTCTCAACACCACTATGTTCCCTTCTCTGGTCAAATGGGAATGTTACATGTTTTTTACATAATGTTGTATTACGTCCTTTATTCTATTAAGGGTTTTTCTCATATACACTTGAACTTTTTTGGCAGGGGGAGTACAGGGAATTGAACCAGGGGTGCTTTACCACTGACCTACATCCCCAGCCCTTTTTATTTTTTATTTTGAGACAGAGTCTCCTTAAGTTGTACATGCTGGCCTCAAACTTGCAATTCTCCAGCCTCAGGCTATCAATTCGATAGTATTACAGGTATACACCACCAGGCCAGGCTAGACATTATTTTTTTTTAAATATTTATTTTTTAGTTTTAGGTGGACACAATATCTTTATTTTACATTTATGTGGTGCTGAAGATCAAACCCAGTGCCTCATGCATGCTAGGCAAGCGCTCTACCACTGAGCCACAACCCCAGCCCTAGACATTTTTAAAATGAAACAGATGAGTAAAAACATAAAATAGGGACTGGGATTGTAGCTAAGTGGCACAGTGCTTGCCTCTCATGTATCGGGTTCGATCCTCAGCACCACATAAAAATAAATAAATAAATAAATGTGTTCATCTACAACTAAAAAAAATATTTAAAAAAACATAAAATAGCTGAAAATAATTTCTTCTTCCACAATATTTTGGCACAATGACATTAGGAGGACTAAAACCTTTAAAATCTTCAAATAAAACTAACATCAATCCAGCAGCTTGGGAGGCTGAGACAAAGAGGATACTGAGTTCAAAATCAGCCTCCGCAATTCAGTGAGGCCCTAAGCAACTTTCCAAGGACAACCCCACCCCACCCCCCCTACGTACCCACCCCCCTCACCCCCACCCCCAACTCCTCCNTGACTATAATACATTTGACATTAATCATTCATTGCTCTGTGATTTCCTGTTTACTAATCCCCTTCCCCTTACTGGGGGTTAAACCCAAGGCCCAGAACATGCTGGGCAAGTTCTTGTAGCCTCCACGCTTGAGGGAAGGAATGAGGTTACTAGCCGCTGACATGCCTAGAGACAGGTGTATACCTGTAATACTATCGAATTGATAGCCTGAGGCTGGAGAATTGCAAGTTTGAGGCCAGCATGTACAACTTAAGGAGACTCTGTCTCAAAATAAAAAATAAAAAGGGCTGGGGATATGGCTCTATGGTTAAGTGTCGCTGGGTTCAATCTCCGGTATCAGTAAAAAATAATAATAACAACAACATCAAATATTACCCCATTTTTACATGTTATAAAAGAATGTATTTTTAAACTAAGGTATATTGAATAAAATATTACCATGTGTGAATTATACCTCAGTAAGGCTGTTTAAGAAAATAATGGGACATTGACTATATACAGGATACTCACAATAATGTCAAAAGCACACAAACACATATCACTGTATGATATACATACAAAAGATACCTGGACAAGAAACAGGTAAGCTAACAATAGTTGAACCCAGGAAAAGGAAGCTAGTTGAGGACAGGCACAGGAGGTAAACATTTCACCATATACCCTTTTGTACCTTTAGAAATATGAACTTGTGTATGAAATTACATATTCAAAAATTGTTAAAATCTTATTTTTCAGTATCAATCAAGCATTCTTGTTTTACCTATCCAACCTATAAAGAAAGGACAGATCACTGACTATAATACATTTGACATTAATCATTCATTGCTCTGTGATTTCCTGTTTACTAATCCCCTTCCCCTTACTGGGGGTTAAACCCAAGGCCCAGAACATGCTGGGCAAGTGTTCTACAACTGAGCTACATCCCCAGCCCTTTCATTTAATCATTTATATTTACTTTGAGACAGAGCAACTAAGTTATTCAGGCTGGTGTCCAGCCTGTCTATTTTCCCATCTTAGTTTCCTGAGTAATTAGGACTAGGAGCATATGCCACTAATGCTTCTTTGTTACTAATTTTTGTTTTTGGTACTGAGGATTGAACCCAGGGGGCTCAACCGCTAAGCCATATCCCCATCCCTTTTTTTTTTTTTTTTTAATATTTTGTTTTAGTTGGAAACAATACCTTTATTTATTTATTTTTTTAATGTGGTGCTCGCCAGCACTCCACACGCACTAGGCGAGCGCTCTTCCGCTGAGCCTCAACCCCAGCCCCCTCCAGCCCTTTTTGGTATTTTATTTAGAGAAAGGGCCTCCCTAAGTTGCTGAGGCTGGCTTTGAACTCAAGATCCTCCTGCCTCAGTCTCCCAAGGTGCTGGGATTACAGGCATGGAACACCACACCTAGCTGTTACTAATTTAAATTTTTTTTTTTTTTTTTTTGGTACCAGAGATTGAACCCAGGGGCACTTCATCACTAAGCCCAAATTCCCAGTCCTTTTTATATTTTATTTAGAGACAGGGTCTTGCCAAGTTGCTTAGGACCTCAATAAATTGCTGAGGCTGGCTTTGAACTCACAATCTTCCTGCCTCAGCCTCCTGAGCCGCTGGGATTACAGGCATGTGCCACTCCATGCAGTCTCAAATTTTGATTAAAATATTTTATTATAAGGATATTTTTCATGGGGGCTGGGGTTGTGGATCAGCAGTAGAACGCTTGCCTTGCACTTGTGAGGCAATGGGTTCAATCCTCAGCAACACATAAAAAATAAACAAAATGAAGGTATTAAAAAAAGATATTTTTCATATATTCTCCCCATATAATTTGTAAACTCATTGATGGCAGATATCTCTCTTCCTCAATCTTCTTACTAGTTATTCCACCTAACCCTATAAATATTCACTAAGATTTCTTCTTTGGCCCTCTTCTTACTCCACTTCTATCAAAGACAGATTTCCCTCCCTGAATCCAATCACAGGCAAATCCTGTCAGCTCCACCTTCAAAATATGTCCACAGTCTAATCCCTTTGCACCACTGCAAACACTACTGCTCTGAGTTGCTTAGCATCTCACTTTTTTTGTTTCTCTCATACAGATTACTATATTGCCAAAACCCTTTAGCTCCTGCTTCACTATAGTTCTCAACAAAGTAGACCACTCTTTTGAAATTTAAGAGTACATATCAGATTTAACTTCTACTAAAAAATCATTCACCAGGCATGGTGGTACACTCCTGTCATCACAGTGGCTTGGGAGGTTGAGGCAGGAGGACTGAGAGTTCAAAGACAGGCTCAGCAATTTAGCAAGGCCCTAAGCAACTCGGTGAGACCCTGTCTCTAGATAAAATACAAAAAAAAAGGGCTGGAAATGTGGCTCAGTGTTTAAGTGTCCCTGAGTTCAATCCCTGGTACCAAAAGTAAATGAATTAAAAAATCATCCACTGGGGACTGGTGATGTAACCCAGTGGTAGAGTACCTGCCTAGCATGCCTGATGCCCGGTGTTTGATCCCTAGCACCACAAAAGAAAAAAAAAAAGAATGAAATAAAAATTAATCCACTGGCTTCCTATCTCATTAAGGTTAAGAAACTGTTTCAAGTATTGTTTACAAGGCCACACACAATCTGCTCTCCCTCTCCCCTACCATCACCTCTTATTCACTTGAACTTTTTACTTTGATAAAAAACAAACTAGCCTCCTGCTATATTCCTCTAAAACTTTGAACACATGGCTAACTGTTTCAATTTCTTCAAGTCTTTTCTTTTCTTTTAGAGAGAGAGAGAGAGAGAATTTTAATATTTATTTTTAGTTATGGGCGGACACAACATCTTTGTTTGTATGTGGTGCTGAGGATCAAACCCGGGCCGCACGCCCAGGCCGAGCGCCCTACCGCTTGAGCCACATCCCCAGCCCAAGTCTTTTCTTTTTGTACCAGGGATTGAACCCATGGGTGCTTAACCAATGAGCCACATCCCCAGACCTTTTTTTTATTTTTTATTTTGAGACAGGGTCTCGCTAAGTTGTTTTAGAGCCTTGCTAAATTGCTGAGGCTTGCCCTGAACTCCTGACCCTCCTGCTTCAGCCTCCCTAGCTGCTGGGATTACAGGCATGAACCTCAAACCAGGCTTCAAATCTTTTTAAACACCTCCTTCACAATAAGATCTTCAGTCATTCTATTTAAAATTACAATATTCTTCCCAATATACTCTCTTATACCTCTTATTAGGTTTCTCTACAGACCTTATCATCATCTGACATACTATAAATTTCACTGTTTCTTTTAGTGCTAGGGATTGAAACAAGGGTCTCATATATGCACAGGCTGCATGCTCTACCACTGAGCTATACCCCCACCCTAAATTTTACTTTTTTATTGTGCCTTCTCCTAGTAAAATATAAGCTCCATGAAAGGAAGGATTTCCTGTGCTTTGTTCAACATTGTAACCCCAGAACCCCTGGTAATTATTACATAGCAGGCACTCCATCTTTTGTAAAATAAATCTCAAATCCTCTTTCATTCCCTCCACGTCTGATCTACAAATACTACGATTTTACATCTCAAATTTCTTTCAAATTTGTTCTCATTCTAATAGTTACTATCTTCTTTCAGGTCTTAATATGTTCATTCATTTGACAAACAGTTACTGAGCACCTACAATGTGTCAAGTTTTATCTTAGATACAGGGAAATAATCATGAACAAAACAGAAAGAGTTCTTACACACACACACCCAGCTTACAATCTAGCAGGGAAACAAAACTAGTGGTCAAGTAAACACTGTATAATTTTTTAATAAAAGTATTAGGCCTAGAGCATCATATGAAAAGTTGCCTAAATATATGTGTGAACAGAACCAGGAAGGACTCCTTGTTTGACTGCTATCTGAAGGGTAACTAGTAGTTAGAAGAGTTGAAAAGGGAGAGTGGCAGGAGCACTGCAGCCAAAAGTAAACTACAAGTAAGGTTCAGGGTTCCAAAGGAAAGGCACTTCATAGTGATTAAGAATATGAATTTTTAAAAAATATTTTTAGTTGTAGATGGTAACAATACATTTTGTTTGTTTATTTTTATGTAGTGCTGAGGATGGAACCCAGTGCCTCATTTGTGCTAAGGCAAGCTCTCCACCACTGAGCCACAACCCTAGCCCAAGAATATGAATTTTGAAGACAGTTTGGATATGACCATTTATTAACTGTGTGACCTAGGTCAGATTACTATCTCTGGGCTTTGGTTTTTACTTTTAAATGAAGATATAGAGATATTTCTTTAATAGGCTTATTATAAGAATCAGATCAGTTAATGTACACAAATGGCTTCAACCAGTACTTGCCACATAGCAAATGATTTGTGTTAGCAATCAATGACACACCCATTCTGAAGAAATGAAATAAAGTAAGATCACTGTAGTAGGCATGTGAGAAATTAAGCTGGATAGATCGGTAGCCATATAATTAAAAGGTTTTAAGCCGGGGAAAATACTATAATAAACATCTAACTGATGAAATCCTTCCCTCTCCAGATTCCATCTTCCACACTGCCAAAGAACACAAACTAATCATATTAGGTTCCTCCATTCAGATTTCCAAAGGCTCCCAGCTCTGCTTATGACTATATGACAAGAATCAGAACTCCTTATACAATTTAGAAGGCCCTTGTCAGTATCACTCCAATTTACATTTTTAATCACAAAATTTATCAACTTTCTAAACTACCTTCAGTCAGCAACGTAAGGCACTTCACATTTCAATCATACAAATGTCTAACAGTTCTCAACACTCTGATACTACTATACTTTTCTGTCTTTCTCCTTTACAACAGTTCCTTTCCTCGTGTTGAACTGGAAGTCTGGTATTGTTACAGTTCAAGCATTTTCAACCACAGTTCAGTCTCTCTTTCCAACTGTGTTAGAATGACTGCATTGCTAAAAAATTTTCAGAAGTTTATAGTTGATGTGGACTTACCTATCAATTCATAAAATATTTTTTCTTCCTACTTCAAAGTTTGTTTCTTTCTTCTAAAGTCCCATACTAAAGCCCCAAATTCTCTTCATAAAATTGAAAAGATATTTTTCGAAAGGCAATAAAACCCTAAAGCAACCCAAAAGTCAGGATTACTCTATCAAGATCACCAGTGGAACCAAGCATTAACTATCCAGAATAAAGATTAAAGGCATGGCTTCTTAACCAGAGGTCCATGGACTCCTCAGGTCAATAAGGTATTTTTATGAAGCCCCTCAAATCGCATGCAAAGTATGTGTACATGCCTTTTTCTGGGAAGAGGGTCCATACCTTTCATCAGAGTTTCAAAGATATCTGTGACCTCCAAAAGGTTAAGAAGCACTCTAGAGAAAAAGCAAAGACAAGCAAATATGATTAAAGAATGAGCCCAGTTTAGACCCTCAGGAGTGCCACATGTTCTCTTAGACTGTTAATACTTAAAACCAAGTCAGAGAACATTATGTAAAAGTGACTTATCCAAGTAAATGCAAATTTAATATGGGGCTGATAAATACTGATTTTTATGGAAAAAGGAACTCCACAAAACTCCATAAAAAGTCATGGGGCAGCTGATGACTTAATCTAGGGTTTCAAGAATGGAACAAATAGAAGAAAATATTTGCTCTTCTATTTATATTAATTCTCATTCATCTAAAATTTATCTTCAGTGTCTTATACAAACAGTACAGAAGTACATAAATTATACAAATTGTGTGTGTGTGTGTATATATACACACACACACACACACACACACATACACACAAATGGAAGTTGTTGCTCAGTTTTTCTTACTTGTTACAGTAAATATCAGGAGACTACTGATATCATTTACACATTCCAGCACCATCAAGCTAACAGTACCTCTAAAAACACTAGTACAATTTAGAATCTAATAGTTAAGAAATACGTCGACTTTCACAGAAAGGCTTATGATTAAGGATAGGACCTTTTCCTACATTTACTCCATATTTTTCTTTTCTTTTTTTTAATTCAATCAGGCATTAAAATTTAAAAGATCAGTTTTCAGTTTTCTCTCAATCAGCCTGGTTTGTCCAAGGTTCCCAGAATGACAGGATGAAAACATCTAACGGAAACTACTTGTGAAATCAAAAGTATACACAAATAATCAAGATATTCTTTTAACTCTTCCTAAAAGAAAGTACTCTCTCCTTCCAGGAGAGTATAACAAAACTACCAAAAGTTCCAAAAGATACAACTTAAAACTCTGATTCAGAGTGTCACCCAGTGGAGACAGCAAGAGATGCAGGGTCCATCAAAGATCAAACAGGGCAGAGATAATCTAACCTTGCAACTGTTTTTCAAAAATACTGCAGCTGAGAGTTTCTCTCTGGAGGTTGGGGGTGACCAGAGCGAAGGCTGGCAGTCAGAGGTAAATTGTGAGAAAACTGGAAAAACTTTTAAGCTGAGGTGTTTTATTTTTACAAATTCTTCCAGCTGCCTCACTCCCAGGTCTTTATTATAGGGAGGTCTATATTCTGCGGCCTCACGCAGGTTTCAAAATTTGCCCAGGGGGCGTAAGCCCACCTATAAAAAGGGATTGGAAGCATTTTCTGGATCCTGTTTGGTGACATGTTCCAATAGAAATAAGGAAAAATGAGTATCGTCTGCTAACAGTAGTATCTCAGCTTTAGACAACAGACAGGAAAGTATCAATTCTGGGGAGAAAAACGGGTCCTGGGTCCGGCACAGGGACCGGAGGAGGGACTACTGACGTAATGCGGTTCTGATGAGAAACGAGGAGTTCAGCATAACAGATAGAAGGCATTTGCACGGCCCGGTGAGCAAGGGTGACGGGAAATACAACAATAGGAAGGAAGACGAAATAACAAGTAAAGATACCAATAAAACTGTGAGAAGAAATGGGAAATTAGGGGAGGCCTGGGAAGGGAGACAAAAGAACTACGGCGGGAAATGAAGTGGAAAAGCCTGAAAGAAGGACATTTAGGAAAAGAAGACGCAAGCCACTCTCCAGAATTCAGTTCCCAGAAGAGCCCACCTAACCCCTTCCCTCACTTCGCGGTACCTTCAACTTATGGAGCTCCACCGTCTCCGTCGCCATCTTGTTACCCCTCCACTTCACCAAACCCCACCCCCCGCGCCTCCGCCTCCGGGAGCTCCCGCCTAGGCGTGAAGATTGAAGGCCGACCAATCGTTGCCACTCTTACTCAAACCCCGTACTATAGGCTCTTCCCATTAGTCAATGGCTGGCGTCGCTCTCTTGCCCCTCAGTAACTTTCCCAGCTCTCTGAAAGGTGGGACACAGAGAAAGGCGGGTTCTGAATTCTCTTAATGACAGAAAGGGCGGCCAATTGTCCGTCTTCATTACAGTCTGCCAACCAATTGGTGGTGACATCGCTGGTTCTGTTCCACCAATAGGGAGCCCGCAGGTGTGGAGGCTACTTCCTGGAGACCACAGGTATAGGAGCTAGCGCCGTGACCCTATACGGACGTGCTCCTGAAGCTGGCAGGTATGGGCTCCGCTGTGGATAGACTGGAAAGGGTTGCGGAGTGAAAATGAAGGGAGGAGGAAAGGGCGGCGGGAGGCGGCACGTGAAATACCGAGAAAGGAGTGCTGAAGAGAGCCCTAGAAAGCCACCAACGAGCGAAAAGAGGGAAGCTAGGAGTTGTATGGGGTGTGCTCAGTACTAGGATTCAGGGAATTTTAGGGAGGGCAAGAGCTGCTTCCTAACTACCTATCCTCTGTGTTAGACCTAGCACTATTTATTTATGATACTGGGATTGAACCCAGGGGCACTGTGCCACTGAGCTACATCACCAGCCTTTTTTTTTTTGAGAAGGGGTCTCGCTGAATCACCGAGATCTGCAGTCCTCCTGCCTCGCCTCAGCCTCCCGAGTGTTAGCACGATTTTAGTAGCCACGTTCAGACTAGAACTGCCCCTAGCAAAACTGGGGCACCACTCAAGGCGCTAAGCTCAGGTCCCTTTCTGGCCCAATTTAGAAACTGGGCAAGTTCTTGTAGCCTCCACGCTTGAGGGAAGGAATGAGGTTACTAGCCGCTGACATGCCTAGAGACAGGTCGGACAAGCCCCAGCGAAAAAGGTGGGGACTCGAGGTAGCTTTACTCTAATCCCTTGTATTGGTCCCAATTGATTTTACGACTCTTCTGGAACTTTGGGTATATGTGGCCTCTTCATCATTCCTTATCCTTAAGAAAGGTAAAGTGAGATACTCCTATTTTCCCCTGCTCCTAGAAGTGGATACCCCAAGCCTAGGCTTACTGCCTTGTTGCAGTTGAAGTGTAAGGATCTGAATAAAAATCACCACATCTCTACAAGAAGGATGGACTATTCTTGGCTTTTCAAGTTTTCCCCCCCTAGTCTTTAGTTTTTCCTTTCTGCATGATAGGGAAATTCTTAATTTATTGATTCCCAATAGAATTCAGAGAATTTTGGCTCTTCAGGAGATAACTATGGGAAACAAACTCAAACAGGGGTTGAGAGGAAATTGAGTTGGACTCCCACCTGATCCCTCACTGTGGTAGGATGAATGTGGGGGTGGCACACAGTGAAGTAAACCCCAACACCCGAGTGATGAATAGTCGGGGCATCTGGCTGGCCTACATCATCTTGGTAGGACTGCTGCATGTGGTTCTACTCAGCATCCCCTTCTTCAGCATTCCTGTTGTCTGGACCCTGACCAACGTCATCCATAACTTGGTGAGCACTAAAACATGGCCCTTGTACCAACCCTAGGTCTTTCCCAATCGGAAACAAAATTAAATTGGGGACTTTTATCTTCCTTTTGGGGTCTCAGCATAATTCTTGGGTAGAAGGACTACTTTCTATCCCTAACACCATCCTTTTCCCTCTTCCCAGGCAATGTATATCTTCTTACATACAGTGAAAGGAACACCCTTTGAAACCCCTGACCAAGGAAAGGCTCGGCTACTGACGCACTGGGAGCAGATGGACTATGGGCTCCAGTTTACCTCTTCCCGCAAATTCCTTAGCATCTCTCCTATCATACTGTGAGTCTCTGGGGATTAGGGTAGACGCTGGATTAGAAACAGCTCCAAAAACCAGGTGGAATGGCTCATAGAGAAGCTTTTAAAAAGCAGACCACTCATCTAAGACCCTTTGAAGATACTATGATACACTAGTCCTGAGCCTATAGAGAACAGTAAAAAGTAAAATTCAGTAATCAAGCAATCCTCACTGCCTCCTTGGACACAGGAGAATAGAGAAAGAACTGAAGAAATATAAGACACCAACTAATTTTACACTTCTAAAAGCAAATAGATTAAGGCAGAAGTGATATTAATCTTCAAAAACTGGGCAGTAGAAGCAAAAAGGACTCTTAAGAGTCATACAGGCTGAAGCAACTTCAACTATCATTGCCATTTGTCATTAACAACAAACTGCCTTGTAATTGCTAGTTAAAGCTACTGTGTGTTTACTCCTTTGTCCCAAAGTAAATACTATTGATATAGCTGGAATATTCTCAGATATCCAAGGATATTTAAAATAAGACACTTCAAAAAAGCAAGAACAGGGATGTGGAAGGCCAACCTCACTCATTCTATTTTTTTTTTTCTCCCAGCTATCTCCTGGCCAGCTTCTACACCAAATATGATGCTGCTCACTTCCTCATCAACACTACCTCACTGCTCAGTGTACTGCTGCCTAAGTTACCTCAATTCCATGGGGTTCGTCTCTTTGGCATTAACAAATACTGAGGGATGGGGCTAAGAACAGTTCCACGGGCATGGAGAAGGTGCTGGAAAATAAGGCTATAACATCTTCCCCTTTGTGTGTCTTGAAAGTCCGAGAAGTATACAACCTCTCCCCAAACTCTCAGAAAGGGCAGATTGGGAAATGGGGCTCCTGGGCCCAGCCCTGCTATGTGCAAGATTCTTTGAATCCGGAAAAGCAGATGGGGTTAAGAGCCAAATCAACAGGAAGGTATCCAAGTTTGGGCAGCTTGTTTGGTGATTACATTTTTCCATATCTTCCACCCCTACCACCTTCTAGCTTCTGCTTTGTCTTTTCCTTATAATAAAGTAACTTTTTCAGTGATGGCTACAATTCAATCAGCAAGAGATGTAAGGAGATGTCTTCATAATGCTGGGGAGGAAAGATGCAATACAAATTCTTTATATAAAACTGTAAGCAATTTTTTATCCCTTCTCCCTTGGTCCAATAGGAGATCCTCTTCACTCATATAAAAGTAGGGAAAGGATTCTCAAATGAGAAAAAAGGGCTGTAGCTATATAGGCAAAGAAGAAAGGGAAGATACAGGTTGCCAGTTATATATTTATAGAAAGATAATCCCCTGGCTTTAAATAGATATGTACATACAAATATGAACAAACTTAAAAAAATACAAACCCTTGGATCACAAGAGGGCTTCTAGGAACCCCTTATCCTTTCCCCTCACCCAAGGGCACAGGGCATGAGTCTGCTTCTTAAAAATTATTAATTTTGGCCATCCTTGCAGCAATAAGCCTGAAGTGGGATGATTTTCCCACAAGGTAAAAGTCAGAGGAAAAGTTCAGTTTACACTCTTTGAACTCTATGCATCTTCAAAATTAGGGCTACATGCTTTCTTGTTCTGTCTTTTAACTAGTATATCAGAGTAAAGGAGGGGGCTTCCCCCTGAAATGGGTCAAGAAATAAGATAGACTCAGTTTAAAAAGCAGGGGTAGGGTAATATCATCTGCTATAAAAGCAAATGACAAGACAAAGGCATACAGACCCCAGGGAAATACCCAATTCCCATACCTCAAAGGGATACATTGTCCAGCCTAGGTCCAGGCCTTAGGTTCTTTGCTCTAGCCACCCCCTGTTTCTTTGGTATTGTCAGAAGACAAGATTCAGTTCCTGGGTGCTGGGGGAGGAAGGCGA
Organism: Marmota marmota marmota; assembly: GCF_001458135.2. Lineage (NCBI taxonomy): Eukaryota > Metazoa > Chordata > Mammalia > Rodentia > Sciuridae > Marmota > Marmota marmota. The sequence continues at coordinate 49,783,682 of NW_025999853.1, read as the reverse complement.
GTGGTTCAGGGGCTTCCTACAAGTACTGAGTGAACAATTTAAGCTTAACATTTTCCCTTTTTAAAATATTTAAAAATAATCAAATCAAACTCCATCCTGTGCTGTACACAGCCCTTTTGACTCCCTGACAATGATTTGAGGAAAAAAGAGAAGGGGCATCAACGTTGGAAGGGCCTCCTCACTTTCTTCCGCCGCTTCGGTTTGGCTTCTCCCTTGGGTACTGTGCTGTTGGGTTTGGAGGCTGCAGTGGCCCCAGGGCCAGGCTGAGGAGCTGCAAAGAAGTTCCCATTGGACATCTGGCCTGGGGGTACTTGAAAGATCCGACTCAAGAAATCCTGAAGGTCAGCGGGAGGGGCATCTGGGGTGGCTCTGAGGAGGAAAAAAAACAATATGACAAGAAATGTTAAGAGTCATATGCTTACTTAAGGTACAGATACATTGAGTTAGTTCCCAAACTTCCTAGAGAGGTACCTAGGTGTTCTAAACAGCAGATCATCTGAAACCACATTCAAAACCAGAATGGTGGATAGGTAATTGAGGAATACCACCTACCTCTGGCGACCACTGGTACCTGGGATCCGAGAACCAAATGAGATGTGATAGGGAACTCTGTGGGTATCTGGGGAGATTCCAACGCGCTGGCATCCAGCCCACTCTGCAAACAGGAGAAATAATTAGCCAAAACATCATAGTTTAGACCATATGCGATGAAGCAAGCCCATATTTCTAGAGGATAGATGTGTACCTGTGATGTCATAGACCTTTCCATCCATCAGTGCAAAGTAGGTAATTTTGAGGCCCAACATGCTTGATTCTGCCCAAAAGTCTCCTTCCTCAGCAGGGTGCAGCCTATTACACTCAGCACAGTATCTGGCACTTTTAGGTTCCCGGTCCATTTCAAACCTCCTGAAATGCAAAACAAAATGATAGTTCCTTGATAGTTACCAAGCCTACATACAGCAATGCTAGTAATCTCATCATTGTTGTCAAATATAGCTAAAAGATTTAAAATTATCTCCACTAGGTTGTTACATATGCCTGTTTACACTATGCCCTCAATTTTCTATCTTAGCTAATTTTTCTGTCTTACCGCTAATCTGAATCAACCTCTTGATAGTACGGCTAAGGTACAAACCTCACCATCTGTATCCTAAAATTACCAAAAATACTCAAGAAGAAAGTCTTTGTTACCCAGTTCCTGAGCTGTGGCTGTCCCATCCCTGTCCTATATCATACCTATGCTTTCCTTGGCATCGGCTACACATCATGGTATTCATTGCTTCCTTCAAGTCATCTTGCAGCTTGGACAGAAACTCGTTCACAGACCGGCTCAACTCATTTTCTGCCATTCGTTTCCTAAAAGAAAGCCTTTGTAAGTCAGAGAATACTGAGGGAGGGACAACAAGAGGGGCATCTATTCACCCCTTGAACTACCTGGCTCATCAGAAGAAAGTAACTGCAGTTCTCTTTGCCTGAGAGCCTCCATCCACAAGTTCAGGGGCCTCTCCCATTGAGGAATTTTCATTTTATCTCACCTAACAATTTCCCATCTCTAACTTACATCTCATATTCCTTCCGCCTTTCAGGGTTGCTGACAATGTCCCAAGCTGCCCGCAAAACCTTGAAGGCCTCTTCAGCCCGGGGATGTTGATTTTTATCTGGATGAACCTACCAGAACAAAGAGATTTAATCACAAATCCATTTCAACCCTCTCCCCATCTTAGGTCTATTCCCATATAACAGAGTTCTCTTTCATCACCCTTTTGAAGACTCAGTATACCTTTTTTTTTTTTCTTTTTTTAAGTTGTAGATGAACATAGTACTTTTATTTATTTAATTTTATGTGGTACTGAGGATAGAACTCGGTGCCTCACACATGCTAGGCAAGCATTCTACCACTGAGCTACAACCCCAACCCTTCAATATGATTAATTATGCTGGCTTTGCCCCTGGATCTGGGTTCAAATCCCAGCTGTAATTTATGAGCTCTATGACCTTGAATATATCTATCATGAATTTTTTTAAATATTTTTCTTTAGTTGTAGTTGGACACAATACCTTTATTTTATTTACTTATTTTTATGTGGTGCTGAAGATCGAACCCAGGGCCTCACACATGCAAGGTGAGCACTCTACCGCTGAGCCACAATCTCAGCCCCTATCATGAATTCTTAGGAGGATTAAATAAGAATACATGTGCCAGGCATAGTGGCATATACCTATAATTGTAGCTACTCAAGAGGCTGATGCCTCAAATTTGAGACCAGCCTCGGTAATCTAGCAACAACCTTTTTCAAAATAAAAAGGGCTGGGGATATATCTCTGTAGTAAAGCACCCCTGTGTTCAATCCCCAGTACAACAAAAAAAAAAGTCTAGGGCTAGGGGTAGGGGGAGTTATTGCACTGAATCTGGCACTAGGGTGACTCACCATCCCAGTTTGCCTGAGACTACCCCAATTTAGCACTGAAAGTTCCACATGTCAGGAAACCCCACAACCTCAAATAGGCAAATAGGGATGGTTGGTCCCTTTACCTGGCACACATATACTAAGCCCTTGCACTTCAGTTTTATAATCAGCCACAAAGAGTTCCAAAGATGCCGGGCATGGTTGCACACGCCTGTAATCCCAGCAAGTTGGGAGGCTGAGACAGGAAGATTGCAGTTCAAGGCCAGCCTCAGCAATTTAATGAGGCCCTAAGCAACTTAGCAAGACTTTGCCTCAAAAAATAAAAAGGGCTGGGGATGGGGTTGTGGCTCAGTGGTAAAGCGTTTGCCCAGCACATGTGAGACACTGGGTTTGATCTTCAACATCACATAAAAATAAAATAAAGGTATTGTGCCCTACTACATCTAAAAATAAAATACTTAAAAAAAAATAGGGGGGTAGGGCTGGGGCTCAGTAGTAGTGCACTTGCATAACGTGTGAGGCACTGGGTTTTATTCACAGCACTGCATATGAATAAATTTTTAAAAAAATAAAAGTTTATCAACAGCTGAAAAAATATTTTTAAGAGTCAGAATAGCTGGGCATGTAGCTCAGTGGTAAAGAGTCCCAAAGATGTTACATGTTCACACTCGTCCTTTCTCTAACTAGAACATTTTCATATCCAAAACTTTCTACTATAATCTGCTTTTTTGTCTCCAAAATGAAATAGCATATGAAGATATCAGAGACTAGTGTGTGCCTATAATCCCAGTGGCTAGGGAGGCTGACGCAGGAGGAAAGCGAGTTCAAAGCCAACCTCAGAAATTTGGCAAGGCCCTAAGCAACTCAGTGAGACCCTGTCTCTAAATAAAATACAAAAAAGGGATTGTGATGTGGCTCTGTGGTTGAGTGTCCCTGAGTTCAATCCTTGGTAAAAAAAAAAAAAAAAAATTGTCATAGGCTTATAATAATTCAGTCTTTCTTTCATGACAAATAATAACCTCTCTTTCTACAGCTTCCTGATTGTTACTATCCCTGTTCCCAAAAATACAGAGATATAGTGAGTCTCCTCACTGATGCCCACCCCTCCCCCAACAAAGAACTTTGGGTGTGTAAAGGGAACTTAACCTTATTTTCACTCCAAGAGAAGTAAGTTGAAAATGAGAATTTTTGTAAGAATTATATCCTGCAGGAGATAACTGCTAAAACACACAAAGGTAAAAAAAAAAAAAAGAACTCTACTAGTAGTAACAATCTGAGGGTAAGCAGTTGCTTCTACACTAAGAATATCTTAGGCTATCCACTAAGGGGTATGCATTTTCCAGTTCTTTGGTAAGTTACAGGCCTGATTGTACCATTAATCATTAAGGGAAACTTTGGTTGCCCATTCCTTTTTGGTGTCATGTAGTCTTTGAAGTAATTTGCATACTATGATGTATAACCAGTCCAGCTCCATAACCAATGGAAGTAGGTCTCCATTGCAATTTACACACTTTACTTACATTCATAACAGTTTTAGTTGTAAAAAATATCAATAACAATCATGTATCTAAAAAATAGCAACTTAATACCTACTTCTAATAGCAATTTGACTGCATGCTAGCATTAAACCATTTCCTTCAAGCATATGGAATATCACAACTCCTACCTATACACAACCTTATCACTAAAAGCAACCATACTTTCAGGTACAAATACATATGCATATACTTCTTTGTGATTTATGTTCCATTTTCCTGCCCTTTCATATTCTGGGTTGCTGATCTAGAAATACTATGTTTTTTCTACCTGGTCCTGGAGTAAACATTCAGGTGCACTCCCTGAATCTTCCCAGACTAGATCCACACTTGCCTATCTAGGAGAGACAGCAGGGTTGCCCCATGTTTAAAAATCCTCCTTTATTCAGGGGAGAGCATCTGAGGTACTCTGTGACTAGCAGGCTCTTCCCCACCCTAAAGGGATTTCATCTAGCTATTCCAGGATGAGTGAGTTCAACAATGCTTGCTATAACAAGTTCCAAAGGAGGACAGGAGCAAAAATCATGACAAAAAAATACTTTAAATGGAAGGAAGGTCAGATCCCATAGTACAGAGAATAAGTCTTTATGAGCCAGCCACCGTGGCACACACCTATAATCCCAGCTACTCAGGAGACTAGGCAAGAGGATCATAAGTTTGAGGTCAGCCTGGGCAACTTATTGAGACCCTGTCTCAATATATAAGACACAAAGGGCTGGGGCTATAGTTCAGTAGTAAAGCTCCCCTGGGTTCAATCCCCAGTACCAAAAATGTCATAAGAATTTTATCCGTCAGCTTCAATTGATTTTCTGAGTTTCCTTTATTGTCTCCCTAAAACTGAAACAGAAAATAAAATATGGAAACAAAGAGGAATAGGAAATACAGGGAAGAGTACTCACCATCACTGCCAGCTGCCTATAGGCCTTCTTCAGTTCAATATCTGATGCTGTGGTTTCAACCCCAAGCACATGGAAAGGGTTTAACTCATCCTCAGGAACCCCAACCATGCTCAAGAGTCGAGCCACTTCCTCTTCCGGATGGCAGTAGCGTCCACTAGCTATAGGTGTATTCCCCTGCCTATTAGTCCTCTGCTTGACCCAGGGCAACTCCAGCCAACCCCACTGAACTATTCTTACCAGCTGCTGCCATGGCCTGCTATCTCTCAGCACAGTCAAGCAATGCTGCACGGCTGGAGAATCCAGCCAAGAGAAGAGCCAGGTGGCCTTATCCCTCCAGCCTAAGCGGTCACCCAGTCCCACCAGAAACCGCCAGCCCAACTGTAGACAGCCCAAAAAGAGGGCCAGTGCCAGGAGCAGCAAAGCACCCAGTAACCTAAGAAAACGGGTGAACAGTCCTACCCCATAGTAAAACCCTTGGCGTAGAAACTGGAACATCATCTGGGCCCAGCCCCCCACCCTCCCTGCCCAGATTCCCACCCAAACTCGAAAAAGGTCCAGATCACTGCCTTTTAGCTGCCTGCATGCATAGATGAGATGGCCACAAGTTTCCACATACTCTCCCACCAATACCAGCAGTTCAATCAGCCACCAAAAGCCTGCCTGTCCAAGCTGACATAGTTCCTCTGCTCCCCACAATCCCAGACCTCTGCGCTTATCTGCCTGACTTCGTTTTCTGCCCAACCGATGTCGACCAGGAGACCTGGGATCTCTACGTCCACCCTCCCGAGTATCCTCCTTGGTTGGAAAGCGATGTCGCTGTCTCCGAGATGGGGGTTTCTTTCCGCTGGACACACGTGAAAAATCACTGGGGAATTTAAGAGGTTCCTCATCATCGTATTCCTCTTCCAACTCTTCATCTTCCCCCAAGGCTGGAGAGGTACAATGGTGACAAAAGTTGCTAGAAGAGCCATCTCCTCCCTCAGAATATGGCCCTTCAGGGACTCCAGGGGTTCCCTGGCAGTTACAAGCAGATGGAATGGAAAGAAAAGAAGGGTTCCCATCCTCTTGGTACCCGACATCATTCTCTCTTGAGAGTTCCTGGTCCACTCCTGACTCTTCTGAAGATGCCCCACTCTGATCAGGGTCCTCTCCTTCCCTAGGTGGTCCTGGACCCCTTGGGGGGCCATGGCTTGGATCCGACCAGTGGGATGGGTTTGGGGGCCGTGTGTACTTAGGACCAGAGTGCTCTGTGAGGCAGCGGGTACCATTAGGAGCAGTCCCTGCTGAGTCCCTGAGTCCTGAGAATGAAAGTATTTCAGGGTCCGCAGAGGATCCTAAAGTCCTGAGGGAGGCACCACCACTTTGGTGGGCTCCACACAACCCTCTTTCTCCAGGGGGCTTCTGGGCCATGACCCCAGGGCTTCCTGAGGGTTTTAGGTCACAGCCATCATTATAAGTTCAGATGCCTGGAACAAAGGTATCAAGATGGGGATGGTCAAGGTGGGAACCAAGAGAAGAGTTAAACAATCTTAAAGTGGGGACATATTCAGTGTAGGCATCCCCCTCATTATCCCAAGTTTTTCTAGGGCATTCATTAGCCCTAACAATAAGCCAGAACCAGACTAACTGCATCTTTGCTTGACATACATATACATATATACATACATACACACACACACACACACACACACACACACATACACACCACCGATCTCCGTAGTCTTTCTTCATTCCCCAGGAAGCTATAATCTTCAATCAGGAAGAGAGGGAAGGACAGCAAAGGGTGTGGTCCGGGGGTCACTCTTAAGAAAAAGAGAAAGACGGTCGGAAAGGGGGCGCCGCAGACTGTCAGAAAAAGGTGGGGACTGTGCGGCCCTCAAGGAAAAGCTGGGGGCGGAGCTCAGGGTTGCCCCAGGGAACCCTCCGACCCGCTAGATAGAAGAGGTGAAAGTAACGTACCGAAGAGCCGCGGTAACTCCTCCCCCTTGAGCAGCTGGGCCTGGGGCCAGGGGGAGCTACGAGTGCAGCTCCCCCGGCTCCGCCTCCCGTTCACCCTCTGCTTCCGCCTTCCGTCCCCGCCGCGGCCACCGACCTGAGCCTACTTCCACTTCCGGGGTCACTAGGGAAGAGACAGGAAGAAAAAGAAAAAACGGTTGGCAGAGGTGCGAGCCAGTCTAGCTAGCGCCGAGTCGAATTGGAGGCGGCCCGGTGGAGCACTGGCCCCACCCCTTAAAAGGCCCTCCGCGGGCTGCAATGGCTGTCCCCGCAGGTTGAGCCTCTGCGAGCGAAGCAAGTCGGTTCTGCAGCAATGCCTGCGGGCTGGGAACAGACTCTCAGAATTGCTCTGGCTGTATTCCTGGGCTTTGCCCAGATTGGGAGATGAAAAACAGCTACCAGGCCACGCATAGTCTGTTTCCTTTGCAGACAAAACGGGGAGCCATGAGAAGCCACCGTCTGGATACCTTCCTTGACGGCTGTAGCCAAGACAGAGGCCCCTTTGTATCCTATAGAGATGGAGCGAAGGAGTGGGTGCCCCGGCCAGCCCCAGCCCTGCTTCTGAAGCGCTGCCCCTCCTTTTCCAGCAGCCCTCAGCCTCCTCCGCTCCTGACCCAGCTGGCGAGCTGCCCCTAATAACTATAGCTCCCACGCCCCGGACCCGCCCCCTCTGGACGCGGTTCCCACACCGTGTCACAGAGCGAGGCCAGGGGACTGCGAGCGTAGCTCTGCAGGACTCAGAATCACAACGAAGTGCAGCAGAAAACTGCACTAATCTGCGTGCTATTTTGCATCTCATTTGCATACCGATCCTCTCGGTAGATGTCTACCTTCGCCCCGGTCCCCACGCAGACCCTGCAGAGTCCCCTCAGCGTACATGTCTAGCCTTACAATTCTGTTAGTGCCCCGTCTTGCTCCGCAAGTTTTTCCCCCCAGGAGTCCCCGCCAGCTCCCCCAGATCAGTAAAAGCCCCTTCGCGGTTCCCCGATCCAGACTACCCGGTTCTCCAAAAGACAATACTCCAATTCTCTGGGAAGTGGAAGAAACCAAGCTAGAGCTAGGGGGGGGTGCTGGGAGCCCACTTGGGACTTTGAGAGCTTCAAGTTGTGAAATCTTCTCCTAAGTATTCATACTTTGCCCCTACTTCTTGCTATGATCTCCAAGACCCTTTCCTGCGATCTTTGGGAGTCCTGATCCTGGATTAGAACAGTTAGCAACTCGATCTTCCCACACGCAGGGGAAAGGATTGGAGGGGCCCGCCACGTGATGTCACTCCCCCCTCACACACACACCCTGTCCCCTTCCTCCACCCCAACCCCCCCCCAGCTAGTTGCATTTAGCTCACAGGGTTTGGGCTACGACTTGCAAGAGTTTAGGAAGCAAAGAACAGTGGCCCTGGGGGTGCCTACGCCTGACACCCATCCCAACGTCTGAACCTCTGGGCTAGGATGCTGCTGGGAGTATAGGAAAGCATTTCCACCCCGCTCCTTTCCTGAGTCCTGGCAGGGTGGTGAGTAGCTAACCTTCCCTCCCCAACCTCCCCTTGTTTAGGGTCCCAGACTTATAAACGGATTGAGGAAAAGGAATTTTCCAAGCCAACTCTCAGCCTGTTAGGACCTTAATGTCCAAAAGACAGCTGAAGGAAAGTGCCTGCATCCATGCCATCCCACAATATCCCAAATGACAACTCCTCCTTGGTGATCTCCCTTCAGGATCTGTATTCAAATGCCATTGGCAGCCCTGATATCCCTGGGGGAAGGGAAGGGTGTGAAAAATGTCTTCAGTGTTCTTAGGGAGGAGCAAGGGGCTACCAGGATGTGAGATGTCTGTGGGCAAAGTGCCTGCTTATTCTATATAGGGCCATGGGATTTTAACTGTGGCTGCACATCCTTCCCCCCAACAACTCCACCTCAGCATGAAGCCAAGGCTTTAAAACCCTGACAAACTGAGGGTGACTGTCTCTGCTTAATTCCTTGTCCCAAACTCTTTTGGTATCTTTTGGGGAGATTATTTTTTCCCTCTTTCCCTGCTCCCTAGGATTGGAGCAGCTGTCCAGATACCCCACCATGACTCATTCTCTCCTCTTCCTCCACCCTTTCCCCTGTTAACCCCACCCTTCCCAATCCAGTGTGGTAGTATTGAGTCCCAGCTGCAGAGGCAAGTTTTCTTTTTAGCCGAAACAGGCTGCTTTAGCCCCCAGTCCCATTAGGGCTTTCCAAAGACTCAGGGCTTCCTAATTCTCCTACACTGACCCTGAAAAACTGGGCAGGGAGTGTGGGGCAGGGCAAAAGCTCATTATAAAATTTTCATTTAAGTTTTATTTAGTGTCCTTTTTCCAGAGGGTAGGAAAGAAACATCCTGCTCCCTTCAACACAGTCCTGTAGATTTCTTTAGTTACCCCGACAAGGCCATTCTTTCTTCTGATTGGCCATTTTTCAACAGAAAAAAAGAGGTACAGAGTCCTCAAGATCCATGGGTGCCTGAGTTCCTACCCCTGTCCCCTTGTAGGTTTCCCAACCCTTTAAGACATGCATGGATAGATGAGAGGAGCCAACACCAACCTTCCATTCTATGACCACGTTCTCTTCAATCATGGAGAAAGCCTTGCTGCCCTTAACTGTGACATCTGACCCCAGGCCCTTTAATCAACAACTCCCAGAGCCTCCAGACCCAAGATGTGTCTTGAAACCCCAGGACAATCCTGAACTAGCACCTGCCCTGGTGTGTGCCCTTTGCTGCTGCTTTGGAATCATCTACTGCTGCTTCGGTGAGGGCAGGGCCAAGGTCGGTGGGGGACAGCTGCCCAAGACTATTACCCTCAAGGATGATGCAAATTTTATTCTTTGCTTCTGGGCCACCTCACCTCCTCTATCAAGGAACACCTACCTTCAGAGAGGCTCATGCTGCCCTTGCCAGCTTGTTATCCTTCCCCCTTGCCCATGTCATCCAGCTCTGATCTCTGGTGTCTATCATTTTCTCTCCTCTTGCTTCCTACCTCAAAATTCCATTCCCAAATTATCTTCCATGCTTCAGACTTTACCAGAAACCTGAACCAGCCTGTGGGCAATTTCTTCTTATATGCCATCCCTGGAAAGACTAGACCTTCCTATTCTTTCCTCAACACATCTATTGTATCTCCTGATTCCCCCCCCACCCCCACTCCCACCCCCATCCCCACCTCCACCCCACCCCCCCACCCCCCCCACCCCGTCTACTCACAGTTCCTGAATGCTTCTCCTCCCCAAATTTATTCCTTCCCCCCCTTTCTTTGAGGTCCCCTTGGTGCTCCTGTCTTCCTCCTCTGGTTAATCATTCCTCTTACAATTCACCACAGGCATCCCTGTAGAACCTCCTTTCTGCTTCTCAGTACTTCCTGCCTCCATTCCCAGGCTACCGCTGTTTTAAGGCAGTGATGTTTCTCTCGGGCCTGCTGTCTGGAGCTCTGGTCATCTTTCTGCTGTGCCACAAGGAACAGGTGCTGGAGACACAGCTAAGCCTGGAGGTGAGCGCAGGCATCGCACTGGGCATCGGACTCCTCTGCGGCCTGGTCACCATGCTAGTTCGCAGTGTTGGGCTCTTCCTGACTGGTCTCCTATTAGGTCTGACCCTGGGTGCTGGGGCTCTGCTGAGCACTGAGCCCATCTACCAGCCCCCATCAGCCTGGGTGCCAGCCGGGGGGCTGGTGGGGCTGGCATTACTGGGAGCCCTGCTCACGCTTCGGTGGCCACGTCCATTCACAGTTCTGGGCACAGCCTTGCTGGGTGCTGCAGTGCTCGTGGCCTGTGCTGACTACTTCCTGGAGGGGCTGTCACTGGGCAGTCGGTTGGGCCAACGCCTGCAAGCACTTCCAGCCTTGTCTCCTCTCTGCTGGTATAGCTGGGTCTTACTGGGGACCTGGCCAGCCTTGGGGGCTCTTGGGGCCCTGGCCCAGTGGAAGCTCATGGCTGAGGAACATGGAGGCCACGCCAACGGTGAGTTAGTATTGCGGTATAGAAACAGCCAGCCTGTGCTTACTCATGTCCCCAGTTCTCAGACTTGAGAGGGGGAAGGGGAGAAAAACACTTGAGGGACAAGGATCGGGGAGGATATCCAAAGTAAATGGGGCAGAGCATGAAGGAAAGTTAGGGTACAAGTAGCCAAAGAAGCTCAGGGTAAAAATCAGAAGCAAAATCGGCAGGGGATGCAACAAAGACTTATTTGGGACAGGTATGAGAGGAAAGGAGAGGATCCCAGGAAAGTCCAGGAGGGAAAAATAGGAGAATTCCAACAACTGAAGGGAAGCTGAGCCTTGAGAGAACCCTAAGAAGAAGGTTAAATGGGCTTCTGTAGAGTGACTATATTTGGGGGTGGGATTCAGGGCCTAAAAACGATTAGAGTCCTTATTACTCCCTCCCAAGCAGTGGTCTTGAGCCACCAGCGAAGGCGTCTCCAACTTCTTCAGATCCATCATCAGCAAGAGGCCAAGTGGCACCGAACTCCATCTGGGGTGGGACCATGTGAGGGCAACTATCGGCGCCAGCTGCCTGCCAATACCCGGAGCCCTGCTGACAGTCTGGCTCCAGTGAGTGGGAAGAATGGGACAGCCTGGGGGGCCACTGTGGCAGAGGGCATATGGAGGTGGTCAGGGTGGGAGTAGTGTTCTGATCCAGGTTCCTCCTCTTGCCCTCTCTGCCCTCTACCCCTTCAGAGTTATCTCCAGAGTCTTCAAGAGCGCCAACTGGGACCAAGCATCCAGGTGTCAGCCCCCTATACCATCCTGAACCTGGATTCTGACTGTGGTTCCACTCTACCCCTCACCACACCCTCTGCTCCCATTCAAACCTAACCCTCTGCTGATGCTCCTGCCCCTAGTATAGGCCCACAGAACCTACACACAAACTTCCCCACCTCTTGGACTTGGGATGGGATTTGTGCTCCAGACCAGACTTGTAGGGATGTATTTCAGGGACAGACACAGAGGAATCTCATGGGGAGGGGAGACGAATGGAAGTAGAGTACCTACCTCTTGCCACAGTCCGGCTGGGCCAAATAACCGGGAGGTGACAAGCAACTTGAAGGTTGAAGCGGGAACTGCTTTATTGTGGGGAAACTCAGCGGGAACTGAGCGGGAACTCAAGGTAGCGGGCACCCAAGGTAGCGGAGCCGCTTTATTGCAAAACAGCAGAGGTATATATACCTAACTGATTACACACAGCTTGACTCCATTAGCATCATCTAGATACAGCAGTCAGCCAATAAGGAATCCCCATCATCTTAATGGCTCGGTGGCATTGCCTCACAAACCACTCCTCTTAGCAAACTGCCAGGCAACATCTTAATTTGCGGTCCCCAACAACCTCTGACCAATAATACAGGTACTTTGGTCCCTAGAGATACTGACTCCCCAATTCCCTCCAAACTAAGGAGAGCCATCACCCAAATAACCTTTTAAATACTGTTTCAGTATTTAAAAGGTTATTTGTTAAATAACAAATGTTAAAATAAGGGGCTTTGTTTTTGTAGGACCTGTAGAAAATCAGGGAGCCTCCTAAGGCATGTGATAGCTTTTTAATGGAAAGCATGACACAAAAGAGCTCCTCCTTAAGGGGTAGTTGGGTTTCTAGAAGGGTTTGCCCCCTGGCTCCCATAGATTGAGCCCCCTTCTCCTACCTCAGTGGGGAGCACCATCCCCCTTTTCTCAACCTGGGAAGATCACAGCACCTGCCTCAGCACCAGACTCTCCAAAAGCTGGCTTCTTGCTCCAAGAAGACAGCATTGTCCTCATACGAGAGTCCTGACCTTTTGCCCAAAAGAGCCTGGTCTTCAGGGCTACATGGGAGACAAGTGCCTTCCCCGCCTCTCACTGTGGATGATACTCATTTTCTCTGTAACCAGAATTTTGTACCAGCCACTAACCCTTTCTAACTCTCCCTACTCTCACTCTCCTGCCCAAGTTCATGTTCATGTTTTCAGTCTCTCAAATCCCTGTTTTCCTAGATAGCATGAAGACACAGCCCTCCCCTAGGCAGCAAGGCTATGATGGGAGGGAGGAAGAACATGGGAACATGTGAATAAAATGGCATTGAAAACTGAACCTATGATAACTGGCCTCTACTGTTGCTGCTCTTTTCTTACTCTGTTACCCCAAAATAAAGAGATAGCCATATTAAAAATTTTTCTGTTCCCTAAATATCTGACCAGGGGTACCCTTGATGGATAGACCACTGTAGGTGCTACACACCCAGATAGCTAGAGGAAGAACTACCCATCCTGATCCTCCTGCCTCAGCCTTCCAAGTAGCTAGGATTACAGGCATGTGTCACTACACCCAGTAGAGTTAGCCTTTATTAAACAGAAATGTGTAAGACACTGGTGCCAAGCACTCCATATGGAATATTGTCATTTAACACAACAACCCTACAGGATTGGGAATCTAAGATTCAATGAGGCTAATTAGCTTGCCCAAAGTCACAAACAAATTAATGTGATTCTCAATAATTCCAAAGCCCTTGTTCAGTTTACTGTCTATGCTGTTTTCTTGTACTTTATCTAAGGAGAATAGGACCCAGGTATCCAGCTTCCCCAGATGTTGCCACCTGTCAGGAAAAGACCTGACTGAGGCCTCCCTCCACCATTGTCTTCCACATAACACAGCTGGAACTGCTATCTAAGAGAAAGATAAAATGGATGGAGCTGGGGCTGAATCAGAGTTAACGGGAAGTTCCCAGGAGAGCAGAGAAGAAAGAGCAAAGAAGCAGATGAAACTTTTAGGGACCTGAGGTCCATGGTTCATGATCCTTCTGTAGTATCTGTATGGTGAAGGTGTTCCACCTCCCACTGTCTTGACAAGGTCAAAGTGAGGAGGGCAAGTATTTGGCAAGGCTGCACTTGTGGGAAACCAAACCCTTTTTTATGTAATTGGGACTTTTTATTTTATACTCAGCCTTACAGAAGGCATGAGTATACTTTAAATTCTAGATGGCCAAGAATATAACAGGTGGTTCATGACTTAAAGGCTGTTTTACTATCTCTCAGGACATTGAGAACAAAACAGAAAAATATCAACAGTCATTCTGGGAAATGTTATAGGAACTCTAGGCACCATGATTGATTATATCAACCAAGAATCCAAGTTCATATTTTTAGTCTCTCAAGCCTAAGTAGATAGTTATCATGCCTATTGCACAAAGCCCACCATATATAGCCTATTTAATTAAGGATAGGATATGGTATTCATCCAGGGGAGAAAAGGTTAGTAAAAATATATCTTCTTTCTAATAGACCCTCCTTTACTTTACATACGGATTTAAGATAAGCATAGTTAATGTTAGCGGCAGGGGGATTGACATGCAGAGCCTGTCCTTTAGTTAAAGATTAGTAAAGAACTGGTGTACTTTGACTAAGGAAAAAGGAAACTCTGAGAAAGCAGCTCAACCAGTTTTATGAGAACAAATGTAGGCATTTTTAGATGCTTTTAGAATATAAGATTGTTATTAAGGGGACTTTTAGATGGGATCTTAAGTACAGGTGTGCTTTAAACTTAAAGGTTAATGACAGGTTAGGAGACATAGAGTCTGGTTACATAGTTTGGTATCTGTTAAATAAGAGAATGTCAAATCTGGAGATTGTAAATTGATGACGCATTTTATTAATGATTCTGTATCCAAAATGATGAGAAAAAAATAAAATAAAAGGAGACAGAGAGAAAGCAGCTGACAGTTCTCTCTCTGGAGATTGTGTCTAAGAAAGGACTCCATCCCTTGCACCAACGCCACTCATCCTTCAGGACCCCCTGGACCCCTCTGAGGCAGGACCCCAGCACCTGTGTAGTTCCAGTGAGCAGACATTTGATTAGGTCTTAGGCCTCTGGAAGGGGACATTAGCAGGAAGTGAAAGGGTGGTGGAGTTTATAGCTGAGGTCGTAATATCCAAGATTGTGTCTGTGGGTGAGTGGTCAAGATTCAAGGTGGTCTCCATGGTGGAGGAAGTGGTATTCAAGGTTATGCCTGTGGCTGAAGAAGTGTTGTCCCCAGTTGAGCGGGTAGTGCCTAGAGTCTGGGGATGACAATGCATCCAGTTGTGGGCAGTATTTCTGGGATAGCCTTTCTCTACCAGAAGCTGCTGGTTGAGACGCCAGTATTTTTTCCCCTTGAAGAAATAGACTTGACCATCGCGCCAACTCATAGCTGCTGAGGGCTGGTCTGGCACTCCAGAAAACAATTCCTTGATTGGTTTGGGGTAGCGGCTGAAGTCAATTCGAGCCAGCTCGTCCCACTGCCAGTACCCGGAGCCCTGGGTGTCAAGTAGACAGGGAGAAGAGAAGGATGAGGAGAGAGCACCAGAGGTTTATCCTCCGCCCACCACAACAGCAGTAGGTCTCCCTTAAGAGCAAGTCTTTACTTTTAAGTATAAGCCCACCCCTGCTAAGAAAGGATTGCTCTTGCTTCGAACTTTATACCTTAAAGAGGAAAATCTTTTGGTTGAAAGGCCAATAGAAAGCTGCATCCAGGTTAGGTTCTACTCTATTCAGTTTCTTGGGGAAGCCAGGAGACATCTTGAAATTAATGTAGCGCCACACCTTGTCTCCTGAGAGTATATAAGGAAAGAACAAGTTACTTCTGTCGTCAGGTGATAGCTTTTGGTCCCTCTATTCCACCCTTTCAGAAATTCTCAACTCCCCCTCCCTTTATGGCTTCTTTATAATTAGTCATTAAGTAAGACACTGCAACTAGCCCCCTTACCCTTAAAGAAGTGAATCCATTGTGTTCGAGGAGAGTAGACAGCAGCATCCAGGTTCCCTGGGAGTCCCTCCCAAAGAGCAGACACTAGGAACATGGGCCCCAGTCCTGAATCTGTCACAGTCCACACATAGTTCCCCTTGAATGCATAAGTCTTCCCATGGGGCCCTGAGAACAAAAGTGTCATCAGCAAGGCAAAAGACACCGTCAAAAAGACAAAGACTTGGACTGGGGTTGTGGCTCAGTGGTAGAGTCCTCGCCTAGCATATGTGAGGCCCTGGGTTCGATCCTCAGCAACACATACAAAAATAAAATAAAACAAAGATTAAAAAAAAAAAAAGACAAAGACTTGTAGGTGTCTCAGGTAGACTGCTAATCTGCCCTCCTGCTCACAGGCAAATTCTTCAAAAATCCATTCAACTTTAATTCAAGTAAAAAAATTAAAGACAGAGAAAGAGGACCCA
This sequence comes from Marmota marmota marmota, assembly GCF_001458135.2. Lineage (NCBI taxonomy): Eukaryota > Metazoa > Chordata > Mammalia > Rodentia > Sciuridae > Marmota > Marmota marmota. Next base: position 49,767,664 of record NW_025999853.1, on the reverse strand, counting down.
GTGCTCAGCCTCTCCTTTATTGTTTAGAGTATTTTATCTCTGGTCCAATCAACAAAAACAAAAGCTCTGCAGATAGCCATTCTTCCTTGGCAGTCTCATGCCCTACCCCAAAGTGGGCTCCTAATTGTCTTCAACCAGGTATAAAGCCCTCTTTAATAGACCCTCTAGTTAATTCTATCTTGCTGCATTTCCAGAAGTGTTCTAATGGCCCTTAGAGTATGGCAACCTCAATAAATACCTGCTTGGTCCCCTTTTAACTTGGCTCTGAACCCTCCCTTTTTATATACATATCTTCTTCCTTGGTCACCAATACCTGCCTGGGGTCTAACCTCCATTGCTCGTGCTGTAGTCTCATGTCATTACCATCTATCTAGGCCTCAAGATCAGTGAGCTGCCTCCATTGTCTGCCTACATCCTTGAGGGGAAGGGTCTCACCCATCATCATGGCATCCAGTTCACCACTGCAGGGGTTTGGCATGGGACCAGGTTCCGTGGGCACTGGGGGTACAGTGGGCACCTCCATATCTTCTTCCTCATCTCTTGGCCTCTTCTTACCTACAAAGTAAAATAATATTTGCTTGGGAGAGATATACAGCACCTGACCTCTCCACCTGTCCATTGTAAGTTCTGCTCAGTGGCCCCACAGAGAGGGGGAAAAAGAATACTAGGGACTTTTCCTTGGTGATGTGCAATATCCTTGCAAGAGACATTTTAGTTTTGAGAGGCACCAGAAATGGTGATGGACATTTACTAGAATATGTATTCTCTGTCTCTAAGAACAGGTGTGAGAGGAGAGAGACCTGGGTTAGACAAGCAAGAGTCAGAGAGAAACTATTCCTGAAAATGAAGAAGTCTGAAAAACTGGGCTGTAGGAAGATAAAGAAATCAAGCCATTTCCCTCCATAGAAGCCAGACCTGTCTCTTCAAATCTAGAGAGATGCTAATCCAACTGACCCTCATACTCACTAGGGAGAGAGACTGACCATAGAGAGCCTGGATCCCTGCCACATCATCAGGATGCAGCTTGAAGTAGGGCCGGTAACCAGCATAGACGGGGGCCATGAGTGCTTGGGTGTATCGGGAATGCCCAAGCCCCAGGGCATGGCCCAGTTCATGGGCTGCAATGATACGCAGGTTCACACCCCGGTAGGTCCCCTCACTCCAGAGTTCATCTTCATCAAAGTGTACACTGCCGAGCTCTGGAATATCAGCATGGGCCAGGACCTTTCCTGGATAAAGGCAAAGGAGGACAGGAAGGAAGTCAGAGCCCAGAACACAGCAGCATCCCTGCCTGCATAAATTCTAATCACTCCATTCCCTTAAAATTCCTCCAGTTTTAGTCACTATCTCTTGAACACTTCTTTCAGATTCCTGTCATTATCCAAATCTCTCAGAGATGTCCATCACAGTCCCTTTTCCTCTCCAGCCACTCTCTCTCTCTATGACCCATTTCTCTCTCAGGTGTGCCTTGATAAGGGAAATTAAGCCAGGGAAGGAGGTATAACCTTCAAAGAAAAGCCTTGGTAAGATCCTAGGTAGGTGACCAATTGTACCCTGGGGAATGTTGGAAAGGGATCAGAGAACATAAGGTACAGGCAGGCATAAGGGGCATCCTGAACATTAAGGTTCTAGAGGCACTGGCTCAAGGAGACACAGGTAATCTCAGAGTTCTGTAGATGAGAGCTGAGAACTGGTGCCTACCAGGCCCATCAAAGGTATTGGAGCAGTAAGTGCTCTGGCGGCCATGGAAGGAGAGGCGGATATCAGCCCAGCCAGCCTGCACCTCCCGGAAGGTCAGGGGGACCACATTGCTCCAATACTTGAAGGCTTGAAGCAAAGATGCCCGGGCTGTATGGGGTGGGAGGGTGGAGGGCAGGTTCAAGATGCGGAAGGTCAGGTGCTTCTTTCTCCAGCGGCCTGTTTAAGAGACCAGAAAACAGATTGGAAACGCAGATCTTTCACTAAATTAGAAACACAGATCCTTCTGCCAAGTTCAGGGAGCACCCCTGTGTAATGGACACTCACAATCCCTCTAGCATACGATAGCAAGGTAATTACCAGGTGATAATCCATTCAACATTGAGCTGATTCAGGCTGACCCAATGCCATCCACGTACCAGAGCTACACCATTTTCTCCTCTCCCTCCCTTTCCCAGGTTCATCCCTCACCCAGCAGCAGGTATTTTAGGGTCTTCAGGTTGAAGGGGTCTTCCAGACCACAACGAGGCTGCCTCATTCGAGCCCTTGTGGCATCATCCAGTTGACCTGAAATTGGCAGCTCAGTTGCTTCCTGAAAAGCTCTAGAAAGAGGGAGAGAAATGGTTCCCCAAGGCAGGTGAATCTGGAATGACTAGGAATGCCCAATGTGGTGACCAAGAGTGGCACAGAATCTCCAAAGCAGACTGGGTCGCTCTAGCTTCCAATTCTCATAACTGGGACTTTCTCTTCTGTAAAATGACAACCCTGTAATTTCATATGTCCATTTTTAATATATTTTTTTAGAAAGATAGCCTTCCTTTCTCCTGTAATTTCTTTTTTTCTTGAATTATTTTTATTTGTTCTTTTTAAATATACATGTCAGTAGAGTATATTTTGACGTATTATACATACATGGAGTATAACTTCCATTCTTGTGGTTGTACATGATGTGGAGTTACACTGGTCATGTATTCATATATGAACATAGGAAAGTTATGTTTGATTCACTCTTCTGTCTTTCCTATTCCCATTCTCCTCCCTTTCCTTCATTCATCTATTTAATCCAATGAACTTCTATTCTTCCCTCCCCCACTCCTGTACTTTTCTAACCTTCTCCTGCTGTAGGGAAGTGACCAGCCCCACTGCTTTAGAAAATTTTCTACCCCTGCTCTCCAGATTCTGCACCAGGTCCGGTCCTTTTCAGCCTTGCTGGACCTGCCGCCCAGCCCATCCTGCTTTGGGACAATTTCATCTACCTATGAACTATCATAGGATCTACAGGCTTTTCAAGGGACCTAAACACAAAGAAAAACAATTCATTAGCAAAATATAAAAGAAAATAACAAAATAGAAATAAATGCTGAATTCAAAGTCCTCAAGGGCAGTCATATCAACAACTCAATTCATAGTTTTACAGGTAAAATATTAGTATTTTGAATGTGATGTTGGGGTGAAGTTTCCAGAGGAGCACTCTGGGCCTAGGAAGATCCAATAAGTGTACTCATCTTGAATTCACACCTCATCCCATGCTCTACTGGGCTATCAATGCTAGCACCCATCTGATAGATCCTTATCATGGATTTGTATCAGGCAGAGGTGGGCCTGGAAAGAGGGAAAGAATGAGAAGAGGAAGAAGAACTTGCAATCTCAACTTAGAAATCATGTGCCTTGAACTCTCACCTCAGGGCCTCGGTTATATCTTCTGGCCTGAAGTGATGAAGTCCTTCTAGAGGTTTCTGTAAGTACCCATACTGTAACAGGTAATCCTATGGTGGGGTGGAGGAAAGCAGGGTAAAAAGAAGGTTAGACTCAGGGTAAATCTTCCAAGTGACCTAACGGGCCCATTAGGACAAGGGGAGAAATATACAGAAGGCCTAAAGGAAAGGTGCCCTAGAAAAGGGGTTCAGAAGGAATGAGAAAAAGGAACAGCGAGTGATAGGCAGGGTAGATCATGGAACAGAGGAAGGAAGGAAAAGGCAGACAGGCTGAAGGGCGGAAGGAGGCTTGGATGGGACTACGGAGTGGTAACCACTGGCCTGTGTCCCTCTTTCCCAAGGGACTCACCATAGCTGCCTCCTCCTCTGTAGGTCCCAGGGCCCGCCCTGAGACTGTCATGGGGAATAGGAAGCCCAGCCACAGCTGCTGCCAGTTCATGGTGCCACTAGACAAGAGCTCCAGAGGCTGTCGGTGCCCTCTGACCTGAGATTTCTAGAAGCCTGGAAGAGCAGGGCTAAACAAGGGGTTCTTACCTTCAGTTCTTTTCACTTGCCAGCCCTTGGTCCTCTTTATAAAACTTCAACTGAGGGGAATGGGGGATGGCAGTGGGAGGTGACTCAGCCCAGAGATATGTTGCAATTCACCATTAACCCCTGCCCTTCCAGAAAGCAGAAGCCCAAAACAGCCCCTAACACCCCCTTCCTCTTGGAGACTTTTCATACTGCCCTGGGGAGGGCCTCCTGGCAGGATGAGAAGCAAAATTTCAGGAGAGACTAGGAATAAAATCAGGCTGTCACCTCAAGTGAGACATTCCTGTGCTCCAGGGACCCTGGGTCAGCAATCCCTTGGCTTCAACCTTTCAGTCTTCCAGCTCTTTTTTGGGGGAAGGAGGGGGTTGAACTTAGGGGGCACTGGACCTCTGAGCCACATCCCCAGCCCTATTTTGTATTTTATTTCAAGACAGGGTCTCACTGAGTTGCTTAGCACCTTGCTTTTTGCTGAGACTGGTTTTGAACTTGTGATCCACCTGCCTCTGCCTCCTTAGCCGCTGCGATTACAAGCGTGCACTGTCACTCCCAGTAGGTCTTCCAGCTTTTGGATAAGAAAAATAAATAAACAGAAACAAAAAGGTAGGGAACAACTGAGATAGTTTGGGTTTCAGGTGAAGGAATCAAGGTTGAAGTCTCAGTTTCTTTGTACCCAAGAACACGTTGGGAATGTAATGGCTCTTGAACCCATGTATGTCTGCTTTATAAAAAGTCATTATTTTAAGTATTTAATGAGCCCTGAATATTGGAGTGGGATGGGATTTAGCAAGGGCACGAAGAAGGAGAGCTTACAGATAGGGTGAGGCAGAGGGGAACCTAGAACTGGAAAGGCAGTCTTTGAGCTGAGCTTTGAAGGCTAACTAAGAATCAGCTGGAGTAACAACAGGGACTGTGCCAGTCAAGTGGCAGTAAAGAGCTGAAAGGCTGCTATGCTAAGTCCAAAGAGTCAGGGCTGCTTCATTCACTACTGAATCACTAGTGTCTACTCCAGGTTAGCTATGTGCTTTAGAGAGACAGTGCCCAATAGACTTTTATTAAGTTAATAGGGGAGGAGGGGCACGTAGCTGCAACCCAGAGTTTAGAGAAGGCCTTGAATGCTATGAAAAAGAAGAAAAACTTACATTTAAGCATATCTACTATCATGTTAGATGTTTTATACGGTGTCTCATTTAATTCTCACAACTGTTCTGTAAGGGTAGGGTTATTATGACCTTTTCTTTTTTCTTTCCTTTTTTTTTTTTTCTTTTAATAGACAAGACTTTAGCCTGGTGCAGTGGTGCATGCCTGTAATCCCAGTGGCTCTGGAGGCTGAGACAGGAGGATCACGAGTTCAAAGCCAGCCTCAGCAACTGCGAAGCCCTAAGCAACTGAGTGAGATCCTGTCTCTAAATAAAATACAAAATAGGGCTGGGGATATGGCTCAGTGGTCAAATGCCCCTGAGTTCAATCTCCAGTACCAAAAAAAAAAGGACAGACAAGATCTTGCCATGTTGTTCAGCTGATCCTGAATTCTTTTTTTTTTTCCGCTACAAAACTTTATTTTTGATTAGAATAGAGTACCATCTCAAATCTCTTCTACAAAAACAAAAACAAAAAAAAAACCCAAAACAAAACAAAAGAAATCGCAACCACTTCACTCACTTCAAGACCTATATACATGTAAGTTGTTCTCTGTGGTTTTTTTTCCTTTTTTCTTTTTTGACTTTTTTTTTTTAATTTTTACTATTATTTTTTTAAAATAAACTCAGTGTTCACATTTCTATAAAGAATGAACTCAGTTTCAGGAAGCCCTGCCCTGGCAGGTGCAGGGAGCAGCGCTGTCCCTGCCTGCCTCTACGGTGACTACCCACCCTGATGCTTCAAGGTACCCGGAAAAGCGGCCGCCTGTGGAAGAGAAAGTCTAGGCCCGGCCGTGATCCTGAATTCTTAAGCTCCAGCTGTAGCTGGGACTATAAGCATGAGCCACCACTCTTGCCTTTTGGGGCGTGAGGGGTACTGGGGATTAAACCCAGCGCCTCACACATGCTGGTTAAGCATTCTACCACTGAGTTAGATTCCAAGCCCTTTTTCTTTTTAATTTTATATTGAGACAGGGTCTTGCTAAATTGCCCAGGCTGGCTTTAAACTTTCAACCCTGCTTCCTCAGTCTACCCAAGTAGCTGGAGTTACAGGGGTGTGCCACCTTACCCAGCATGGCTGTTTTTATAAGAGGAAATGAAGATCCAGAGAAGGAAATTTGAACAAGGACCTGGAGCTCCAACTGGCCTGGCCTATATTCAAATTCCTCTGCTGACCCCATAAAATCTGAGCTTTATCCAGATACCACACTGACACTTAGAGCTTTGTTCTTTAGTGAAATTTCCAATAGCACTTATGCCTCACACAACATTTGCATATTACTCAAATGCACAGTGCAATAGGCAGAGGAATAGAGGCAAGGGTGACTGAATTCATGTTCTCAGTAAAACCTCACTCCTGGCCCCTTCTCTACACTCCAGAATCAAAGTGGAGAATACTCCTGACTCATATTGCTGCCCTCAGTGATCCTTGTCTCCTGACCTACCCAGTACCCAACTGGGTAACATGGGTGACTAAGTCCCAAATGACCGGTAAAGGGCAAGGAAGGACAGAGAGTCTCTGAGCAATGAGTGACAGAGGCCATCAAGGCTGGTGCACCAAGGAAATGATGTAGTTTGGGGACTAGTTCTTGCTTGGCCCCCTGCAGGGCTCTTTCTCATCCCTTTTCTCCCTCTTTCTACCACCCACTCCATCACTCACTGTGGCCTGGGATGGCCCAAACACATCCTAGAAACTAGGGAGCCAGGACAGGGCAGAGTAAAATGCGAAAAAGTGCCAAATACTTTATTTAAATCTCTGTAACAACCCTGTGTAATGATACTATCAACTTTTTACAGAAAAAAAGGAGTGTCTCTCAAATGGGTTGCTTTAGCTCACACATCTAGGAAGCAGCCATCATGGACTCTAAAGCTGTGATCTTTGCAGAACACTTTTCAGCCTCCAGGGAATTCCCACAGACACCCAAACAAAATTCCCTAGAGCTGGTAGCTGCAGTCTGGACATATATGCAAGAACTGCATGACAAATTCTACTTCCACCATGTGTCATGACCACCCCTGCTGCCAGACCCCTCCCCCTAAAACAGGCTGACCCAGCTCATTTTCCCCTCTGAATTTGTCATCTCTCTCTGGGGGAGATGCAGGATGTGTGCAAAGGGATAGGACATGTGGCCCGGCTCTCCCCCCAAAAGAACTTGACTGGAGAGGGGAAAGTACTGGGTTCTTTTGGCTTGCTTACTCCCTTCCCACACACTGGTTTACCTCTCTGCCCACAATCATGGCAGAAGAGTTCACATAGAAATATTTGTAAGTTGAGTGTGATAGCACATGCCTGTAATCCCAGCTACTCTAGAGGCTGAGATTAGAGGATCTCAAGTTTGAGGCCAACCTGGGCAATTTAGTGAGACACTGTCTCAAAATAACAATAAAAATTTTTAAAAGGACTGGGGACGCCTGTAATCCCAGCAGCTCGGGAAGCTGAGGCAGGAGGATCACGAGTTTAAAGCCAGCATCAGCAATGGCGAGGCACTAAACAACTCAGTGAGACCCTGTCTCTAAATAAAATACAAAATAGGGCTGGGGATGTGGCTCAGTGGTCAAGTGCCCCTGAGTTAAATTCTCGGTACCAAAACAAACAAAGAAAAAAAGGCTGGGGATATTGCTCAGCTGTAGAATGCTTGCCTAGCATGTATAAGGTCCTGATTTCAATCACCAGTACTCAAGGGGGCGGGGTGGGGGGGAGTATTTTAAATTAAACCTTATGGAGGTGGGTGTGACTTTGGGAGTTGAGGCAGAGGATTGCAAGTTCAAAGCCATCCTCAGCAACTTTGCAAGGCTGGCAACTTAGTGAGACCTGTCTCAAAATAAAAAATTAAAAGGGCTTGGGATATGAGCCAGTGGTAAAGTTCTTCTGGGTTCAATCCCTAGTACCAAATAAAATAAAATAAATCATAACAGAGGTGAGTAGAGAGATTTCTGAGGGTATTTTCTAATGACCATGGGGCTATGGGTGGAGGGAGAGTCAAAGTGTGTAGAGGTTTCTGGGCTTAGGAGAAGCCAAACTCTTAACTCTCATCTACTCTCCCTCAAACAGCCACTTTTACTCTCTGGAGGCGGGCAGGGGTTGGACATTCCAATATATAAAAGGAAAGTCCAGGACCTGAAACTGAGAACTGAAGGGAAGAAAAACTTGAGTGTGAAGGCTGACCCAGACCCAGCCTTAGCATCTGGCCTATTGTCCCCTGAAAGCCCTGAGGGAGTTCAAGAGAAGAGAGAGCTTTCCCTGGCCAGTGGAAGGCTGTTACCCTGGAAACCTCTGTTTTTAAGAGTGCCCCCCCACACACACACACTCCTTTAATTAGTCATAAGTAGTCATATGGAAAGTGATGTCCAGGACTGTGCACAGCTGGAACTGGTTAGTGATCAGGAAAGTGGGAGGGTGGTGGAGATGACTCAGGGGCTGGGCTACATATTATCTTCCCATGATCCCCCAAACTTCCTCAGCATCCCACCCCACCTTGTGCACATTTCCTGGCATTCAGACTATACACTGCAGTTCACATACATACCCGCCCTAGCACTGGCTGAATCAGCTCAGTTGAGAAAACATCAGACCCAAATCCTGAAGTTCTTCGGTTTCTGCCAAAGTATAAAGGAAACCAAGATCTACTTCCCTTCTTTGATTCACACAAAAGGGTGCCATTCCACAGGACACCCCTGGAAATTGCTGGAGGCCTCTGCTGGTGGCCTCTGCAGCACAGTGCCTGTTTCATGAAGGGGAAAATTCTTGCTATTTGGAAAAAGGAGAAGAAGAGATGACAAATAAAGAGTTTCAGTGTTCTCTTGGCTTCTGGGATGACAGTAAAATGATTATAGCATAAGGGGGTTTGTCCTTCTGGGAATGGGAGTTATTTCTTTAATGAAAACCAATCTGATCTTTATTGTTATGACAAAGAAAGGTGGGATGTGGAACAGCATTTTGATCTCTTGGTCTTGTTCTGTGACCCTAAGAAACAGATTCGTATTGATGTTTGGGGACCATCATGGGCCTGGAAAATCTGTTTGCCCCGCCTCTTTTTTTTTTTTTTTTTTTTTTTTTT
>NW_025999853.1:49756788-49758505 GCF_001458135.2 Marmota marmota marmota | reverse complement strand
TTTTTTTTTTTTTTTTTTTTTTTTTTGTTAGGAAAGGGCTTGACAGAGAGTTGCAAGGGAATTAGGCCAGCACTTACTTTTCTATTTGAAGAGAGTATTAACTAGATGGGGGAGGGAGACCTAAGGGAGCTCTGTTTTAGCCAGACCAGCAATTGAAGAGATGGTTGTTGGGTTGCTAAGATTGTTGGAGACTCCCTTTAATGGGGAGGCATGTAGGGAGAAGCTCTTCTTGGCTCTATGTTGCCCCTAACTTACTTAAGGAAGAGCTGGGTGTGATAATGCACACCTGTAATCCTAGTGATTATTGATTGAGGGAGGGAGGAGGAGGCTGAGGCAGGAGGATTGCAAGTTCAGGCCAGCCTCAGCAACTTAGTGAGGCCCTAAGCAACTCAGTGAGACTCTATCTCAAAATAAAAAATAAAAAAGTCTGGGATGTAGCTCAGTGGTTAAGTGCTCCTGAGTTCAATGTTTAATCCCTGTAACAACAATAAAATATGTGTGTGTATTATGTATAAATATATATATATATATGAAGGTAGAAGGCTTTGGGCATTCACCAATGTTTTAAAAACTGAGTTCATTAATTTGACAATGGGGAAGGGCTGAGGCTCTGTACAAATGTATCCTACCCATAGTGAGGAAAAAAGAGCTACAGTATTTTAAGTGCTAAAGGGCACAATTCCAGTTTGAGTTTGAGCAGCTTTGGCATAATGAGCAATGCCTCTCAGCTGTGAAATACGTTCAAGTTTTGTTTGTTTGTTTATTTTTGTAGTGTGGATTGAACCCAACGGTGCTTTACCACTAAGCCACATCCCCCAGTCCTTTTTATTGTTTATTTTGAGAATAAGTCTTGCTAAATTGCTTTAGTGCCTCACTAAATTGCTGAGACTGGCCTTGAACTTGAAATACTCCTGCCTCAGCTTCCCAAGCTCCTGGAATTACAGGTGTGTGCTACCATACCTGGCTGCTTCTGATTCCTTAAAAACTACTTATCCTGTGTGTGTATAAATGTAAATGATACATAACTGTCTGCCTACCTTCAAAAAGAAAGCCCTGGGCTGGGGTAGCACAACAGAAGAGTACTTCCTTAGCATACATGAGGTCCTGGGTTCAAGAAATAGAAAGGAGGGGCTGGGGATGTGGCTCAAGCGGTAGCGCACTCTCCTGGCGTGCGTGCGGCCCGGGTTCGATCCTCAGCAGCACATATAAGCCAAAGATGTTGTGTCTGCCAAAAAATTCTCCAAAAGAAATAGAAAGGAATGAAGAAACAAATGTTTTGATTTTTTTTTTTTTTTGGTACAGAATTGAACTCAGAGGCACTTAACCACTGAACCACATCCCCAGCCCCTTTTTTGTATTTTATTTAGAAACAGGGTCTCACTGAGTTGCTTAGTGCCTCACTAAGTTGCTGAGGCTGGCTTTGAACTCACAATCCTCCTGCCTCAGCCTCTCAAGTTACTGGGTTTATAGGTGTGCACCACAATGCCTGGCAAGAAACTGTTTTAAAACGTCAAAAAGGAATCCATATATCAGGAGGATAGGAGCACACTGGTAGGAAAGATTTCACTTTGGAAAATAAGAGTTGGAACAGATAGAAAAAATATCCTTTTGATAATTAGCCACAAAGCATAACTGGCTACTGAGCAGAGTAGCCATGGTGACCAATAATATCAGGAAGAAATGATCTGCAAGCCAATAGTGGTGGCCAGTCGCGGGG
>NW_025999853.1:49686735-49756630 GCF_001458135.2 Marmota marmota marmota | reverse complement strand
AGCAAGTGAGAAGCTAGAAAAGGCAAATCATGTCTGTAGTAGTCCCAGCAACTTGGGAGGATAAGGCAAGGAGGATCTCAAGTTCAAGAACAGCCTGGGCAACCTAGTACAACTCATCTTTAAGAGAGAGAGAGAGAGAGAGAGAGAGAGAGAGAGAGAAGCAAGTGAAAAGGGCAGTCAGGTTGGGTTAACTGAAGGAGCATGGGAAACCAAATTTAGCTTAGATTAAGGTCATGTACTGAAAGCAAAATTAGAATTGTTCTTCTGACTAGATAGGGTATAACCTTACAAATATAAGGAAGAAGATTTTTTTTATTGTTTCCTTTTTTGTTGTTTGTTTTGGTACTGGGGATTGTACCCTTGAACTTGAAATTATCCTGTCTCAGCCTCATGAGCCACTGGAATTGTAGGTATGTGCCACCATTTCCAGCAGAAATGAGCTTTCACAAATTGTAATTTCAAAAATTGTATTCATCCATTGTTCATTGCTTCCTATAGTCATTCATTAAACATTTATCAAATCTATCAATGCTTCTCAAACACTGAGGTAGAAAAGCATAAACTATGGGGGCTGGGAGTGTGGCTCAGCGGTGCCTAGCACATGAGAGGACCTGGGTTCGATCCTCAGCATCACATAAAAATAAATAAAATAAAGATATTGTGTCCAACTAAAACTAAAAAATAAATATTAAAAAATAGAAAATGCATGCCTATAATCTCAGCTACTCAGTAGTCTGAAGCTGGATAATCATAAATCCAATGCCAGCCTGAGCAACCTAGCAAGGCCCTGTCTCAAAATAAAAAGGGTTGGGGATGTAGCTCAGAGGCAGAATGCTCCCAGATTTGGTCCCCAGTACAGGGCAGGGGGCAGCATTCATGGGAATAATGAAGTATAAAGTTAAAAGAGCAATTGAGGACCAGAATATTACATGCCTGGTTATTCAATGAAGGAGCTTGGTCTCCATTGACTAGAAACAAAAGGGACTACTAAAGATTGTTGTTCAACAACATGATACCACAATGGGCTTTAAGGAGATAAACCATGTGGAAAATCAGTGTTTAAGATATTTTGATATTTTGGGGGGCTGGGGATATAGCTCAGTTGGTAGAGTGTTTGCCTTGCATGCACAAGGCCCTGTGTTCAATCCCTAGCACCACACACAAAAAAAAGATATTTTGGGAGCTGAGTATGGTGGTGCAAGCCTATAATCCCAGCTGCTTGGGAGTCTGGATTGCAAAATTGAGGCCAGGCTCAGCAATTTAGCTAGGCCCACAGCAATTTAGTGAGACCCTATCTCAAAATAAAACATTAAAAAGGGTTGGGGATGTAGTTAAGTGCTTAAGCACTTCTGGGTTCAGTCTCTGATTCCAAGGGGGAAAAAAAAGGAATCCTGGGAAATTGTGTGTGTGGTAGGAAGAGATAGGAGTTTGAGGCCAGTTCTTTTGCAGTAATCCATATAAGAAGTAACTAATAGCTCTGGGCACGGTGTTGGACGCTTGTAATCCCAGCGTCTCCGGACGCTGAGGCAGGAGGATTGAGAGTTCAAAGCCAGCCTCAGCAAAAGCAAGGAACTAAGCAACTCAGCGAGATCCTGTCTCTAAATAAAATACGAAAAAGAACTGCGATATGGCTCAGTGGCTGAGTGCCCCTGAGTTCATACCCCAGTATCAAAAAAAAAAAAAAGGTAAATAATATATCTAGGTAATGAAAATAAGAATAAAAAATATATAATTATCATAAAACCTCATGCCCTCAGGCTTCTTTCAGTGTTTGGTTTTCGACAAGTTTAATTTGAAGTACCACCACACAAATAAGACCTTGAATCTCTCTTTCTTGGTTGGTCCTCTCCACTCTACCTTAGAGAGTGCTACTCTTACCTCCATTTTCAATAGTCTGTACTTTGCCTGTGCGGGGGGAGAGAGAGAGAGAGAGAGAGAGAGAGAGAGAGAGAGAGAAATCTGATGAGTGGGTTTTAGAGAGCTGACTGGGGTAGAAAAAGATTGGGAGTTATTAACACAAAGGTAACTATTGAAATCCCAGGAGTAAATTAAATTGCCAAGACTTCAGCAAAACATAACCTTGGGGGGTAGGGATTTAGGATGTTCGAGATCTTCTATTCATCCTTCCAGACTCAGTTTTAGCCTACAGCATGTCATCTCCTCTGGGAAGCCTGCTCTAATCTCCACCTCCTTATCCCCAATTTTATACATGATTTAGTGATACCTGTTCTCCTTCAGAGCACCCTGTATATGCCCCTAATAGAATATCAAGTTGGGTGTTTACATCTGTTTTCTTTGAGCTTCTAGAAAAGGGGTACCAAAACTTAGGCAACATTGTATTCTCCTGGCCTAAGGAAGGCTCCTGAAAAAGTGTCTTCCAGGGCTGGGGTTGTAGCTCAGTGGTAGAGCATGTGTTAGTCAGCTTTCTCTTTCTCTTGTTATTTGTTATAACAAATACCTGAGATAAATCATCTTATAAAGACAGGTTTATTTTGGCTCACAGCTTCATAGGTCCCACATCATGTTTGCCTGGTCCTTTTGCTTTTGGGACAGTGGTGGCATTTTGCAACATGGAGGGAATTTGTGTCAGAGGAGCTCCTTACCTCATGGCAGCCAGGAAACAGAGAGAAAGAGGAAAGGTGGGGATTCTCAATATCTCCTTCCTTCCATTAGGCTCCAGCTCTTAAAGTTTCTACTACCTCCCAATAGTGTTATGGACTGGGGACCAAGCCTTCAATACATGGGCCCTTGAGATGCAGGGATTCAATATCCAAACTATTGCAGAGCACTTGCCCAGCATGCACAAGGACCTAGGTTCCATCACTAGTACTACAAAAACGAAAGCAAACAAATGGGAAAAAAATGCTGAATTACTCAATCTTCATGACATGTTGCTTTTCCAATAATCAGTCTATTTTGTTTTATTCTAAGAGAATATCCAAAACTGGGAATTTTAAGAAGAAATTTATTTCTTACAGTTCTGGAGGCTGGGAAGTCCAAGATGGAGGGCTGTCATGCTGTGTCATGAGGGAAGGTGGAAGAGCAAGAGAGCACATGAAAGGTGGGAGTCCAATCCCCTTTTTATTAGAAACCAAATCCCTCGATAACTAAACCACTGTTGTAATAATAGCCTTAATTTATTCGTGAGGGCTTATGCCTCTTGACCTAATCACCTATTAAAGGGTCTACTTCTAAACACTATGGCATTGGGGACTGAGTTTCCAACACGAGAACTTTGGGGACATATTCAAACCAGAGAACCAAGAAAGAGATCCCTTAATTTTGCCTTTTTTACCTCTCTCAGCCATTTCTATTACCCTGACATAGCTAGTTATTCACTTTGGAGTATAACTTCTATCCCTTTCACTTCAATTTAGTATCTTTAAATTCCAGGGGAAAATTGAAAGCATTCCTGATCATTGACAGGTGGCAGAATTGACATCCCCCCAAAAAAATGTATTTTTTTTTTTCAAATCAGTTCTGAGGTCAAACTCAGGGCCTCATACATTCCAGGCAAGTACTATATATCACTGAGCTACATACCTAATCCCAAAAATGTACTCTCTTGATCCCATATTCTCAATCCTCAATTTGCTCATTTAGGTTATATTTAGGGAGGGGAACAAGATCTAGACATTCTCTCCTGAAATGCTTGGGAGCCTAAAGAGAAAAGATAATCTAGCAGAATAAATCTGCTACTTTGAAAACAAGTACAATCTGTGGATAGGATAATTTGTAAACATCGGACCTTCCTAGTACCACCTAGTGGACAATAAGAAAACAACACATGGGCTCTGAGCACAGGAGGGGAAATGGCTAGTCCAAATATAATTCACCTCCAGATCCCTAGAATTTTTGCTATTTCCATATAAAGAGGGAATCATATGCAAGAAGAGAAATTTCAAATAAATAATACAGCCTCGGAATAGAAAATAAAGGGAGGGGCTTATTTTCTTCACTATCATTTACAGTTGGGGAAATAATTATACCAATATTCTTTTGCCTCACCCATCCCAAATACAGGGACAAGAAGGACAATGTGTGATACTTTAGCCCCTCATTATTGATTAGATTAGTGGTTTTCAAACTTATTATATATATTACATTTATTATATTATATATGCATACATATACACACTTTTCAGAAAAATAATTATCATGGAACATATTATGAATTGATTGTACCCCTTCCAAATTTATGTTAAATCCCTAATCCTTAATGTGATTGTATTCAGAGAGGAGGTCTTAAGAAGGGAATTAGGTTTAGACAAAGTTACAAAAGTAGGATCTTCATGAAAGGATTAGTGCCCTTATAAAAAGGGACTTTGTCCAGGATCAAACAAAAAAAGGGCATATGAAAGCATACAGCAAGAAGGTAGAGGCCCTCATTAGGAATCAAGTCTGTTGGCATCTTGGTTTGGAACTATGAGAAATAAATGTCTATTGTTTAAGCCTCCCAGTCTGTTTTATTTTATTATGGCAGCACAAGCTAATTAAAGACATATTTACATCTATTAAGCATCAGGCTCTGCTTTTTTCTATTCAGTTGAAGAAACAATACTGGTTAGAACTTTCTAAATTGATATTTTTAAATGTTTTTAAAATATCTTTATTTTTATTTTATTTATATGTGTGCTGAGGATCGAACCCAGGGCTTCACACATGGTAGGCGAGCGCTCTACCTCTGAGCCACAACCACAGCCCTCTAAATTGATTTTTTAGAGGAGATAAAATTTTTTCTCTACCCTCTTGAGCTGTGGCCGAGCCTAAAATTTAAACTGACATAAGATAGAACAAGAAAAGTTTCCCTTTCCCAATAACTTTTTGTTTTGTTTTGTTATGTGTGTGATTGTGGGGATCAAACTGAGGGCCTTGAATACACTAGTCAAGTGCTCTAGCCCTGAGGTACATACCCAGCTCACACTGGTAAGCACTGGGGATCCAATAATGATAAACAGTCCCAGGGCTCAAGGAGCTCCTTGTGGAGGTCTGACAAATCAACAAGCGTGACAATATGGCATTATAAATGCCATTATGAAAATAAGTACAGAGGACAAAGGAAGCAAATAAGAAGGGCACCTAAATTAATATTTGAGGATAAAGAAAGGCTTCCCAAAGAGGATAACATTTAAGAGATCCAAAGGCTAAGAGAAAGCTGACCAGGAAGACCATCAGGAGAAGTGTTCTAAGTAGCAGGATCAGCAGAAGCAAAGGACTGAGGCACAAAAAGAATATGGTTCATTTGATCGACTGAAAGCAGTTAATTTTATTTGGAGTATAGTTAGACCAGAGTTGGAAAATGAAAGAAAATAATGCTGAAGTTAAGTAGTACTGAATTATGTAGGACCCTGAGTCAAGTTAAGAATTCTGAATTCCTGAGATAGTTGACTTCAGCTGAGTTTCTCCTCCCTTCACCTCTACAGTAAAGAATGACTGTGATTAACTGAGGGTGGGTATCACAGGTATTACAAAATTGAATAACAGGTACTTTTGTTTATAAATTCCTCTATTCATATCATTAGTTTACCCCATAATGCCATCTTAGTGTGGTATCTGAGAAGAACTGTCCTAGGTACAGCTGTGAAGTAAGTCAAGAAACAATAAATGTACAAAAGTTCCATTGATATTATGGCACAATAAGAACAACACATAAGTTAAATTAAATTTGCTCTTGCTGGGCTAGGGCTGGGGCTCAGCAATAGCGCACTTGCCTGGCATGTGTGAGGCACT
The DNA here is from genome assembly GCF_001458135.2 of Marmota marmota marmota. Lineage (NCBI taxonomy): Eukaryota > Metazoa > Chordata > Mammalia > Rodentia > Sciuridae > Marmota > Marmota marmota. Next base: position 49,750,900 of record NW_025999853.1, on the reverse strand, counting down.
GGGTTTGATTCTCAGCATTGCATATTAATAAATAAAATAAAGGTCCATCAACAAATAAAAAAAAAAAAATTTGCTCTTGCCTAGCATGAGAGTTCAATCCCCAGCACAACAGAAAAATCTGTTCTACATGAATGGATAAAGAAAATGTGATATATACACACTATGGAATATTACCCAGCCATAAAGAAAAATGACCTTATGACTTTTGCTGGTAACTGGATGGATCTGGAGACAATCATGCTAAGTGAAATAATGCAATCCCCAAAAAACCAAAGGTTGGATGTTCTCTCTGATATGTGGATGCTAACACACAAGTGCGGGAGGGGAAGAACAGTTTAGTGGATTAGACAAAGGGAAATGAAAGGAAGGGAGCAGGTATAGGAATAGGAAAGATAGTAGAATGGACTTAACTTTCCTATGTTCATATATGAATATACCACAATTAATTTCCACGTCATGTACAACCACGAGAATGTGATCCTAATTAGAATGTTACATTCCATGTGTGTATAATGTCAAAATATACTCTACTGGGCTGGGATTGTAGCTCAGTCGTAGAGCGCTCACCTAGCATGCGCGGAGCCCTGGGTTCGATCCTCAACACCACATAAAAATAAATAAACAAAATAAATAATAAATAAATAAATAAACACACATACACACTCTGATGTATATCTAAAAATAACAACAATAAAAAATCTGTTCCAAGTTCCATTAGATTCTAAGACTAATTTCTATTTACTGATATCTGAGTAGACATGTACAGAAATCAGTGTTGCTAATTTGGTAATACATGGGCTGGGGATGTGGCTCAAGCAGTAGTGCGCTTGCCTGGCATGCGTGCGGCCCGGGTTCGATCCTCAGCACCACATACAAAGATGTTGTGTCTGCCGATAACTAAAAAAATAAATATTAAAAATTCTCTCTCTCCCTCTCTCTCTTTAAAAAATAAAAATAAATAATTTGGTAATACACTCATAATTTTTTAAAATTAAAAGAAATATTACTCCCAACATGTGTATTTCTGGGCCAAATTTATGGGATAAAACAAAGAGATAAAGCCTAGGGCTGGGGATACAGCTCAGTTAGTAGAGTACTTGCCTTCTATGCACAAGGCCTGGGTTCAATCCCCAGCACCACAAAAAAAGAAAGAAAGAAAGAGACAAAGCCAGACATGTCTACTTGAGTTTATTCTTGTTCTTTAAAAAAAGAAAAACAGAGAGAGAGAGAAAGAGACAAAGTGGGGTGGGGGAAGAGAGAGATATTAGGATAGACAGGGAAATAACTCAAACACTGTGAACAGGAACCAAGACTCCAAGATTTGGGCGTACTCCCTCTACCCTCCACCTCAGTTCTCCAAGAGAGTCCCACCCACCTGATTTTCTTTTAAACAAGACACCCAAATCAGCAGCAAAGGTACCTGGGGTAGACACTGAGATTTTGAACACTGGGAATGAGAGGGAGAAAGTCCCAAAATTAGGAGTTGGAAGAAAAGGGAAGGAATGAGGGAGAGGCTAGGCTCTGGAGGGCAGAGTTGGGCAGCGAGAGGTGGAAGTGAGTCAGTATGAGGGGTTCCCCTCCTGACCGCTGCTGCCCACACTTCCCTGGACCCCAGAGAGCCCCACGGTTTGTTCTGCAGTCCATTCCCTATTCCCAAAGGCCTCACAGGCCTAACTCCAAGTCCTCTAGCTCCTCCTCCAGCGCCCTCCTCCTTGCTAGCTTCTCCAGCTGCTCTTTGCTGGGCTGACTGACTTCTCCAGCCTGGATCCGCTGTTGCAGCTCTTCCACCTGCCGAAGCTTTTTCTTTAGGTTCTTTATCTTCTTGGCTTTCTCAGTGGTGGCAGCTGAATCAGGTGGGTCAGAAGCAGCTGTTGAGGCTGAGTGGGAGCCTTGTGGAGCACTGGGGAGTTGGGCTGTCTCTCCCAGGGACACCTTGTCAAGAGTCCGGCTCAAGGCCTCTGCCTCTCCTTTCTCTTGCTGTTGCCGCCTCTTCTCCTTTCGCTTCAGGTTGCGTTTGGCTGTCTTGGAGAGGCCTGGTTCACCACCTTCAGGTCTAGATGGGGTAACAGGAGTGGTGGCCTCAGGGCTCAGCCCTGGAGGCAGCTCTGGTTTACTCTTGAAAAACTTCACATATTTATTTTCATACCTGCAGAAAACAAAAGAAGTCAACAAATTTCTAAGAATCACTGACTTTTTGATTCTTAATCTTCCAAATCACTTCACTCTCATAACATTCCCAATTCCCTCCTCTCTTTAGGTGCCTCCCCCACTTTGCCTAGCTCTGCAGGAGAGGCTGTTGGAGGGTGCCAAGGATCTGAAATTGTGACTGGCATTTGGAGGTTCTGATTATCAGAGGTCATAGAATCAAGACTAGTCACATGTAACCCTCAGTCATCTGAGACCCCACCCAGCACCTTGCTCTCCTTTCTCCAGTGCCCTTCCTTCCATTTCCTTGGGGTACTGGAGAGTCATCCCTGAATTTATGGGCACACATAATTTATACTTCTGGAAGGACCCCATTAACTAGCCCTTCTCAAGCCTAACCACGCACACTGGGACCTCCTCCTGGGGCACATAGCCTTCTTTCACCCTCCGCTGCTTGCGCCAGGTCCCGTCAGGTCGCTGTGTTGAGGCGATGTACTTGCCTGAAATGAGAGAGATTAAGGTGGAGAGTTATTCTTTCTTATTTTCTAAGATGAAAGAATGCGTAAATGTGCATTTCCCTTAGCACCTATCTTGTCTACCAAATGCAAACTGCTAAGTTATATTTTCTTCTATCAACCCTAATCCCTGTCATCATTATTTACTGAGTAACTATGCACTATACAACATACCACCCTTGCCCTCAAGGAGCTTTTTTTATAATTTAGTTGGCAAGAGAGGATAGGCATAGACCCAATTATTCACCAGTTTGGGCAACATAGTGAGACTCCATCAAAAACTGAGTGCAGTAGCACATGCCTATAATCTCAGCAACTCTGGAGGCTGAGGCAAAAAGATCACAAGTTCAAGGTCAGACTCTGCAATTTAGCAAGACCCTGTCTCAAAATTTAAAAAAATGAAAAGGGCTGCTGGGAATGTGGCTCAGTGGTAAAGCATCCCTGGTTTCAATCTTCAGCTTAAAAAAAAAAAGAGAAAGAAACACAAAACAATTGTAAGAGGACATCAAAGAAAAGCACCAAGTACACAAGAGTATACATAAAGGATACTTGTTGATAATTATTGAATTAGCAAAAAGCTGAAAGTAACTTAAGTGGTGATCAACAGATGAATGATTAAATGGCTTTGGTTCGTCCACACAACAGAACACCATACTGTTGTTAAAAAGAATGTTAGATATAGCTGCCAGGTGCTATAGCATCCCCTCAGCAGTTCAAAAAAAAGGGGGGGATGTTAAATATAAATGTACTACCATTGAATAGTGTGTATGGTACACTAAGTGAAAAAGTGAATTGTAGGATAATGTGTAGAGGTCCTTAAACCTTTTTACTTTAGGAACCCTTTACCCAGCGCCTCATACAAGCTAGCAAGTATTCCACCACTGAGCTAGCTACATCCCCAACCCTTGGTACTGGGCATTGAACCCAGAGGCATTATACTACTGACCTACATCTCCAGCCATTTTTTTTATTTTTTGAGATACGGTCTTGATAAATTGCCTAGGCTGGCCTCAAACTTGCAATGGTCCTACCTCTACCTCTTGAGGAACTGGGATTACAGGCTGGCATCACTATGCCCAGCTCTCTTTATAGTCTTATTTTACAATGTTATGTATTTATTTATGTTACAATTCAAAAAAATGCACTAATTTCCTCAGAAAAGTCTGTAAGCACTAGGAAGTTGTAAATTTCACAGTGGCTAAAGTTTCCCAAACTTCTAATTTTCTAATTTTGGAGGGTTTGAATTTTATCATTGATAATAAATATTGTCAGTTGTTTTCCTTGAAATGACAGGCTTGTCTACGGCCATACCACCCTGAACATGCCCGATCTCACGATCTCGTCTGAAATGACAGGCTTGCTTCCTTCCTTCATTTTCAAAAGAATGACTGTCAAATATATCTGACAGGTTTTTGTTTTGTTTATTTTGTAAGACAGGGGCTGCTAAATGGCTGAGGCTGGCCTTGAATTTGGGAAACACCTGCTTCAGCCTCCTCAGCTGCTGGGATTATAGGCAAGCACCACCACACCCAGCTGTGAAAATGTTTTTGCTTACAGAATTCCTAAAAGGGTTTTTAAGGCCCCTGCACCACCCCCATCTCCAAGAGTCATGGAGAACACTTTCAGAACCTCTGGTAGAAAGTATGGGTCCCATTTTTGGTGAAGCATGAGGCAGGACTTAAAGGTCTATGAACACAGGTCATGCCTGTAATCCCAATATTCAGAAGGCTGAAGCAAGAAGATTGCTTGAGCCCAGGCGTCTGAGAATAACCTGGGCAACACAGCAAGACCCTGTCTAAAAAAAGGGCGGGAGGTGTAGCTTAGTAGTAGAGCGCTTCTTAGCATGGATGTAGCCCTGGGTTTGATTCCCAGCACCAAAACAGAAATTCTATGTTGTCTGTGTATGAGGACAAAGAGAAAAGTGTGGAAGGACACATACCAAGCCTTTAATGTTGTTTACTTTAATAGGGATAACCTGGAAAAAGAGAAATGGCAAAACCATTTTTTAAAATTATATATATAATTACTCGTTTTAAAAAAAAAAAAAAAACTGTAGTACTTTTTTTGGTGGGGGGTACCAGGGATTGAACTCAGGGGCACTCGATCACTGAGTCACATCCCTAACCCTATTCTGTATTCTTTAAATTAGAGACAGGGTCTCACTGAGTTTCTTAGCACCTCGATAAATTGCTGAGCTGGTGAATTCACTGTCTCCACCTCCCAAGCTGCTGGGATTACGGCAGAAAAATCAAATCTAGGACCTCCTATGAGGATTATGTATTTTTCCATTAATTGATTTTTTTTTCAAAATGCAAATATCAGCTAAATGTAGTGGTATACACCTGTAATCTCAGGGACTTGGGAGGTTGAGGCAGGAGGATTCCAAATTCAAGGCCAGCTTCAGTAATTAGGGAGGCCCTAAGCAATTTAGACCCTATCTCAAAATAAGAAAAAAAAAAAAAAAAAAGGATTGGGGAATGTAATTTAGTGCTCAGTGGTAAAACATCCCTGGGTTCAACCCCAAGTACCCCCAAAAAAGAAAAAAGCAGTAGTCAGGCTGGGAATGAAAAATCGGGCCAGGCCAGACCAGATCAGACACATGCCTATAATCCAGGCAACTCAGGAGGTTGACACAGGAAGATTACAAGTTCAAGACTAGCCTCAGCAATTTAGCTAGCTAAGCAACTTAGTGAGACCCTGGCTCAAAATAAAAATTAAAAAGGGCTGAGGACATGATTCAGTTGGTTAAGCACTCTGGATTCAATCCCCAGTAGCAAGAAAAAGGGAAATGGGGCCAGATCTTAGGTCTTAGAAACAAGGTCAAGGAATTTGGACTTTATCAGATGAGTAAAAGAAATACGGAGGATATTTTTTGGTCAGGAGTGATAGTTAGACACAAGAATAAAAAAAAAAAAAAACCTGAAAAGCTTCATGAAAGGACTAAGACTAGTGTGGGCTCTGAAGAAAGGGTCAAACTATAGGAAATGAGAAAGCAGACAGAATGGATCGGAAACAGAAGTCCATTCTAAAACAAAAACTCAGATGTGAGAATACAGATGGCATTTTCAGGAGATGGCAAGTAGAGGAGTCTGGCTGAGCCAAAGAAAGGACTGGTATAGTGAAAGGCCAATGTTCAGATCTTGAATGCCAGTTAAGGAGTTTAATATGTGGCACATGGCATGCATTCACTAAACACTTGTCAAATGAATGAATCCTTTATCCAAAGCATTTTTGTAAAGCCTTGGATATGAATAAATCCTTTATTCAAAACAGTGTTTTAGACCAGTTAATCCGGCATGATGAGAAGGTAAATTGGAAAAGAAAAACACTGGAGTCTAAGGAAACCAGTTAGAAAAAAGACTGCAATAATCTTTTTCTCCTCCCCCATCCCCACCCTGGTTACTGGGGATTGACCTCGGGGCACTCTACCCCTGAGCTATAGACACAGCCCTTAGTATTTTTTGAGACAGGGTCTCTCTAAATTACTCAGGCTGGACTTAAATCTGCAATCCTCCTGCCTCAGCCTCCTAAGACTGTAGTAATCTTGGCATGAAGAGGCAGAATTGGCTAAAAAAGAACTCAAAGAAGACACTGATGCTAATGCATTATCAAAGGATCAACCATACTTGGTGATTCACTGACTAGAGGAGAGGTAAGCAAGTTAGAAATCAAAAATAACTCAATACATTTCTAGTAATCCTACTGTTAAGAATTAACATAAAGGAATAGTTCCAAGAGGAAAAAATACAAAGAAAGAGGAAAATATAATTACGTAAAACTTATGGCATTATCTATGAATAAAAATTAAAACCAAAATTTACATCCAATTTTATAAGAATGGCTAAATATACATAGTATATATGTTTAAATGATGACAGAAGCCAGGCACCATGGCACACACCTATAATCCCAGGTACTCAAGGAAGCTGGGGCAGGAGGATCACAAATTCAAGGCCAACCTCAGCAATTTAGCAAGACCTGTCTCAAAAAGTAAAAAAAAAAAAAAAAAAAAAATTAAAAATAAAAGAAAGAGCTGGGAATGTAGCTCACTGGTAAAGCACCCCTGGCATCAAATTCAGATACCTACCCACCCCCCACACACAATGATAAAATTTTTCAAAAAATCTTATGATGTGATCTAATAGAAAATATAAGAAAATTATACATATACCATGATTTTTTTTTTTTTTTTTGTACCAGGGGTTGAACCCATGGGCACTTAACCACTGAACCACATCCCCAGTCCTTTTTTTATATTTTATTTAGAGACAAGGTTGCTTAGGGCCTTGCTGAATCACTGAAGCTAGCTTTTAACTTGTGGTCCTCCAGAGCCACTGGGATTACAGGCATGCACCTCGGAGCCTGGCCACCCATGATTTCAACAATTAAATGTTATGAATATTTGTAAATTTAGAAAAGGATATGCAATAATGAAAATGTTATGTTAGGGTAATAAAATTACAAATACTTTATTTTGCTGAGCATGGTGGAGCACATCTATAATCCCACAAAATGGAAGGATGAGGTAGGAGGATTGCAAATTTGGGCCAGTCTCAGCAATGTAAAGAGACCCTGTCTTGGCTGGGGCTATGGTCCAGTGGGTAGAGTGCTTGCCTTGCATGCACAGGGCCCTGGGTTCAATCCTCAGCAACACACACACACACACACACACACACACACGCGAGATCCTGTCTCAAAATAAAAAAATTTTAAAGGACCAGGGATATAGCTCAGTGCTAAAGTGCCCCTGGAGTCAATATCCAGGACAAAAGAAATTTTTTTTTTCTTTTAAAATATTCCCTTTAATGTTGCTGACATATTGTGGATTTCTTAAATATGTAATTTTAGGTGGCTTAGAGAATTATGGTACACTAAGGACAGCAAAATTATCTTGACCAAATAATTCATAAAGATTAGAGACACAGCACCTATTGTGATCCTTGGAAAATGAGCAGGATTTAGACAAGTAAAGGTGAAAGCAGAGTTGAGAAAAAAAGAGAAAGGTAAAGGAACAAGAGCAAAGGGGCAAAAAATATTTGAACCTTTACTTAAAATTCTTCCTGGATTCCTATTTCCCTCTGGGTACTTACATGGAGTCACATACAGAAGGTCCTCTTGACCTAGCTCCTGCTAGTCTCCAGCCTCCTAACACACAGGCAGCCACTCGCTTTCTACTCTAGCCACAGAAATAGTCACAAATCTCACCCAGAACTGTGCCTCTACTCTCTATGTCTTTTTGCTTTATTTCCCTTTTCCTTATTTCTTATGTTAGCTAATTCTTACTGGTCTTTAAGTGAATTCACTCCACTGCAGCCTTCCCTGAGCTTCCCAACACAAGCCAAGTTAGAAGCTGCCCTTCATGCACACATAACACCTATTTCAGCCTTTATCATGATCTAATGTTTAATGTAATTGTTTGCTTGTTTGAATGCAAGGACTTTGTCTTTTAACTCTGTAGCGAAGAGCTTGGCTCATGGAAGACAGTAAATGTTGGTTGAATTAATAAATGTGAAAGTTTAAGTATATCATGAAATAGCAAGAATCCAGCATATTTTTTTAAAGAGAGAGGGGAGAGAGAGAGAGAGAGAATTTTTTTAATATTTATTTTTAATTTTTTTTCGGCGGACACAACATTTTTGTTTGTACGTGGTGCTAAGAATCAAACCCGGGCCGCACACATGCCAGGCCAGCGCGCTACCGCCTGAGCCACATCCCCAGCCCCAAATTTTGGACAAAAAGGTATATATAATGAGAAAAGAAACTAGAATAAACTAGTGAGTATATGAAAGATCTCCAATCTCTACTGCATTTGGGATTTAAGCCTTAGATTGCAGGAGAACACCAAAGACCTATAATGGAGTACAGGTGATCTGCTTAAAGCTATGCTTTTAAGTCTAACCTGAGTTGGGCACAGTGCTGTAATCCCAGCCCACCTTTAATCCCAGTGACTCGGGAGGCTGAGGCAGGAGAATTGCAAACTCAAGACCAGCCTCGGCAACTTACTAAGACCCTAAGCAACATAGACAGACCCTATCTCAAAATAAAAAATTAAAAAGTCTGTGGATATGGCTGAATGGTAAAATTCTTCTGGGCTCAATCCCCAGTACCAAAAAAAAAAAAAAAAAAGAATTTGAAAATATAGTGTAGTCATCCCTCAGCATCTGTGGGGGAATGTTTCCAGGACACCTCAGGACACCAAATCCTCAGGTGCTTAAGTCTCTTATACAAAATGGCATAATGTTTGCATATAACCTTTTCAAATCCTCCCATATACTCGAATTATCTCTGAATTATTTATAATACCTAATACAATGTAATGATATATAAATTCTTGTAAACTACATTGTTCAGGGAATAATTACAAGAAAATCAAGAGTAGTGACGTGTTCAGTAGAGACACACACACACACACAAAAAAAAAAAAAAAAAAAAAACTTTTTTTTTTTTTTTTAAGAGATGGATCTTGCTCTGTTGCCCATGCTGATCCCAAATTCCTGGGCTCAAGCAATCCTCCTGTCTCAGCATCCCTAGTAGCTGGGATTACAAGTATATGCCACACCCAGCCATGAATATTTTCAATCTGAGGTTGGTTGAATCTGTAGATGCAGAACCCATGAATGTGAAGGGGTGACTATACAATAAACTTAAAGTGGAGAAAATGAAAACAATAGCTGTAACAAAAGAAGACCTAACTGGGATAGTCTTTGTGGCATTAAAAGGAAAATGAAAAGAAAAATCCATTACGAAGGATAAATGAACAAGATGCAAAGACTGCTAAGATTTGAATTGGAGAGGAAATAATAAAAATAGTGTTACAATGAATTTAATTTGATGCCTTTCATATATATTATCTTTTTTTCACCCCATATTTTTGGGTAAATAGGGCATATGGTAATAACACTTATTCACACATGGATTTTAAATGTTTATTGAGCACTTACTGTTGTGCCAGGCACTGTAACAGAAGCTAGAGATACAATAATGAATAAAGCAAGCAAGATTCTTGCCTGCTTATAGCATACATTCCTGTGAGGAAGATAATAAATGAGGACACAAACTAATTACAATATCACTCTTGAATGTGGAAAGTGGGAAGAATAAAAACCACTGACATATACAAAGTCCAGAAAGGAAAACTTTGTGAAAATAACTAACTCACTTCTAGACAATCAATGTTTTACATGGAATCAGGGAGAAAGGGATAATAGTAGTAATATTGAATACTAGAAATATTGAAGTCAAATGCATAGAGTTTATAGCAGGCCCCTTTTATCAGAGGGGGATATATTTCAAGATCCACACTGGATGCTTGAAACTGCAGATAATACCAAACCCTATACACAGGTTGAGCATCCCTAATCCAAAAATCCAAACTCTGAAATGCTCTAAATCTGAAACTTTTTGATTGCTGACATGATGCCACAAGCAGAAAATTCCACACCCGATCACATGTGATAGATCACAGTCAAAATGCAGTTATGCTTAAAATATTATATTAAATTTCCTTCAGGCTGTGTATGTAGGGTATATCTGAAACATAAATAAATGCTGTGTTTAGAATTGGATTCTATCCCAAGATATTTCACTATGTATATGCAAATATTCCAAAATCTAAAAACATCCAAAATCCAAAACACTTCTGGTCCCAAGCATTTTGGATAAGGGATACTCACCCTGTATACTGTTTTATCCTAATTATAAATATTTATGCCAAAGCTTAATTTATAAATTAGGCACAGTAAGAAATTAACAATAACTAATAAAATATAACTATAACAATATACCATAATAAGTTATTTAAACGTGGTCTCTATTACTCTCTCAAAATATCTTATTGTACTATACTGTATTTTTGCACTTGAATTGATCACAGTTAACTGAAACCATAGAAAACAAAACTTCTGACAAAGGGGCACTATTGCATAGTTGAAGAATTAAGAGAAGTAAAGATAGATTGTGAGGAAAGCAGGGCAGAGCTTCTTGAATGGCCATCCTGTGTGGAAGCCCTCTGAGATACAAATAGCTCATTATCACATAGGAGCACCTATTTTATGTTATCTTGGTTCCATCCTCTGGCCTTGATGGTATCCAAGGGTGAAGTCAAAAAGAAGGGAGAGGTTTGGCGATTCCCACCCCTAGAAATAAAAACCAAGGGCAGAATATCAGGACTTTCAGATAACATTTTTGAGAGAATCAGAAAGTACAGATTAGGGACTGCTACTCTGTTTTTTAAACTTTGTCATTTCCCACATCTATTGTTTTATAATTTTCAACCTGTTTTCCTTAAACCTATTAGTAATAAAAACTCTTAATCCAAAAAGGGCCTTGTTTGAGGGGTCGCAGGAAGACAGTACAGAGACAACATTGCAAGGCTTGGGAGAACTCCAAGGGACTAGAGAAAGTGACTGGTAAAGATGTGTTGATGAGCCTGAGGATGATCTCCGGCCAATGATAAGACCTAGCTAGAGGTGGTTTCCAAAAAAGAGATCAGAGTTGGAGGAATGACCCTGGAAAATGATCATGATTATTTCTCTCAAGGAAGTAAAGGTACTAAAATCATGAAGTGATTCATAGAAAAGGACAGAATAATGCCATGGAGACCAAAAGAGTTTTATGTAACAGTAGTTGATTAACAGTGTTAAAAGTACCATTTTAAGGGAGTAAGTGATTAACACTATTAAATACTGCAGTGAGATCTAGGACAAGGAGAACTGAGTAAAAGTCAACTGTTTCTGGCAATTTGGAAATCCCTGGTTATCTCCAAGAATAGAGCTTTGGAAAAGCATGGTGGTCAGAAGCTAGACTACAAATTAATTAAATATGATAAATAGGCGCAGTGGCTCACAGTTGTAATCCCAGGGACTCAGGAGGCTGAGGCAGGAGGATTCTGAGTTCAAAGCCAGCCTCAGCAATTTAGCAAAGCCCTAAGCAACTTAGTGAGATCCTGTCTCAAAATAACTAAATAAAAATAAAAAGTGCTCAGTTTGTGGCACCATAGGATTAATCCCTGATACCGAAAAAAAAAAGAAGAAAAAGGACAAACATTTATTGAAAGCTTCCTATGAGAAATGTACTGTACTAAGTGCCATTAGGATTAACAATATGAGCAAGCAAAATGGTGCTTAGTTTCAAAAAATGTACATTCTAAGTAAGGGGAGCTGGGCAAGCAAAAAATAAGACAAACAACAAAAGTAACCTAACAGATGCAGATAAGGAATAAATAACCATACTCCATTTGATGAGGGAAGGTAGCAGGAAACTAGGAAAACCTTAAGAAATTGACATTAAAGATTAGGTAATAGTAATAATAAAAACAACAAATAAGCAGCCAATATTTTACAGGCAGAAAAGAAGAGAAACAAATAGGAACAACAAGAAGCAAAATCATAGCAGTAGAAAACTCACAGTATGTTATGAATGATTACAAATAAGCATTTATTAATGAGTAGCTATATTACACCAGGAACTTCATATACTTTATCTTGTTGAGTTTAGACAGTGGGTAAATATTATTTACAAGTTGAGGAAATAGTCTTACAGAGATTGAGTAGTATGTTGTAGTACACACCTATAATCCCAGCTATTTGGGACTGTGAGGCAGGAGGATCACAAATTTAAGGCCATCTTATGCAATTTAGGAGACCCTGTTTCTTTTCTTCCTTTTTTTTTGGGGGGGGTGGTGCTGGGGATTGAACCCAGGGCCTTGTGCATGTGAGGCAAGCACTCTATCAACTGAGCTACATTCCCAGCCCTAGGAGACCCTGTTTCAAAAGATGTAGGCGTGCTAAGGATATAGCTCAGTGGTAAAGTGCTTGCTTAGAATGCCTAAGGTCCTGTGATCAATCTCTAGTATTAATAAGAAAGACTAGTCCAAGATCTTATAAAGGTAGCATGTAGCTAGCTGTAGTTACATTCTGAACTCAGGTCTGATGCCAAAACTTACTATCACACTGATGTTCTACTTTCCTATAAAGCCCAGTTTCACCAGAGGGTACAGGCAAACATACAATATGTGACAAATACTAGAATGAAAACTAGTCTGTGCTCATACTAGAGAGTCATGTCTTAATGTAAGCAGGTAGCATGAAGAGTCCATGTATCAATCTGAAAGTTAACTCCCAAAAGTTAACTCCCAAATAATAACATTAGCAATCTTTTATTGAGTACTTGCCAAATACTTTATTCAATATTTATAAATATTATCTTATTTCATTTTCACAACTCCAAAGTATTATTCCAGTTTAATAGAAAATGAGAAATTTAATAACTTGCCCAAAGTTAATTAGTAAACTGCATCAAAAATTGAACTCAGAGTAAGGGCTCCCAAGGCTACAGTCTTTCTTTTACACTGGTACTAGGGATTGAATCAGGGCTGCTCTACCACTGCTACCTTCTCAGCCCTTTTAATTAATGTATGTATTTATATATTTTTATTTTTTGGTACTGAAGCTTGAACTCAGTGTCGCTAAACCACCAAGCCATATCCCTAGAGCATTTTTCTAGTGTTTTATACTGAGTCAGGGTCTCACCAAATCCTTAGGGCCTCACCAAGTTGCTGAAACTGGCTTTAAACTTGCAATCCTTCTACCTTAGCCTTCTGAGTTGCTGGAATTACAGGCATGTACCATAACCTCCAAAAGAGCTGGAGATGTAGTTCAATAATAAAGAGCCCTTGGGTTAAATCCCCAGTACCAAAAAAAAAAAAAAAAAAAGTACTAAGGATATTAAAAGGATATGCTAAATGTGTAAAATAAATAAATATGAATTAATTTTCACAATTAAAAAAAAAAATCAAAATGTATCCTTCTGGGCAATCTATCCTAAGATAATAACCCTAAATGAGGGGCTGGGAGTACAGCTCAGTTGTAGAATGCTTGCCAAGCATGCACTAAGCCCTAGGTTCAATTCCCAAACCACATCACAAAACAAAACAATAACCCTAAATATAGGCAAAAATTTATGTGCAAAAATATTCACGAAGTTCTTATAAAAAAATTTTTTTAGAGTGTTACAGCTCTTTTAGAATCTGCATAAAAGATTTGCTAGTTTTTGCCAGAAACAACCCCACCCCCATAGCAGACAAACAAAAGTTCTGGAAATAATCTAAAAATCCAATGGCAGAAGAAAGGTAAGGGCTAAAGGTGTGGCTCAGTGGTAAAGCAACTCTGGCTTCAGTTTCCAGCATTAAAAAAAAAGAGAGAGAGAATTAATGTCATAAGGTTAAGTGAAAGGCAAGATATTAAAAACATATAGAGCTAGGCATGGGGATGCATGCCTGTAATCCCAGTGATTTAGGAGACTGAAACAGGAGGATCACAAGTTCAAACGAAGCCTTAGCACTTAGTGAGCCCCAGAGCAACTGAGCAAGCCCCTGTTTCTAATAAAATATAAAAAAGAGCTGTGGATGTGGCCCCTGGATTCAATCTCTGGTATCAAAAAAAAAAAAGCAGTAACCTTATAGTATGTCAGATGAGATGGAATAGAAAGAGACTAGAGATTAGACAATTTATTTAAAAGGTCACAGCAATATTTGTAGAATAATAGAAACTAAAATTTTAACAGGCACTTAGAATAGCTCAACTATTATGCTTGACACTTGGTATATAATCTCTGCTAATCCATACACCAACCCTTACATAATAGTAATAATTACAAAAGAGTGCTTTGGACACATGTGTCAGATATGTACATTGCTTTATTTAAACTTTTAAAAATATTTTTAATATCTATTTTTGTTTTATTTATTTTTATTTGGTGCTGAGGCTTGAACCAATGCCTCACATGTGCGAGGCAAGCACTCTGCCACTGAGCCACAACCCCAGCCCACTTTAATTAAATTTTAATTCTCACAATATTTCATTAATGAGAAGAATTCCCAAGGCCATAGAGCTAAGTATTGAAGAAGGAATAAGTGTAATGCCACTAGAAATAAAAGAATATTTCAACAAGCTGGGTGTCATGGCATATGCATATAATTCTAGCTACTCAGGAGGCCGAGGCAGAAGGGCAGCAAATTCAAGGCCAGCCTTGGCAACTTTATGAGTCCCTATCTCAAAATAAAAAATAGGGGCTGAGGCAGTAGCTCAGTGGTAAAGTGCTTGCCTCGTATGTGTGAGGCACTGGGTTCAATCCTCAGCACCACATAAAAACAAATAAAGATACTGTTTGTTCATCTACAACTAAATAAATATTAAAAGAAAAAATAAAAAAAAAATAAAGGGGCTGGGAAATGGTAGAGTGCTCCAGGTTCAAACCCCAAAACTGGAAAAAAGTAAATAAATAAATAAGAACTAGAAAAAAAAAATTAGCCAGGCACAGTGCCACATGCCTATAATCCCTTGATTTGAGAGACTGAGGCAGGAGGTCCCAAATTCAGGGCATCCATAACTTCTTTCTCTGTATGTGACCTTTTTTTTTTTGCAGTGCTGGGGATTGAACCCAGGGCCTCAAACATGCTAGGCAAGTGCTCTATTGCTGAGCTGTGCTCCAGCCCACCTTTTTATCTTAAAGAGAATATATCTAATATTTTCCTATTAAGTATAATGCTAACTTTGTGAGACAAAAACCTTCATCAAGCAAAGAAAATTTCCTTCTATCTTTGATTAATAAAAATCATTATTAGTATTAGTTGAAGTGCTAGGGATTGAACTGAGGGCCTTGTGCATGCTAGGTAAGCTATTTCCCACTAAGCTACATCCCCAGTCTCCTCAATCCCCTTTTTAAAGCCAGGAATTATTTCCATCACGTATTTACATGATGGTGCTTTTTACCAGACAACAGTTTGGTTTCTACCGTGTCACTTTCCTTACATTAGGATCTTTTTGCAGTTGTAGCGTCTACATTGTTTATCTCAATATTTTTCCAACTGTGTTCCTGGAAATCCTGGGAGTGTTTCAGGGGTTATGTGGGATAGGATGGAATGAAAGAAAGGGAATAAGCACCTCTGTAGTTATATAGAGAAAAATAAACTGTTTCTTCTACTCTATGCTCAAAACATAGATCACTTCTGTGATCTCCAAATGTGTGGGGATTTCTTCCTACCAACAAGCAAGCAACCAGTTCTGCAGCAGATACCATCTGGACTTCCTCTAATTCAATTTAATTCAGACACTCTGTACCTGAAGGTAGCACAGTTTGAGGGCTCAGTCTCATCAGATTATTCCTCACTTCAGATCCAGTTGCATGTTTAGGCTTTTGAGTCTTCTGACCTACTGGCCACCAGTTGGGGTTCCTATAACCTCCTCCTGTGGTTCAATTTAATTGCTAAACAGCTTAGGGATCCAGTAATGCATATTTGTAATTTCAGTTACACAGGAGCCTAAGGTAGGAGGATCACAAATTCGAGGCCTGTCTGGGCAATTTAGCAAGACCCTGTCTCAAAATAAAAAATACAAAGGACTAGGGAAATAACCCAGTGGTAGAACACTTCTGGGTATAATCCCTAATACCAAAAAAAGAAAGAATATTTAAAGCTGAGCATAGTGGCACATACCTGTAATCCCTGCAACTTAGGAGGCTGAGGTAGAAGGATCACAAGTTCAGGCCAGCCTGGAAAACTTTGTGAGAGCCTGTCTCAAAATAAAAAAGGGCTAGGGCTGTAGCTCAGTAGTAGAGTGAGATAAAACTTTAACCTTGTGAGATAAAACCTTCATCAGGCAAAGAAAATTTCCTTCTATCTTTGATTAATAAAAATCATTATTAGTATTATTTGAAGTGCTGGGGATTGAACTGAGGGCCTTGCGCATGCTATCTCCATATCTCCCACTAAGCTAACATCCCCAGTCTCCTCAATCCCCTTTTTAACACCAGGAATTATTTCCTGGTGTTCAATCCCCAATTGGGTTTAATCCCCAATAAAGCAAAAAAAGAAAAAAAATCATATTTTGACAACTGATGTAAAAGGGAGGAGGTGGCAGATGGTATGAGAAAAGTAAAAAGCCAAGTCTGGTGACTCATGCATGTAATCCTAGCAATTTGGGAGGCTGGGACAGGAGGATCAAGAGTTCAAAGCCAGCCTCAGCAAAAGCAAGGTGCTAAGCAACTCAGTGAGACTCTGTTTCTAAATAAAATACAAAATAGGGCTGGGGATGTGGCTCAATGTTCAAGTGCCCCTGAGTTCAATCTCCAGTACCAAAATAATAATAACAATAAATAAAAAGGGCTGGAGCACAGCTCAGTGGTAGAACACCCGGGGTTCAATCTCTATCTCTAGTACTACTAAAAAAAAAAAAAGGAAAAGATGATTCAAAATACAAGGGCAATGAAAAGACCTAGTGCTCCAATTTTGGTTTCTACTTTCTAACATCATTCTTCAGTAAAATGAACAAAGGGCATGCCTGTAATCCCAGTGGCTCAGGAGACTGAGGCAGGAGGATAGCGAGTTCAAAGCCAGCCTCAGCAAAAGCAAGGTGCTAAACAACTCAGTGAGAGAGACCCTATCTCTAAATAAAATACAAAATAGGGCTGGGGATGTAGCTCAGTGGTTGAGTCTCTCTGAGTTCAATCCCCAGTACCACCCCCCACCAAAATATGAACAAAAATTCCTTGGAGAAATGGCTGATTCTAGAATTGAAGCAGGAAATATATACATGATGAGCCTGGAACATCTTCAAAAGGAGAGCTTACTTTGTATATCAAAGAGGAAAAGGGCCAGCTAAAAAAATAAGAGTTCCCAATGTCTAAAAGGTTGAGGGTTAGGGATGTAGCTCAGCAGTAAAGTGCTTGCCTAGCACACACAAGGCCTTGAACTCAATCCCCCGCATCAATAAATAAAGGCTGGAACAGTCAAGCAGTAAAATAAAAATAGTATTGGATTAAAAAAACTAATTATAAAATAAAAAATCAATGTCAATATTGATATAAATAAATGTTTGAAAAAATAAACAGAAAGGAGAGAAATCTCTTGTGCAGAATAATTCCAAATGATCTCTGTCCTTAAGGAAAAAAACCTAATATCCTACTCTTGATGTTTGGGCTGCATAAGTGACTTCCCTCCAAAGAATATAATGGAAAGGAGGAGGGTAGAGAGAAACTCTACAGTAGAGAAGCCTTACAACCACTACCTTACCTGATGACCATGGTCAATATCAATATTTAAAAACTCACTGTGATCCTACATCATTATCACTCTGCCTCTATGGTCTTATCCCCAAAATACATAACCCCATCTAATCATGAGAAAAATGTCAGATGAATTCCAATGGACAGCGAGCATTGTGACTAGCACACACCTATAATCTCAGTGACTCTCAAGACTGAAGCAGGAAGATAATAAGTGCAAGGCCAGCCTAAGCAATTCCGCAAGGTCCTGTCTCCAATGGAAAAGCCAGGAGTAGTGGCCCAATCCTGTAATCCTAGCAGCTCGGGAGGCTGCGACAAGAGAATCACTGGATCAAAGCCAGCCTCAGCAACACTGAGGCATGAAGCAACTCAGTGAGACCCTGTCTCTAAATAAAATACAAAATAGGGCTCGGGATGTGGCTCAGTGGTCGAGTACCTGAGTTCAATCCCCATTACCAAAAATAAAATAAAATGAAGAGAAGCCAGGTGTGGTGATGCATGCCTGTAATCCCACCAGTTCAGAAGGCTGAAGCAGGAGGATCCCAAGTTGAAAGCTGGTCCTGGCAACTTAGCGAAGCCCTAAACAACTTAGTGAGATCCTGTCTCAAAATAAAAAATAAAAAGGGCTGGGGACATGGCTCAGTGGTTAAGCACCCCTGGGTTCAATCCTCAGTAACAAAATAAATAAATAAATATTTAGAAATTTAAAATATATAAGTAAAATGAAAAGGGCTAGGGATGTAGCTCAGTGTTAAGAGTATCCCTGGGTCTAGCCCTTGCTACCATAAAAAGGCATAGGCAACTCAGGAGACAGGGTGATGCTAAGAATAATAACTGTAGTTAAGGAACAAACTAAGCAGCGAGGAAATGGAAATAGGTTTAGACCTGATATTCAATAAATCTGCCTGTGAATAGGAAAGAAACAGAAATGACATGCCTTGATTTTTCAATGAAACATAGTGAGCTTATCTGCCATAAAAGGAAAAATTAAAAGGGTGGGGCACAGAGAGTAGAAAAGATTAGAGAGATGGTCATGGGAAATTTAATGACACCTGGAAAAAAGTATTGTAGAGAAGCTGTGATCTGACAGAAGTTAACATTATATGGAATCTGCTAGTTTCTATGCTTTTTCTCTAGCAACATGCAACAGTCTAGAAACAGAAGCCAAGAAACTAGTTGATAGGTATGATTCAATATAACAGAAGCCCTTGCCTTAGTATAGAAGATCAAAATTACTAAGAAAATGAAAAAGATAGTATCAAATTGGTTGGCCATACAGGTCTAACTAAGCAGCAGGAAAGGTAATCATAAGGTACTGGTAGACTCAACAAAATGGGAAGGATCGAGAACCAGAAAAATGGGAATGAAGCTCTAATAGTACAGCTCTTGCCTAGCATGTTCAAGGTCTTGGGTTTGATCTTCAACACTGCACACTCCCACAAAAAAAGAATCAGAGCACCTAAAAAAGACAAATAGCTGCCTCTGTAGATCTGAGGTAGTCAAAAAGGGGAAGGAGGGCTGGGGTTATGACTCAATGGTAGAAGGCTTGCCTAGGATGTGTGAGGCACTGGGTTTGATTTTCAGCACTGTGTATAACTAAATGAATAAAATTAAAGTCCATTAACATCTAAAAAATAAATAAATACAGTTTAAAAAAAAGTAAAGGAGCTGGGTATAGTGGTATAAGCCTGTAATCCCAGTTACATAGGAAGCTGAGAAAGGAGGATCACAAGTTCAAGGCCAACCTGAGCAACTTAGTGAGACCCTGTCCTAAAATAAAATAAAAAGGCTGGAGATGTAGCTTAGTGGATGACTGCTTGCCTAGCATGCATAAAACCTTGGGTTTAATCCCAGTATCACAAAAAAGAAGAAAAAAAGAAGAAGGTGGTAACTGGTAAGAAGGCTAAAGTAAGTACTTGGAGGGTACCTGAAGGGAAGGTACTGGTAGTGTTGTCAGGTTGGTGGCAGTGACTTAGAACAAAGCAGCCTGTGTGGGAAAGAAACATCAACCAGGCCCCCCACGGAAACACCTGCCAATTAGCAGGATCTCCTGACTACCACCTGTCAATCAGCAGGACCCCTTGGACAATCCTGGAGTTCAGCCAGCTTTCCACCAACTCCAGCGGGACAAGGGACTCTAAAACACATTTTCCTGTCCCAAGCCCTTCCCTTCCTGCCTAAGCCCCATAAAATTCCAGTCCAGTCAAGCTCCCACGCGGTTTCTCCTCAGACCCTTCTCCTTGATTTTTCAATGAAACATAGGAGCTTATCTGCCATAAAAGGAAAAATTAAAAGGGAGGGGCACAGAGAGTAGAAAAGATTAGAGAGATGGTCATGGGAAATTTAATGACACCTGGAAATTTAATGACACTCTGTTGGTGTGATCGAGTTCCGCCCAGGAGTGATATCTCAAATAAGGCCTCATTCAGAGGCCTTTTTAAATCTTCGTCCTTTGGTCACTGCCCACCTTGCCTGATCTTATAAGTGTCACTGATGAGGTCCAGGTTGTAGTGATTCTAACATATATCTGGTTTGAAAATAGAAACGTAAGTCAATGGTCTCATGCTGAGAACCAGGAGATCAGAGAATTTCAAAAGTGCTAAAGACACTGAGAATAATAGCAAGAAACAGCATAGAGAAAACAATATGGTTTGATGGGTCTGGGTCCTTATGGACAGTAAATAATGGCACTGAAGTTTTAAAGAAACTACTATAATTGCATGGCAATACCTTCTACAAAGATTGCAGTGACAATGGTAGGCTGTATAGGAGTGGAAAAGAACAGTTTATTCCTCCCTCTTTCCCACACAGGCAAAGGGAACAGAAAATGTCTCTTTATGGCAGGGTAAGGGAGATGTGATATCTGGATTTTTATTAAGTCAGGATTAAGGGGGGAAAAAAAGGACTGGATGATAAGTAGTATTTTCAGAACATACATTAGAAGTTGAACACATTAAAGAAAGACTGAACAGTCAGCACAAGCAAAGATGGTGTATCACTTTGAAGAAGAGAGACCTGGGTTGTCATTAGGTACCATAAGATAGAGGGCTGAGATATAAGAAACATATAAAGCAGCAGAACAAGCGGCATGAATGGCACATTTTAAAACACACTGTGCATACCACTGCATATGCTCGGTGTCACCTACACAGAAGACTCACATATACCATACAGGCTACAAAAACATAATCACCTCGCACTTACATAGCATTTTACGAACTACTTTCGTATATATTACCCTATTTCACCTTCACTGGGTCGATATTACTACCATGCACATTTTTCTAAAGACAAGATTACTAGGATAAGACAAAACTATGAAGAAAGCCTTTATTTTTCAATTTCTCACATACACAGCAGACATTATTTGGCATCTCAAATAATCGGGCTAAAATTCTTCTCAAGCCAGAAGGAATAGTAGGTTCTATCAACCAAAGACCTTGGGAGAAGTCACTAGACACCTTCCTGTTTGCCTTCTCTCACCTTAGATTCTGCAATCCCTATCATCACGGGGGAGGTAGAGATAGGTGGCTCCATCAAGGAAAAAACTCAAGTTGAAAGTTATATTAAGTTCCTCCTCCCTTCACACATCTAGACCTCAGTGACCCAACAAATCAAGATGAGAGGGAGAGTGGGAAAACTAGGTAGCAATGGATTGGTCTTCAGTAGATATAGCTTCGAGAAAAAGAATGAAAACAGGGATGGGTAGGACAGGAAACAGGTATAACTAAGACATGAGGCGGGGGAGGCAGGGGGCTGGAATTGGACGGAAGTAAGAGTGTAGGAGTCCATAAGGCTGGAGAACTAGAGATATAGGAGCTCCAATCGCTGCAGAAAAACTGAGGGCCCGTGAGGGTCCTGAAGCAGGGAGCATTGAAAGACCCAGGGTTTGGGTGACCGGAAGCAGAGACCCCCCAAATACGAGACCAGAAGGGGGCGCAGGTGACACCCCGAAGGAGAGAATGAATGGGGAAGGCGGTCCGGGGGGCGGGGCAAAGGAGGGGCCCCGGGATGGGCGGGGCACAGACCCCTTTGCAAGTACGAACCCCTACCCCGAGAGCCCAGGGAGAAGCGAGTCCGCGAGTCCCGCACTCACCGCCGGTCTCGTCAGTTACATAGGGAGTCGCCATCTTGAAAACGCAAACCACTTCCGGCGTGCGCGGACTGGGGTCCCGCCCCCTCCCTACCGGAAGTGGAGTCCTGTTCGTAGCAAGCCACCATTTTAGTCTTAAAGGAAGAGTGCACCATTTCGTGGGCGAGGGAAAGGAAGAGGGGACTTAAAGCTGAGATAGTTGATAAAATAAAGCCTTGGATTCTTATTGCCACCCATATCACCCTTAAGCGCCTGGTGCGTGTAAATCAGCTGGGAGCGGGAGAGGTCCCGACACACAATTTCTCTCATCCCAGAACTGTACATCTAGGACATGCGAGGGGAAAGGGGCGCAAGGCCCAATTGCACCCGAAAGAGGGGGCTGATACAGAAGTAAAGGAAGATTATTCATGCTCTGACCTGACCCAGGTACCAAGGAGACTTGGTGACACGGGGCCGGCAAACTCCAGCAACGTACTTGAGTGCACCAATATTGCTGGAGGCATGTGGAAGACCCCAACTAACCCTTAGAAGGTGGGGAGGTCAAACTGGCATGCTGTTTGCCCTCACTGCCCAGCTAACTCTAGATCGAGACCTAAGAAAGAGGCCTGCAAGTCGGTGGCCGCTGCGGCTTGGTCACCTGTCCCCACACCCTCAGGGTTGCGGCTGGCTTTCATGGCCGAGTTGGGGCGGGCGGGCAGCACCCGGCAGCCTGGGCACTCGGTGGCGAAGTGACTTCCTGCCCTGGCCGCCTACCGGAGGAGTCTCCTCACGGTGAGCCCTAGGGTCAAGGCAGAGTGAAGGCATCTGGGCGGACCCAGTTAGTATTCTGTTCAACCTCGTGCAAGTCTCTGGGACCTGAGGATCTAAAGCGGGATAGCTAGCCTATAATCCCAGCCGGCCCACACGGTAACTCCCTTGGCAGGTCTGCCCTGCCTGCAGCCTCAATTGTTCTTCAAAGAACCCCAAAGTTCTCCCTCCCCCACTCCTCTGTAGCTGTAATTCCTCAGGGCTAAATCTTGTTAAACTAGTTTCTCTTTTGGCCTGGGAGGGGCGAGTCACAGCTTCCTCTCCTCAGGTATCCGGACTCTGTGCTCCTCCATCCCCTTATTTATTTTTCTTCAGCAACCCCTTTACCTTCCTCTGTAACCCTTATTTTAATGCCCACAGTACCTCTGTGAATATTAGTGACCACCTCTAACACTAGGCAGCATGCCTTAGTTAAAAAAACAAAACAAAAATAAAAACAGCAATTGGCTGACTAGGACCTTAGTCAAGCAAATTAAACCTCAGAAGTTTTTTTCAGGGCCACACCTGTGCTTTCTTTCCGTTCTCCCATCTCCTTGACTTCTACCTGGGACCCAACTCACAGGTCTCAAAAAGATTTATTTAAAAACTATTTACATCTTTGGGCTGGAGTTGTGGCTCAGTGGTAAAGCACTTGCCTAGCACGTGCGAGGCACTGGGTTCGATCCTCAGCACCACATAAAACAAATAAATAAATAAATAAATAAATAAAGATATTGTGTCCACCTACAACTATTAAAAAAAAAAAAAAAAAAAAAAAAAAGNACCTAAAAAAGACAAATAGCTGCCTCTGTAGATCTGAGGTAGTCAAAAAGGGGAAGGAGGGCTGGGGTTATGACTCAATGGTAGAAGGCTTGCCTAGGATGTGTGAGGCACTGGGTTTGATTTTCAGCACTGTGTATAACTAAATGAATAAAATTAAAGTCCATTAACATCTAAAAAATAAATAAATACAGTTTAAAAAAAAGTAAAGGAGCTGGGTATAGTGGTATAAGCCTGTAATCCCAGTTACATAGGAAGCTGAGAAAGGAGGATCACAAGTTCAAGGCCAACCTGAGCAACTTAGTGAGACCCTGTCTCTAAATAAAATACAAAATAGGGCTCGGGATGTGGCTCAGTGGTCGAGTACCTGAGTTCAATCCCCATTACCAAAAATAAAATAAAATGAAGAGAAGCCAGGTGTGGTGATGCATGCCTGTAATCCCACCAGTTCAGAAGGCTGAAGCAGGAGGATCCCAAGTTGAAAGCTGGTCCTGGCAACTTAGCGAAGCCCTAAACAACTTAGTGAGATCCTGTCTCAAAATAAAAAATAAAAAGGGCTGGGGACATGGCTCAGTGGTTAAGCACCCCTGGGTTCAATCCTCAGTAACAAAATAAATAAATAAATATTTAGAAATTTAAAATATATAAGTAAAATGAAAAGGGCTAGGGATGTAGCTCAGTGTTAAGAGTATCCCTGGGTCTAGCCCTTGCTACCATAAAAAGGCATAGGCAACTCAGGAGACAGGGTGATGCTAAGAATAATAACTGTAGTTAAGGAACAAACTAAGCAGCGAGGAAATGGAAATAGGTTTAGACCTGATATTCAATAAATCTGCCTGTGAATAGGAAAGAAACAGAAATGACATGCCTTGATTTTTCAATGAAACATAGTGAGCTTATCTGCCATAAAAGGAAAAATTAAAAGGGTGGGGCACAGAGAGTAGAAAAGATTAGAGAGATGGTCATGGGAAATTTAATGACACCTGGAAAAAAGTATTGTAGAGAAGCTGTGATCTGACAGAAGTTAACATTATATGGAATCTGCTAGTTTCTATGCTTTTTCTCTAGCAACATGCAACAGTCTAGAAACAGAAGCCAAGAAACTAGTTGATAGGTATGATTCAATATAACAGAAGCCCTTGCCTTAGTATAGAAGATCAAAATTACTAAGAAAATGAAAAAGATAGTATCAAATTGGTTGGCCATACAGGTCTAACTAAGCAGCAGGAAAGGTAATCATAAGGTACTGGTAGACTCAACAAAATGGGAAGGATCGAGAACCAGAAAAATGGGAATGAAGCTCTAATAGTACAGCTCTTGCCTAGCATGTTCAAGGTCTTGGGTTTGATCTTCAACACTGCACACTCCCACAAAAAAAGAATCAGAGCACCTAAAAAAGACAAATAGCTGCCTCTGTAGATCTGAGGTAGTCAAAAAGGGGAAGGAGGGCTGGGGTTATGACTCAATGGTAGAAGGCTTGCCTAGGATGTGTGAGGCACTGGGTTTGATTTTCAGCACTGTGTATAACTAAATGAATAAAATTAAAGTCCATTAACATCTAAAAAATAAATAAATACAGTTTAAAAAAAAGTAAAGGAGCTGGGTATAGTGGTATAAGCCTGTAATCCCAGTTACATAGGAAGCTGAGAAAGGAGGATCACAAGTTCAAGGCCAACCTGAGCAACTTAGTGAGACCCTGTCCTAAAATAAAATAAAAAGGCTGGAGATGTAGCTTAGTGGATGACTGCTTGCCTAGCATGCATAAAACCTTGGGTTTAATCCCAGTATCACAAAAAAGAAGAAAAAAAGAAGAAGGTGGTAACTGGTAAGAAGGCTAAAGTAAGTACTTGGAGGGTACCTGAAGGGAAGGTACTGGTAGTGTTGTCAGGTTGGTGGCAGTGACTTAGAACAAAGCAGCCTGTGTGGGAAAGAAACATCAACCAGGCCCCCCACGGAAACACCTGCCAATTAGCAGGATCTCCTGACTACCACCTGTCAATCAGCAGGACCCCTTGGACAATCCTGGAGTTCAGCCAGCTTTCCACCAACTCCAGCGGGACAAGGGACTCTAAAACACATTTTCCTGTCCCAAGCCCTTCCCTTCCTGCCTAAGCCCCATAAAATTCCAGTCCAGTCAAGCTCCCACGCGGTTTCTCCTCAGACCCTTCTCCTTGATTTTTCAATGAAACATAGGAGCTTATCTGCCATAAAAGGAAAAATTAAAAGGGAGGGGCACAGAGAGTAGAAAAGATTAGAGAGATGGTCATGGGAAATTTAATGACACCTGGAAATTTAATGACACTCTGTTGGTGTGATCGAGTTCCGCCCAGGAGTGATATCTCAAATAAGGCCTCATTCAGAGGCCTTTTTAAATCTTCGTCCTTTGGTCACTGCCCACCTTGCCTGATCTTATAAGTGTCACTGATGAGGTCCAGGTTGTAGTGATTCTAACATATATCTGGTTTGAAAATAGAAACGTAAGTCAATGGTCTCATGCTGAGAACCAGGAGATCAGAGAATTTCAAAAGTGCTAAAGACACTGAGAATAATAGCAAGAAACAGCATAGAGAAAACAATATGGTTTGATGGGTCTGGGTCCTTATGGACAGTAAATAATGGCACTGAAGTTTTAAAGAAACTACTATAATTGCATGGCAATACCTTCTACAAAGATTGCAGTGACAATGGTAGGCTGTATAGGAGTGGAAAAGAACAGTTTATTCCTCCCTCTTTCCCACACAGGCAAAGGGAACAGAAAATGTCTCTTTATGGCAGGGTAAGGGAGNTAAAAAATAAAAAAAAAAAAAAAAGAATCTTGTGATAGATGAATGTGTGGATATCGGAACTAATGGGCAACAGAACAACTAATGGGCAACAGAACAACTAATGGGCAACAGAACAATAGTGGAATGGTGGTAATACAAGGAAATAGTATCATCATGTTAGAAGTTTTGGAACAGGTACAAATAATGACTATTCAGCAGAGAAATCCATCACCCCTCTCCAAAGGGACTAACTATGACCTAAAAATCAGGTCATGTATATTTTCATATTAAACTTTTTGTTAAATAAACTTTTTAATAGTTAAAAAAAAAAAAAACTATAAACCATGCGTGTGGTGGTACATGCCTGTAATCCCAGTGGCAAGTCTGAGGCAGGAGGATCACAAGTTCAAAAACAAACAGCCTCAGCAACTTAGCAAGGCCCTAAGCAACTCGGAGACCCCATCTCTAAATAAAATATTTTATAAAAAAGGGGATGGGTGGGCTGGGATTGCGGCTCAGAGGTAGAATGCACGCCTAGCATGTGTGAGGCACTGGGTTCAATCCTCAGCATCACATAAAGTAAAATAAAGAAATCGTGTCCACCTATACCTAAAAATAAATAAATAAATATAATTTAAAAGGGGGAGTTGGTGCTGGGGATGTGGCTAAGTGGTTAAATGCCCTGGGTTGAATCCTCAGAACAGAAAAATAAAACTATTTACATACAGATGGGAAGGGCAACACACACTTAGTCCCAGCTACTAGGGAGGCTAAAGCAAGAGTCCAAGACAGACTCCGTTGTGCTTCAGCCTTGCCCCATCCATCATCCTGTCCTTAGCCTTGTAACTAATAAGAGGTGAGTATGATAGGAAGCCTCTAAAAATTAGTGGACTACATCAGTATCTAAGGAATGGTCTTTGTGGCTTCTGATGGGCCTGTTCTGCAAGGGGAATCCTAAAGTGGGCACTGCTCATTACCTAACCCTAATCCCCCACTGTGCCCCAAAACCTCCTGCCCCAGTTCTGGGTGACAGGAAGTGAAACTCAACTGTCTGCTTAGTAGACCAGCCTAGTACCCAGCCCTGGGCCCCGGATGTGACCCCCCACCCTGAGGAGGAAGGGGGTAAAAAGAGGCTGGGGAGAACAGGCTGTTGTTTTTTCCTTTCCCTTTGTTCACTGCGGTTTCTTTCTTTCTGACTTTTATGATGTGGTTGACTACAGAAATGAGCACCTGGAACTGTAGGCATTAGATGCCTCCTCTTTAGATGTTTCTTTGCCTTTCTTCCCCACCTTCAATTACTAACTTGGGGTATGATGGAGCACAGATCCAAACAAGATACAAAGAAGGCTAGAGTAGGATTGATTTCATCTTATTCCTTACTAAACAAATAACACCCATTGAAGTTAAAAAAAAAAAAAAAGTCTTCAAAGGTGTGTCTTTAACTTTATGTAAACACCGGAAGAGGGGTTATGGACCTATTCTTACTTGTATACTCAGAGCAGAGAAGCTTTATAATATTTACACTCTTCTACAGTCCCTAAACTGGGCTGTTTTTGCCTATCCTGCAGAACTAAGTACAGAACCTGATATATAGTTGGCCTTCAAAAGTATTTGTTGGCCATGACTAAGGAGGTCACAAAACGAAGCTTTGCTGGGGCTCTGGCTGTGGCTCAGTGGTAGCACATTTGCCTGGCATGTGTGAGGTACTGGGTTCAATTCTCAAACCACATATAAATAGATAAAAGTCTATCAACAACTAAAAAAAATTAAAAAAAAAAAAAGAACCTTTGCTAACAATGAAGCAAATACTTTTCCAAGTGAAGGATGAGCACATGCCTGTAATCTCAGTGATTCTAGATGCTGAGGCAGGAGGATAGCAAGTTTGAGGCCAGCCTCAGCAACTTAGTGAGGCTCTGTCTCAAAAAGGGCTGGGGATATGGCTCAGTGGTTAAGTGCTCCTCAATCTCTGGTACCAAAAAAAAAAAAAAAAAACTGAGGATAAAACCTGGAGAGGACACAGTTGCAGAGACAGCCCCTCCTCCAATCTCTGCTAGAGATCTCCAGTTTAGATATAATAATGTTCTCAAACCTTACTACTCAGCAGCCATATTTCTGGAAAAAGTGGAGCAGTTTCTTCAACTAGCTTGTCTTGAGACAATTGGGAATTATTTGCCTCCCTCTGTTTCCACTAGAGGGCCTCATGCATTCATTCATTTCTTTTCCTCTGTGACCCCTACCAAGCATAAGTATATATTTTGTGTATGTGATATATGTGTGTACACACACATACACATACACACTCCCAGTCAGAGGTCTCTCCTCCCCCTCCTTCCACCTCAAAGGTAAGAGGGACTATTCCAGGAACTCAAGGCTTTGTCATTCTGCCCTACTTCAAAGGAAGGGTAGGAGGGAGTTAGGGGTTGGGGCGGGGCTAGGGAGCAGGATGCCTGGGTCCCCAGGTCTTAACAGTAAGTCCCTAGGCTGTGTCTCTCTCCCTTGCTCTACCAGTCTGAGGACCATCCATGCTGCCCCCAGAGCCTTGACAGCTCCTGAACATATTCCAGGCAAGAGAAACTGAAAGGATCTCCTTTTAGCCCCTACTTTTGACTAGGGCCTTCTGCATCACTTGCTGAGGTCAGTAGGTAAAATGGGAGGGTTAGGGCATAGAGGAATGGTGCACACAGACCAGAGAGCTCTTTGCACCCTAGAATTAGGGAGAGGATATGAGTTTTGCATGGAGGTGTCCATAGACTGGAGGAATAAGTCTGAAAGGCTGACAGATTGTCTCAAGAAGTGTCAAGCAAGCCATGCAAGAAGGGAGGTGACTGGATCTCAGGAAATGGAGTGTGGAACCTTGCCCTGCCCTTGTGGGATCTCCTGGGTGAGAAGTCATGGTGGATGGAAAGGAGTTGAACAGGGAAGCCCAGGGTGGCAGCAATTAGGATAGGGGAACTGATGGGTGGTTGGACAGCTATGAAGCTGTTCTTCTCATCTGCCTGCCTCTGCTCTTGACTTCCCAGGTTTGGGATGAGGGGAGAGGCCGTGATTAGAAAGAAGGGGATATGGAAGCAGAGCTACCCCAGGCACTAGAAGACTAGATGGAGGGCAGAAAATGAGAAAGAGGTACAGAACAGAGCCCTGGAGACATTCGGGGGACAGGGAGCAGTTTATGTTGAACTGGAAATCTGGAAACAGGCCTCTCTGGTCTCGAAGTTCCCGGTATTGGGGGCGCGGGAGCGGCAGCCGAGCAGGCTGGGTGGGGGGCGGGCAGTGTGTCGTCAGGAGTTGGGGCGGCCCCGAGGCCGCTGCGTCTGCCTGGCCCGTCCCCTCCAGCCCAGCTCCAGCTCCAGCTCCTCCAGCGCCAGCGCCAGCGCTTCAGCTCCGACCGCTCGCCCTCCTCGGGCAAGGTAGAGACCCCGCCCTTCCACGCTCTCCCACCGGAGTAGGAGGCCGGCCTCCAAAGGGGTCGCCTCGCGGGCTGGGTTGGGGCTGCGAGGCAGCGAAGGAGGAAGCGTAACAGCTGGAGTGGGTGGCTAGGGTGGTTTGCGCTGGGACGCCGCGGGCAGGGGGAGGGTTGGGCCAGAACCGCGTAGGCAGCCTCTCCACAGACATTTTCTTCCATCCTTCCTGATCACTCGGAAGGATGATGAAGCTCTGCTTCTTGGGAACCCGACCCCCAAGGAAGTCCCTTTTGGAATCTCCACAGTGCCGCACAGGTGGAGAAGGGTTCTTATTTGTCCTCCTGGTCCCCAACTTCCTATCCTCATCCTTTACACACCTGTCACCAGCTAGTTTCTAAAAATCCCTGATTCTGAATCCCACTTTTCAGCTTCAAGTAAAAGAAATGAGTCTTCTCGCGGAAGAAATGCAAATAGTGTTAGACATCTCTTCAGCCTCAGAACATACATGGCCACATCCCCACAACCATGCCAATATCGTAACTTCCTCCAGTACTACGCAATGATACCCTCCACATGTACCACCCCCTTAACCAGACAACACTATCGTCTGCGATGTTTGTGGAGGTTTAATTAATTTTGAGGCTTCGGGCCAAATAATTCTCTCTCGGGGACCACTGACTTACAGAAGCAGGAATGAACAGGGAATAATAGACCTTTTATCAGTCTTGGGAGAGGAAGAGGATACAGTCCCTGATAGAGTTAAGGGATTCAGAGGCCCAGGTAATCAGGCCTGAGCCCTCAAACTAGGAGTGCCTGCCCCTTGGGGATTCTTGCTGGGACAGCCTGAATGTCTTGGGGACATAGCTAATTCTTGAGTAATGATCAGCTTATGACCTGGAATGTGAAAATTTAAATGTTAGCACTGGCTTTAGCAATAATATTTATCTCTTGGTTAACACCAATTTTAGTGTTTGATGTTTAAAATTAGATCTAGGGAATGAGAGATACTAAGATTTAGTGGGATGGAGTAAGGACAGCACATCTAGAGTCTAAGACTCTGACAGTCATTTTCTCTAAATCTTACTTTCCTCCATTCTCTTCGTTTGACTGTTTGTTAGAGATGGGGTGGAGGGTGTTTCAGTATGTTGCCCAGGTTGGGCTTGAATTCTGGATCCTCCTGGCCAGCCTCCTGAGAACCTGGATATAAAGGCATGTGCCACTGAGCCCTGTTGTTCAGTTTCCTCCTTTGTAAAATATGAGAATTGGCAACTCCCAGCTGAGGATGTTGTAGCATTCTTCACCTTTAAATCAACATATTCCTTTTGCCCCAAGTTGGAAGAGGTGGGTAGGGAAACCAGAAGAGAGAAGGGTAGAGTGAGTCACAAATAGCTGGCAGGCAGGCAGCAGACCCCACCCTTCTAGCCCTGGCATTCGCCTGGACTAGCCCAGGTTATAACCTCAGGGTTGGGATGGAGCTAGAGGACAAAATTGAACTTGTTCCAGATCTTTAAGGGCCCAGGATCCTGCAGCTTGCTGTCCTTCACCCCCAGAGGCATCCAAACTTTCAATGAAAGAAGTCAAAAAGAAGATTGAACAGATCCAGGAGTCCTTATGTCCAAGAGCTCAACCCAGGGATGTCCTTGGACTCTTTTTTTTTTTTTTTTTAATATTTTTATTTTTTTTTATTTTTTTAGTTATCGGCGGACACAACATCTTTGTATGTGGTGCTGAGGATCGAACCCGGGCCGCACGCACGCCAGGCGAGCGCGCTACCGCTTGAGCCACATCCCAGCCCCTCTTTTTTTTTTTTTTAAAGGATTTCCCCATCTTTTTTTTTTTTTTTTGAGAGAGAGATAGATTTTAATATTTATTTTTTAGTTTTTTTAGTTTTCGGCATCTTTGTTTGTATGTGGTGCTAAGGATCGAACCCAGGCCGCACACATGCCAGGCGAGCGCACTGCCGCTTGAGCCACATCCCCAGCCTCTGTCCTTGGACTCTTAACAGTCTAGTTTCTAAAAATTCCAGAGCAAAGTATAGGATTCTGACATTACTATATGTCGGTACCTGATATATAAAAAGGGGTGGAAGGTATACACCCGAGCTTCACTGCTGCTTGAAGTCCCTAGAACTTGTGCCTTTCTGGTTCAGTGGCATAATTTTTCATAATGTCCACATATCCTTCTCTAGGTAGAATAATAGCTAATGTTTATTGAATTCTTTGTGACACACAGTTTATTATATACATTGCTTATACAATCTTATTTAATCTCCACTCTGTGACAGATTTCTCTAGGTACCCATTTTACTGATGAAAACTGAGGTTGGGCTGGAGGCATAGCTCAGTGGCAGTATGCTTACTCAGCATTCATGAGGCACTTATGCATACATATACAACACTGAGATTCAAGGAAATGAAATGACTCATCCACAAGCTAGGATTTTAACCTATGCCTAATTTGAAAGTCCATCCCTGCCCCCTTTGTGGTAGGAGGGATTGAATTCAGACCTTTGCTATGTTAGGCAAGTGCTCTACCACTGAGATACATTCCCAACCTTTTTTAAATTTTTGAGACAGTTTTCACTAAGTTGCCCAGGCTGGCCTCAAACTTGGGATTCTTCTGCCTTGGTTTCCCAAAGTGCTGGGATTACAGGTTTATACCACAAACCTGTCCCAAAGTCCGTTTTCTTAGTTAACTAGTAACTAGTGGTTACTAATATATAGTAATTGCTACATACTACTTCTCCAGGTTTAAGGCCTGGAGAGCTAGGAAGAGGCAAAAACAAGTTGAGTCATTGTGAAAAGAGAGACAAGGAGATAATTTGGAACACATACAGTAGGTGGTAAATCAATAGTTGATTTATTTTCCTCTCTTTTATTTTTCCTTGTGCTGTCATTTTCTCCCTCAGATTCTATTTTTCCAGAACTTTGGAGTAATGTAAGAATCCCCAAGGGGTTAATCAGAAAGGCTAATTAAGCAATGCAGGTCCTATTGATACTAAGATTGTTATATATTCATTAGATCTGTTGGCAGCAGAAGTTGAATTATAGTAATTGGTAAAGGCCAAATGGGTAGTCTTTTCTCCAGGATGTCAGTGTCCCAGGACCCTCTTCCAAGTGTTCCCAGAAAGCCCTGGAACAGGAATGTTGTACTGCATAGAGGTGGACAGCAGAGATGTCCCAAGGGCAGAAGTTGCAGAGAAGGTTCTTGCGCCATCAGAAAGGAAGGGGGCGGAACTATTGTAGGCCCTAAAGGCCTCCCTGCTTTGCCTGATCTCATAAGCCCCAAAGGAGTAAATGGAGGTCAAAATGTTTGATGAAGTAACTCAATAAATGCTTTATAGAATCATTTACTCTTTTACCAACTATTGATTTACCATCTACTGTATGTGTTCCAAATTATCTCATCCTTTCCTTACTGTTAAGTAGACACTGCTATCCATTTAATCATACTGATTAACAGTTCCAAAATAAGACTCCCCTGCTTTATACAATCATTCGTATAACCTATATTGAGCACTCACTATATGCTGGACGTTCTTTTAGGTACTTGGACTATATTGGCAAACAAGACTGACAAGTTCCTGCCCTTATGGAACTCACATTTTTTTAAAATAATTATTTTATTACATTTATTTGTATGTGATGCTAAGGATCGAACCCAGTGCCTAACACATGCTAGGCAAGCACTCTACCACTGAGCTCCAGACTCAGCCATGGAACTCACATTTGATAGAAGAGAACAGTAAATAAAAAGCAAATTTCCAGTTACTTTGGATGCCAAGGTAGAAGGATCACAAGTTTAAGGCCAGCCTGGGCAATTTAGTGAAGCCCTGTCTCAAAATAAAATAAAAATAAGGACTGGGGATGTGGCTTAGTGGTGGGGTGCTTGCCTGGCATGCACCACAATCCTCATCACCACAAAAAATAAAATAAAATAAAAATAAGGGTTGTTGATGTAACTCAGAAGCAGAATTATCCAGGATTCAATCCCATAACTCCCCTTCCCCCACTGCCTGGGACACACACACAAAGAAACAAATAAATAGGGAAGATAATTTCTACTTGTGATAAATTCTATAAAGGAAACAAAGAAGAAATACCATTTTAAGATGGAACAGTCAAGGAAGCTCTCTTGGAGGAGCTGATATTCAGTTGAGGCAAGAAGTTGGCTTTGCCAGATGTGGGGAGGAGGATGCAGTGCTGCACAACTATAATCCCAGTGACTCTGGAGGATGAGACAGGAGGATTGCAAGTTTGAGATCAGCCTCAGCAACTTAAGTGAGGTCTTAAGCAACTTAGTGAGAACCTGTCTCAAAATAAAAAGTAAAAAGGGCTGGAGACATGGCTCAGAGGTAAAGTGCCTCGAGGTCCAATCCCCAATATCCAAAATAAATAATAAAAACTTAACTTTTAATATAATAACTACCATTTTTATAGGCTTCCTGTATGCAAGGCATTATACTAGGCATTTTTCATATATTATATTATTTAATATAATTGTGAAAGCTAGGTATCATTCTCCCCACTTTACAGATTTAACTTGCCCGAGACACACAGAGCTATCAGAGCTAAGAATTGGAACCAAATAGAACTGACTTTTAGTTCTGTTTGACTCTAAAATCGTGCTGTACTATTTACTATTGTAATATGTAATAACGTATTTTTTGTTTTCTTCTGGTACTGGGGCTTGAACCCTGGGGCGTTTAACAACTGAGCCATATCCCCAGACTTTTTATTTTATTTTTTATTTTGAGACAGCATCTCAATAAGTTGCTTAGGGCTTCGCTAAATTGCTGAGGCTGACTTTGAACTCCAGACCCTCCCGCTTCAGCGATCCTCCAGCCTTAAACCGCCCCCACCCCCAAGTCGCTGGGATTACAGGCGTGCACCACCACGTTCAGCTGTAACATGTAATTATTGTATTGCTGTTTTTGAACCATCAAAGCAAGTCGCCTTCTGCAACTTGGTCCCTGTTTGGGGGGATGGAGTGTGAGGATCAGCAATATCCACGTGAGAGCTCCTCCTTGTTTCCTGGGTCCAATAGCAGAAAGTTGGGGTTCCCTAAACCTAGGGTTCCTCCTAGGTTCCTTAAACTTAGGAGGGTGGAAGGAAGACCCTGGCATCCAAGACTCCAGCACGCAGCTCCATGGTGCGGCGCCTGGGAAATGAGGGTAGTGCACAGAGCATTCTACCACTACCTCCTCCCAGCCCCGCGCGCCTGGGTCCCCACCCTTTCCCAGTGGAGCTCCACGGCGAGGCGGGGCCAGAGCTAGGGACCCAGCCAGAGCCTGCGCTGGTTCTGTGTCGCGCGTCAGAAGCGCTAGAGGTCGTTGCGGGGCGTGGGTGGCTCGGGGAAGTGGGTAGCTGAGCGCCCTGGGGACCCCGGCTAGAGGCGGAGCAAGATGGGGTCCTGGCCTGGGAGGCGTGCTAGCTTAGTAAGAACCACCCGGAGGGCTGGCGGGGACTGCAGACCTGAGATGGAAGAGAAGTCGGGCTATGAAGAGACTACAGAGACTGGGGGTGGCGTGAGACACAGAAACAGGCCAGAGATATATTCATATAAACATATATAGACTTGGAAAGGAGGGGTGGAAGGTGGGGAGGTGATGAGGGTCAGGTGAATCAAGATGGATTTGGGGAGAAGTCAGAGTGGGAAAAGATCCAGAAACGAAGGAGAGAAAGTTAAGAAATGAGTCTGAGAAACAGAGATAGAGGACAGGCTCTGTAAGGGAAAATAGAGAGGGGGAGGTTTAGGGAGGGACACAGAGAAGGAAAGCACAGAAATCACAGTGGGAGTAAAGACTGAATGGATCAGAGAGAATCAAAGAAATCCAGACAGCTGGCTCTTCTCCATGTAGCTCTTGTCATCTTCCTTCAGGCCTACCCTCTGAAGAGGACAAACCGCAAGAAGTACTACTACGAAGCTATCTTTCTGGCCATCATTCAGAAAAACAGAAAGATGGCCAAGGAAAGGGGACTATTAAGCCCTGAAGACTTTGCCCAGCTGCAAAAATACATGGAATGTGAGCCTTCCTCCCAGCTCTTCAGTTCTTGGAGACTACCCAAAGAATCCCTCTTTCTTCCTATTATATTTTCCCCATCACGCCCCAGTTTCCCCAGTGGCTTTAAGCCAGTCTGTCAGATGGACCCATGACTGTGTAAGGGAGAAAAACAGATAGGGAGATGCCTGGGGTCTCAGCTCTCTACCCACCTTCTGTATACTTTGACTGCTTTCTGCAAGCCCCAGAAAAGAAAAGAGTGGTACCATGTTAGAGGATCTGAAATGTTTTTCCCTTTGTATTTCTGTGTTTCTCCTTAGAATTCTTCCTTCATCTCATTCAAATCTTTTTTTCCCATTGGATGTCTGAGTGGGACTCTGGCAGAAGGCCAGAAGAGCCAAGATGCCAAGATGGACTAATATTCTTTTCTTACTCTCTTCACACCTAGACTCCAACCAAAAGGTCAGTGATGTCCTAAAACTCTTCGAGAACGAGAAGATGGCCAAATATCTCCAAGGAGATGTGAGTGGCAGCTGGAAATTCTGCTCCTTAATCAACTTCTTCTTCTTTTTTTTTTTTTTGTCACTCCATTGGAATCCCCACTCAGGGATTATTCTTGTCAGCTCGCCTCTAAATGCCCCATTGTCCATTGTCATTGCAGCTTTTGCTTTAAGACAAAATAAGAGATCCTTTGGATTTGGCTTGCCAAGAAGCATATTACTGTTTCAAATGCTTCTCAGCTTTGCACTTACTGTATCTGGGCCCACTATTCCTAGTTCTTCAGTCCCCAACTCCTACCCTGCAAACTCCCAGAGTAATGCTCACTTCCATCACAGGCCATTGGCTATGAGGGATTTGAGCAATTCCTGAAAATCTATTTGGAAGTGGATAATGTTCCCCATCACCTAAGCCTGGCACTGTTTCATTCCTTCCACACTGATCACTGCTTAAAAGAGAATGTAAGGAAAGGTATGTTTCATGGTAGGACTGGGCTGGGCCTGTGGAAGAAAAGTAAAATTAGTGCGTTTGAGATGAGGTTGAATTGAGTCACATGTTGAGTGGGTCAGGAGAGAGTGGTGGAGGGTAGTAAGGCTGGACTAGGAGTTAGCTGGAGGAAAGTTCAAGGGGGAAAGTTGTAATAAATAAAGGAGAAGAGAACCAAAGTGGAGGGGCCCTGACCTCAGATCTGCTGTACTTTTTTGTAGAAAATGTGGTATGTCTCAGTGATGTCTCCTGTTACTTTTCCCTTCTGGAGGGTGGCCGGCCAGAAGATAAGCTAGAATGTGAGTTGCTATTCTGGACTGGGAGAGGGGAGGAAAGGTGAGGGAAAAGGGAGATATTCATTCCCTAGCCTCCCTTCCCTCATTCTTTCAGGATTCCTAAAGGCTGACAGGGCCAGACAAAGGTGGGGCCAGAGATTGGGCCCATTTCCTCTGTTCTTCCAGACTACTTATACCTAATGCCATCCCTCATAGTCACTTGAATTCCCACATTTTGTACATTCTTATGTAGGCAGTCTGGGATGTTCTCGGGATATGGGAATGTGTGTTATCTCCCCCATCTGATTCACTGAGAGTGGCATCTATGCCTGCTTTCCTTCCCTTTTTGTCTCCTTTTTCAGTTCCACCCTAAGTCCTAGGCTCTTCACCCAAAAGTTTTTTTCCCTATCTCTGTTTCCCCTGTATTCTGGTGTAATTATTTAGTTATCTCTCACAAACTGACCCCAGCCTCCCTAAAACACCCCACAGTCACCTTCAAGCTGTATGACACGGACGGAAATGGGATCCTGGACAGCTCAGTGAGTTGTGGGACCTGTATGTTGGGCAAGGGAGTGTGCTTCCACTTGTCTGTGCTTTCCTGCCCCAGGGTAAAAAGCAGAGAAGGGGCTGAGAATGTAGCTCAGTGGTAGAGAGTACTTGCCTAGTATATTCTAGGTCCTGGGTTCAATCCTCAGCACTGAAAAAAAAAAGAAAGAAAGAAAAAAAAAAAGAGAGAAGGCTAGAAGACATTGAATCCTCTAGGGACTAAATTTGGGAGTAGGTCCTAAGCTCTTGACCCCTAAAAG
Organism: Marmota marmota marmota; assembly: GCF_001458135.2. Classification (NCBI taxonomy): domain Eukaryota; kingdom Metazoa; phylum Chordata; class Mammalia; order Rodentia; family Sciuridae; genus Marmota; species Marmota marmota. The sequence continues at coordinate 49,713,289 of NW_025999853.1, read as the reverse complement.
AGAAGCCTGGAGACATGAACTGGAAGCTGACTTGCAAATATACAAACACATTTATTTACTTGGTAGAAGCACCTAAGAATGAGAGAGAGGTCTGGGAATGGAGCTCAGAAACCCTGGTTTCTGGAGAAGAGTCTAGTGTGGCAGTAGCAATGGGGGTATGGCTGTGGCTCTTTTCCTCTTTGCCCCAGGAAGTGGAAAGAATCATACTCCAGATGACACGAGTGGCTGAATATCTGGATTGGGATGTGTCAGAGCTGAGGCCGGTAAGGCAGTTCTTCCTCCCTGTCCTTTATTATGCCTTCTTCTTTGGTGATCCTACATCTGCCTTACCCTGTCTCTGATAGGCCACCTTGTTCCCTCAGCTAGGAGGGTTGTGCTGGGTATCCCAGGAGACAGTGGAGAGGTCTCTGAGGGGCATATCTACCCAAGTCCCTTCCCACTCTGTTCAGATTTTTCAGGAGATGATGAAAGAGATTGACTATGATGGCAGTGGCTCTGTCTCCCTAGCTGAGTGGGTCCGAGCTGGGGCCACTACGGTGCCGCTGCTAGTACTGCTGGGGCTGGAGATGGTGAGTAGAAGAAGCTTGTTAGGATGGCTTCTACTTGTCAGAGATTAGCCTGCTAAGGGCTTAGACACTCCTTAGCATCCTCTGTGCCCTCCCAGACTCTGAAGGATGATGGGCAGCACATGTGGAGACCCAAGAGATTTCCCAGACCAGTCTACTGCAACCTGTGCGAGTTGAGCATTGGTCTTGGCAAACAGGGGCTGAGCTGTAACCGTAAGTAATGGGACCCGGGAGTGTGGGAGAAGATTGGAGCCCAATTATCTGCAGGAGCATGACACTGAACTAAGACATGGGTTTGAATACTAGGTTTGAATACTAGGTTGTGCTACTAACTAGTTATGTGATCTTGGGAAAGCCACATAACTTGTTGTTTTGTAGTGCTGGGGAATCAAACCCACTGTCTCATGCATCTTTTTTAAGCTTTAGTTTCCTCTACTGAAAATGAAGTCATTGTGAGCATTAAATAGTTTGATACTAAAAAAAAAAAAAAATGTGCTTCACAGCCAAGTATGGTGGTGTACACCTGTAATCCCAGTTATTCAATAGGCTGAAGCAAGAGGATCACAATTTCAAGGGCAGCTTCAGCAATTTAGCAAGACCCTATCTTAAAATAAAAAATAAAAAGGGCTGGGATGTAGCTCAGTGGTAGAGTACTCCTGAGTTCAATCCCCATTACTGCAAAAAAAGAAAGAAAAAGAAAAGTGCTTCACACGTTGTAATCACACACTATAAAATGCAATAAAAAGTAGTTAGCCAGGCACAGTGGTGAATGCCTGTAATTCCAATGGCTCAGAAGGCCGAAGCAGGAGGATAACATGTTCAAAGCCAGCCTCAGCAATTTAGTGAGACTCTAAGCAACTTAGCAAGAACAGGTTTTGGATGTGGCTCAGTGATTAAGCCCCTTTGGGTTCAATCCATGGCACCCTCCCCCACCACACATACAAAAAGTAGTTATTGGCTGGGTTTAGTACACATGCCTGTAATCCCAGCAACCAGGGATACTGAGGCAGTAGAATTGCAAATTCAAGGCCATCCAAGCAATTTAGTGAGATCCTGTCTCAAAACAAAATTTAAAAAAGGTTTGGGGATGTAGGTAGGTGTAGACCTCCCCTGGGCTTAATCCATAATACCAAGAAATAAATAAATATTAGTTATTATTGATAATGTTATTTCTGGGCCTCCCTTAGATCATCCAGCCTAATTCCAGCTGGCCCATGGATGGTGTGGAGACAGGCTTAGGGTGGTAGTTGCTTTTTTAGGAGGAGGAGTGAGAAGAAGTCACAGTTTTTGGAGGTGAATCCCCCCCACAAAAAAATTAATTATCTGCTACACCCTTGAAAGCAAGGAATTTGATGTCTTGTTCTAGAGGGTGATCCTTTCCCCAAGTAAAGAACAGATGTGGGAAAGGACTGCAGCTAAGGCTCTGACCTTTTTCCCTTTCCCCCAGTCTGTAAGTACACTGTTCACGACCAGTGTGCCATGAAGGCCCTGCCTTGTGAAGTCAGCACCTATGCCAAGTCTCGGAAAGACATTGGTGTGAGTGATCCCTGGAAGCTTCTCCCACTCCCCACATTGCCACCCCCATCTTGGCCCCGGTCCTTAGTTTTTTGCTCCCCTCGGCCTCTTCCTCCCCCAGTCTCTGCAGACTAGGAACTGTCTTTCTCCCTAAGGTCCAATCACACGTGTGGGTGCGAGGAGGCTGTGAGTCCGGGCGCTGTGACCGCTGTCAGAAAAAGATCCGGACCTACCACAGTCTAACCGGGCTGCATTGCGTATGGTGCCACCTAGAGGTGTGAGAGCTCTCCCTCCAGTCTATGCCTTCTAGTCTCTCCTCAAGGGCCCTCTCTCCACAGGCCTCCTCAATCCCACCTCCTTTACAGCTGTAGTTGTCCTCGCTCCCAAGGGCTCTCTTTCCAATCCAGACCCAAGTTGAAAGGTGGTAGAGTCCCTTGCATGATCCTGTATGCCCATCTTGTCTTTCAGATTCATGATGACTGCCTGCAAGCCGTGGGCTCTGAGTGTGACTGTGGGCTGCTCCGGGATCACATCCTGCCTCCATCTTCCATCTATCCCAGCGTCCTGGTGAGACACATAGAATGTCATTTAGAACAGGAGACCCTATACTTCTAGGATTCGAGTCAGGCCCATCTGTTTAGGGATTTATACACAATCCAGCTCTCCTTCCCTCTGCTTTGCTCCCCTCCCAGGCATCTGAACAGGAACGCAAACACAGCAAAACAAGCCAAAAGACCACGGATGACTCAAATTTGTGCATCTCTGAAGCTCTGCGGGTACAGGGCTGAGGTCTTGGGCTTCATGGTGGGGTCAGTTTTTGGCTGGAGCTGACATGGGAGGGACTGAAGTGGGAAATCCTTGGGAAGTGCTGCCTGATTTCTAGAGGCTCCATGGGTAGGAGAGGAGAGGAGAACATGAAGGAGGGGGAAAGCATTTGGGAAATGCCAGTCCTCTGCCCCTGTCTCCAGGACCCACTTTAACACTGACAAAATCCTGCTTTCTTTATTCTTATTTTCTTCCCCAACTGCAGATCAACCCTGTTTCTAACACCCACCCACTTCTAGTCTTTGTCAATCCCAAGAGTGGTGGAAAGCAGGGACTGAGGTGAGGAAAAAGAAATTAGGGGGGCTGGGGTTATGGCTCAGTGGTAGAGGGCTTGCCTAGCATGCATGAGGCACTGGGTTCAATCCTCAGCCAAAGGTATTGTGTCCACTTAAAATTAAAAAATAAATATTAAAAAAAAAAGACATTGGGTCTTTCTAGATGGAGAGGGAGGGCCAGAGCTTGGAGGGAGAAAAGGAATATGTATCTAATTGGATCACCTTGAGGAAAACATGAAGCTTTCCTTTTTTTACTCACACAGGGTCCTTTGGAAGTTCCAATATATACTAAACCCTCGGCAGGTGATCAACCTCCTAAAGGATGGTCCTGAACAAGGGTGAGTATAGGCTAGGGGCCATATCACAGTGTTTTCTTGTGTCTATACATGTTGAGAGTAAACAGTACACAGTGCATATTGAGAGAGGAGGCCTAGGGGAACCCAAGACACCAGAATTTCGAATGCTTCTTTCCCTAAGGTATCTCCTCCTCTCAGCTCTCTTTCCATCTTTGTCCTGTTTTCTTTCTTTCTTTCTTTCTTTTTTTTTTTTTTTGGTGCTGGGGATTAAACCCAGGGCCTTGTGCATGCAAGTCAAGCACTCTACCAACTGAGCTATATCCCCAGTCCTTTGTCCTGTTTTCAAGGGATGAAGATCCATTTTTTTCCCCTAACCACTAAGGAGTAGCTATAATTTTCTCCATTGTCCTTTTCTCTTTCTAGAAATTCAAGTCTTCTTTATTTTAAAAATTATTGTCAAGAGCTGTAGTGCACACCTGTAATCTCAGCGACTAGGGAGGCTGAAGCAGGAGAATCACGAGTTCAAAGCCAACCTCAGCAAAAGCGAGGTGCTAAGCAATTCAGTGAGACCCTGTCTCTAAACAAAATACAAATATGGCTGAGGATGTGACTCAGTGGTTTAGCAACCCAGGTTCAATGCCTGGTACCAACAAAAAAAGCAAATTAAAAAAAATTTTAATCATTTTTTAAGGTGCTTGGGACAAAACCCAGGGCATGTTAGGGAAATACTTTACCACTGAGCTACATCCCCAGCCCAAAACTCAAGTCTTTTGAAAAAGGGGAAAAAGGTAATATGAATGAGACACAAGAAATAATCTGCTGGGCCCTGGGTTTGATCCTCAGCACCACACAAAAATAAATAAACTAAAGGTATTGTGTCCATCTACAACTAAAAAAAATATTTAAAAAAAAGAAGTAATCTGCTGTCCAGGAATTAGATAACCTCAGTCCTATTATCCTTCATCTTTTCTCTCTCCCCTTTTGTCTCAGGCTCAGATTCTTCAAAGATGTTCCTGACAGCCGTATTTTGGTGTGTGGTGGAGATGGCACAGTAGGCTGGATTCTAGAGGCCATTGGTCAGTGCAAGGAGAAGCTCTAGGCGGAATATGGGGGCAGTGGTCTTCCAGAACCACTCTCCCCATATATCTCTTCACCTGCCTCCCCAGACAAAATCAACTTGCCTGTTGTACCTCCTGTTGCTGTGTTGCCCCTGGGCACTGGAAATGATCTGGCTCGTTGCCTAAGGTGGGGAGGAGGTAAGTGGTTGGAAATTGCTGGGGGTTGGAGGGAGTTGGTTAAGAAGGGAAAGTCATGGGGAGTAATGTAGGCATCTGGTATAGAAAGAGCATTGGGGAAAAAGAGGCACAGATGGGTGAGTACCAAAGTGGAAGAACTAAAAGAAGAGAGTTTTGGAAGAAATAGGGAACATATTCTGAGCCTAGAAGGACCAAGGGTGACTGTCTTCTTTCCTATAAACCTAAAAATAAATGTCTGTCTCTCCTAAACAACTCTTAGGGCTCAGAGGATCAAAGAACATAGCGGGGGTAGATGGAACCATGTGGGAATGAGGAAGGTTATGTAAGAGCTAAGCCAGATGAAGAGTAATGAAGCTAGAAGGGAGCTTGTCCGTGATTAATTCATTCATTCAAATGATGAAAAGGTGGTCATTCATTCATTCATTCATTCACTATCATTTCTTTCTGAGTCTATTGCAGTAGTCTCCTAACTGCACTCCCATTTCTAATCTTATTCCTTTCAAAGAAAAGAGTTTTTTGTTTGAAAAAAAAATTGTGTTTGAAGTGTCTTGGTATTGAAGCTGTTATGTTCAGAGTTCAGCTTCAAAATCTCACTGGAGATTAGGTAATAAAGGTCTGCTAAGGAGATTGAAAGAATTCTAGGTGGGGAAAGTGGTAAAGGCCAGAGGAGACAACAAACAACATGGTGGTGTCTGTGATTGGAACCTAGGCTGCAAGGTGGGAGATGGACAAAGGGAGGACCCAGTTGAGCAGGTACAGATTATGGAAGCTATTGGAAGCTATTAATGCTGTGCTGAAGAGTTTTTATCCACACTCTGCCAAAGTTGGCAAGCTGAAAACCTACAGAAATGATTTTGTATTATTTTGTAGTTTGCTTTGCAGTGTTTTCAATTTCTTTGAACTTGATTATTTCTTTTTTTTTTTGTTTTTGTTTTTGTTTTTGGTATGGGAATTGAACCAGGGGCACTTTACCACTAAGGTACATCCCCAGTTCATTTTATTTTTTATTTTGAGACAGAGTCTGGCTAAATTGCTGAGAATCTTGCGCTAAGTAGATGAGGTTGACCTTGAACTTTATGATCCTCCTGCCTCAGCCTTCAGCCTCTTTTTTTTTTTTAATATCTATTTTTTAGTTGTAGGTGGACACAATATCTTTATTTCATTTTTATGTGGTGCTAAGGATTGAACCCAGGGCCTCACATGTGATAGGCAAGCACTCTACCATTGAGCCACAACCCCAGCCCAACCCTTAGCCTTTTGAATTTCTGGAATTAATCTTTTTTTTTTAAATTTTTATTTTTGGTGGTACTGGAGATTGAACCCAGTGACATTCTACCACTGAGCTCCATACTCCCAACTTTTTATTTTTTATTTTGAGACAGGGTTTCACAAAATTGCTGAGGTTGGACTCAAACTTACCATTTTCCTGCCTCAGCCTTTGGGATTACAGGAGTATGCCACAGTGGGCAGTTGAACTTGATTATTTCTGAAGTGGGGCATATATTCTTCAATTCTCCACAATCCTCTTGTTCTCTGCTCGTCACTCATTTGTTTTACCTTTTAAGCCACTGAGGCATTGAGGTATGTAGATATACAACTTTTTTTTTTGTGTGTGTGTGTGTGTGTGTATATGTGTGTTACTAGGAATTGAGGCCCAGGGCTTCTTGTATGCTAAGCAAGTACACTGCTACTGAGCTACATTCCCAACCCTTTTCTTATTTTATGTTGAGACAGGATCTTCCTGAGGTTGACCTCAAAGTTGCAATCCTCCTGCCTCAGCCTCCTGAGTAGGTGCAATTACCAGCATGCCCCACTGTGCCCAGCCATTTGACCAATTTTTTTTTTAAACCAGTTTTCGAGTCCACAACAATTAAATTTTTCATTTGGTACTAGTCACTTTGATATTAGATATGTTGAGTCTTCACTGTGTGTTCTATGAATGAAACTCTGAAAGCAGTTTTCTGCTGACTTGACCTGAATAATGACTATAAGAATATAAATGAAAATTATATGTCAGCATTTAAAAAAAAAACCCATAAGGTTTGAACAGAAGGAAGTGAAAGGAGTGTCACCGTGGGAGCTCTGGGGAGCATGGATAAGAGGTGAAGAAAGAGATAGGATAGGAAATTACCTTTATTACAATGGTTCAGATAAGAGATGATAAACATAAAGGCAAAGAACAGCAGTGGAGTTAATGAGATAGAAGCAACAGCATTTGATATCTGCTGGATTACTGAGGAGGAGGTAGAGATAAGCATAGAACACTTTCTAGGTTTAGAGACTGAGCTGAGCAGATGGGGGTGCCATTTGTTATGATGGGGACTATGTAAGCAAGACCATTTTAAGAAAGATAGATTTACTTTTGGACATGTTAAGCTGAGGTGTCATTGGAGCAACCAGATGGAGATGATGTGGTAGGAAGATAGAAATCGATGTCTATTTCTAATAGGAATTTATTTATTTTATTTTATTTATTTTTTTAATTTTTTTTAATGTTTATTTTTTTTAATTATCAGCAGACACAACACCTTTCTTTGTACGTGGTGCTGAGGATCGAATCCGGGCCGCACGCATGCCAGGCGAGCGCGCTACCGCTTGAGCCACATCCCCAGCCCTCTAATAGGAATTTAGAAGAAAAATCAGGGATAGAGATACACCTTGGAGAGTCATCTGTTCCCAGTGCTGGTAGTTGATAGCCTAACAGGAGATGAGATTACCCAAGGAGATAAGGATAGCAAGATCCTAGTAAACACCATATTTAATGGCTGAGCAGAAAAAGAGGAATTATTAAATAGTCTTTATTAGTTTCCCATTTCTCGCTGTTACAAATTACCATAAATGCTGGCCTAAAGCAACACATATTTATTGTATTACAGTTCTGGAAAGTCATAAGACCACAATAGGACTCATTGGGCTAAAATCAAGGAAGTGGCAGAACTGTTTTTCTCTTGAGAGCCTAGGGAAGAATCATTCACCTTTCCTTTTCCAGGTTCTAATGTCTGCCTACATCCCTTGGCTGTGGTCCCACTTCCAACCAGCAATGTTATCACTCTGATCTCCGCTTCTGTTGTCACCTCTTCTATGACTCTTCACTCCTGCCTTCCTCTTTCACTTTTAAGGACCCCTGTGATTACATTGGGACCATCCAGATAATCCAGGATAATCTCTCATTCAAGATCCTTAATTTAATCACAGTCTCTTTTAAATACAGTCTCTTTTGCCATGTAAGGTTCTTTTATTTTTAAATTTTATTTATTTGAGATGGATCTCCCTAAATTACCTAGGCTGTCCTAAAACTCCTGGGTCCAAGTGATCCTCCTGCCTCAGCCTTCATGTAGCTGGGATTACACAGGAGTGTGCCACCATGTCCAACATAATTTTTGTGTTTTTATATGTATACACGTATGTGTACCCACACATATGACGTTTTAACAAATAAATGGAATCACACTAGACAGATTGTTCTAGTACTTCTTTTTCATTGAATATATCTTGGAAATCTTTCCATGCTAGTACATATAGATAGATTTCACTCTATATCCAATATCTGTACAGTATTCCATGAATTTGCCATAATTTATATGGCCTTCCCTTACTGGTGGACATTTAGATTGTTTCCAGTATTTCAGAGAGCACATCAGCAAAGATCCATCTCTGTACATGTGCATTAATTTCTGTAGGAGAAATTCCTAAAAGTAACTGTTTTTTTTTTTTGTTTTTTTTTTTGGTGTGCACATGGTTCTGGGATTGAATCCCATACTGAGCTATACCTACAGCCCTGTTTATTTTTGGTTTTGAGACTGGATCTCCCTAAGTGATCCAGGCTGGTCAACCTTAAGATCTTCCTGCCTCACCTTCCTGAGTAGCTGGAATTATAAAGTGCTACCATGCCTAGCTGTTTTGATCAAATTTGAAATGGCTTTGATTAAAAATTGCCAAATTGCCTTCCAAAGATGAGGTGTTTTTGTTTTTTATTTTCCTACAGTTCTGGGAATTGAACCTAAGGATACTCAACCACTGAGCTATATTATTTTATTTATTGGTTACTGAAGATTGAACTCAGGGATGCTTTACCACTGACTACAGCCCCAATCTTTTTTATTTTTTATTTTGAGACAGGGTTTCACTAAGTTGCTGAGGCTAGACAAGGCTGGCCTCAAACTTGTGATCATCCTGCCTTAGCCTCCTGAGTAGCTGTGCCACTGTGCCTGGCTGAGTTATTATTTCATGCTCCAACTAACAACAAATGAGAATGACAGTTTACTCATAAACTCATAAACAGTTTTCTTAATCTTCTTATAAATTGTTAATTTGATTAACAAAAAGTTAACTAATCATTTTACATTTCTTTGAATTATTAGTAATATTGATTATCTTTCTTGTGCATATTGGCCATTTGTATTTCTTCTGTGATAGGCTTATTTGCATTACTTCCCATTTTTCTATTGACTTTAATATAGTGATTTGTAATTTTTTTTTTTTTTTTTGGTGTGGGTGGTTCTGGGAAACAAACCCAGGGCCTCAGGCATGCTAGGCAAGTGCTCTACCACTGAGCTACACTCCTAGTTCTATAAGCATTTTTTTGAATGTTGGGAAAGTTAATCCTATTATGTATGTGCCTTTTAGCCTTGTTTTTTTTTTTTTTTTTTTTAGCCTTGTTTTTATATTTTTTTAGGTGTGTGTTTATTTAACCATACAAAAGTTTTTGTTTTTTTTTAATACCAGGAATTAAATCCAGGAACACTTAACCACTGAGCCACATCCCTAGCCCTTTATAATTTTTTTTTTTTTTTTTTTTTTAATTTTGAGACAGGGTCTTGCTAAGTTGCTTAGGACTTCATCAAGTTGCTGAGGCTTACCTTGAATTTGTAATCCTCCAGCCTCAGTCTCCCGCCGCTGGGATTACAGGCATGCAGCACCTGGCCAAAAGTTTTAAATTTTAATATAATTATATTTATCCATCTTCTTTGGCACCTAGGTTTGTATTATGCTTTAAAAAACATTTATTTTTTAATTGTAGGTGGACACAATACCTTTATTTTATTTTTATGTGGTGCTGAGGATCTAACCTAGTGGCTCACGCATGCTAGGTAAGCACTCTACCTCTGAGCCACAACCCCAGCTCTATTATGCTTTATAAAGACCTTTTCATCCAAGGATTATAAAAGAAATTCACTCATTTTTCTTCTAGTACAAATCCTGTTTTTTGTTTGCTTGTTTGTTTTTGCTTATTTTGTTTACTGGGGATTGAACCCAGGCACTTGCACATGCTAGACAAGTACTCTACCATGAAGCTGTATCCCCAACCCTACTGCTTTAGTTTTTCATACTTGCTTTTTTTGCTTCAGATTGGTTTAAAAAGTGACTTCTATCCAGGCACAGTGGTGCATACCTGTAATCCCAGCAGTTTGGGAGGCTGTAGCAGGAGAATGACAAGTTCAAAACCAGCTTCAGGGCTGGGGATGTGGCTCAAGAGGTAGCGCGCTTGCCTGGCATGCATGCGGCCCGGGTTCGATCCTCAGCACCACGTGCAAACAAAGATGTTGTGTCCGCCAAAAACTAAAAAATATTTTAAAAATTCTCTCTCTCTCAAAATAAATAAATAAAATTTAAAAAACCAGCTTCAGCAATTAGCAATTTAGTGAGGCTCTAAACAACTCAGTGAGATCCCGTCTCTAAATAAAATACAAAAAAAATGGCGAGGAGCTGGGAATGTTACTCAGTGGTTAAGTGCCCCTGGGTTCAATCCCTGGGGACAAAAAAAAAAAGACTTCTTCATCTAGTACCATGTACCATGTACTGAATAATTTATTTTTCTCCATTTATTTGAAATGTTGTAGTATGCTAAATTCCCAAATATGTTGAAATCTATTTGGAAAACTATTTTTTTTTTAAGTTCTAAGAATAGGGCCTCTTACATGCTAGGTAACTACTCTTACCAATGGGCTACATCCTCAGCCCTTTTAAAAAAAATTTATTTTTACTGAGGATTGAATACCTGGGCACTGAGCTAAATCCTCCTCAGTTATTTTTATTTTATTTTATCCTTATTATTTAATTTAATTTTTATTTATTTATTTGTTTATTTATTTATTTATTTTTGTGATGCTAGGGATGGAATCCAGGGCCCTGCACATGTTGGGCAAGCCTACCAATGAGCTACATTCCCAGCTTATGTTTTATTTTGAGACAGGGTCTCAATAAGTTGCTGAGGCTGTCCTCCAACTTGCAGTCTTCCTGCCTTGACCTCCTGCATAGCTGGGATTACAGTTGTGCATCACCATTCCCAGCTCTATTCTTTACCATTAAATTGCTTATTCTAGTCACTGTGCCAGTATCATACTGTTTAGATACTTCCGTTATTCTGTGTTCTTCCTGGTGGAATGAAGCAAGAAAGCATGAGGGAGTGAGGGAGACTGTCCCCATTTTTTACTCATCTTTTTCAGCATTTTCCTAGCTGTTCTCTCCAATTCTCCAGATGAATTTTGTAGCTGTTTTTGTTTGTTTTATACCTGAGATTGAACCCAGGGGTGCTTAAACACAGAGCCACATCCCTAGCCCTTTTAATTTTAAAGTTTTAGGGTCTCACTAAGTTGCTTAGGGCATCGTCAAATTGCTGAGGCTGGCTTTGAACTTGAGATTCTCCTGCCTCAGCCTCCCAAGCCACTGTGATTACAGGTGTGCCCCACCATTCCCAGCAAAGCTGACCCCTCTTAACCTTGGTCCACAGAGGCTGCACATCCTACCCTTTCAGTGTGTTTTTTTTTTTTTTTAAGAGAGAGAGAAAGAGAGAGAGATTTTTTTTTTAATATTTATTTTTTAGTTCTCGGCAGACACAACATCTTTGTTTGTATGTGGTGCTGAGGATCGAACCCGGGCCGAACGCATGCCAGGCGAGCGCGCTACCGCTTGAGCCACATCCCCAGCCCCCTACCCTTTCACTGTTGATGGCTAGGAGATTCTGCAGAACCAGAGCAGAGGGTTCTTGGAGATTTGCAGATCTGGGGATAAGAGGAGGGCTCTGGAAGACTCAGGGCTCAGTGCTAATCTGTCTTCTCTTCCACCTTTAGGGTATGAAGGAGAGAATTTGGCAAAGATTCTCAGGGAATTAGAGATGAGTACGGTGGTATATATAGATCGATGGTCCCTGGAAGTGATACCCCAACAAACTGAAGAAAAGACTGATCCAGTCCCCTTTCAAATCATCAATAACTACTTCTCCATTGGTGTGGTCAGTAGACCCCAGTAGACCTCTACACAGAGGGAAGGGTGGAAGTGGGGGTTAAGCAGGCAGAGGCTGGAGGAGGACAGAAAGGGAAGGGAGAGGTTAAAGAAGCAGTGATATGGGGAAATTAGAAATGGGGTATAGTGGTGTGAGTTGCAAATAAAGAATGTGGAACATGTAGAACATGCTGCACCTAGACTGGAGAGGCAGGAGAGGGGGAGGGGGGAGGGAGAGACAGAGAGAGAACACGAACATGAATATGCTCTGAGATTAGGCCAGTTTCTGATATCATATGCCCTTAACTCTCCAGGATGCTTCTATTGCTCACCGATTTCACATCATGCGAGAGAAATATCCTGAGAAGTTCAATAGCAGGTGAAGGAAAAAGGGGAGGAGCATGGGCATACATGGTGTCAGGGACTGGCTTTGTGACCAAGTTTGACTCAGAATGTTTAGATGGGCAGTGATACCTCTAGGAAACCCCGCACCTCCGAAAAATAAAGCTACCCTTGTTCCCCTTGGAGTTGGGAGATTGATGCTCTTCCCTGTTATTTACCACCTCTACCACCACTGTATAACCTGTTCCCTCCCTACTGGGCCTTGTTCTGGGGCTGTTACAGAATGAAGAACAAGCTATGGTACTTCGAATTTGCCACATCTGAATCCATCTTCTCAACATGCAAAAAGTTGGAGGAGTCTTTGACAGTTGAGGTATGTATGATGAGACCCTACTCTACGTCCTTTCTGCTTCTTATAGCCAAGCATTTCCCTGCACAGGCACCCCGAGGAACTTCCCATATTCTTCTTCTTCTTTAAAATGCCTTTATTTTGTTTTTTAAATTTTTTATGTGATGCTAAGGATCAAACCCAGTGCCTCACATGTGCTAGGCAAGTCCTCTGCCACTGACCTACAACCCCAGCCCCTACTTCCCATATTCTTGAACTTATACTTCTTTGACCTCCCAGCTCTCCAACCTTGACTTCCTAAGTCCTCAAGATGCACTAGTTCCTTTTTTCTTTCATCTCTTACAAACCTCCAAATCCTGGCCTTCCTAGTTTGTTACATAGTCAAGGGAACAGTTACATCCATGATTATAACATGAGGTGAGGATCTGTGCTCTTCCCAACTGGGGTTGTGCCCCACTCCCCTCAGATCTGTGGGAAACCGCTGGATCTGAGTAACATGTCCCTAGAAGGCATCGCAGTGCTGAACATACCTAGCATGCACGGTGGCTCCAACCTCTGGGGTGATATCAAGAGACCCCATGGGGATAGCTGTGAGATCAACCAGGCCTTGGGCACAACAGCTAAAGTCATCACTGACCCTGATATCCTGAAAACTTGTGTACAAGGTGAGAGGAGTTGAGTGGGCAGGACTAAGGGGAAAGTGTGACTCCCTTTGGGAAAACACTGCCTCTATAAAACTTATCTCCCTATTTCTCACTGCAGACCCAAGTGACAAACGACTGGAAGTAGTGGGGCTGGAGGGTGCAATTGAAATGGGCCAGATCTATACCAAGCTCAAGAGTGCTGGACATCGGCTGGCCAAGTGCTCTGAGATCACCATTCAGTAAGGAAGATTCCAGTCAGTAGCCTGAGGGAAGAAGGGAAGAGGGCATGGGAATAGTGGGAAGGGCTAGAGATCATCCTCAGTGACAAAGGGTCTCAGGGTCAAGGGGAACCAGAGTCTTGATATTTGGTCAGTAAAAAATCTATACCAATCTTCCTTGATCTCCCACAGCACCATAAAAACCCTCCCCATGCAAATTGACGGGGAACCCTGGATACAGACACCCTGTACAGTAAGTATTGCCTATGCCTGCCAAAAACAGAATCCTCAGGCTCCATGGATCCTCAATTTCCATCCCACAACCTTCTTGACTTCCTCCCAATACCCAAAGTTCCCCTTGATACCCTTCCTCTAAAACTCTGATTTCTCAGACTGGCTCCCTACCATGATCTCCCCAGAACCCCAGAAACCCACCAACAGTGCCACATCTTTCCCCCAAATCCTTTTGTTCCATCTCCAAGGTATCAGATTCAGCCTCTGAACATGCTCCCTTCCCTTCCCTTCTAGATCAAGATCACGCACAAGAACCAGATGCCCATGCTCATGGGCCCACCACCCCGCTCCTCCAATTTCTTTGGCTTCTTTTCTTGTCCCACTTAGCCTCCAACCTAGCCTTGAATCCACCTCCCTGTCCCTGAATTCCACCCCCTAGGCTCTGTACATTGCTGCCACATCCTCCTGCTAGTTCAGGGGAGTATTCCTTTGCCCCCACAGTATTTATTATCCTGATTCACCTGTCCCCCACCCACATACATATATGCACATACACCACACATATGTTAAAAGTGCCTCTTCTAAATAAAGTGACTTTTATTTTACTGGATTATCTGTTAAGTGATACACCTCCTTCTTTTCCACCTTCATGCCTTAAAAGACTGATCTCAAGAAAGCAAGAAAAACAGCACCAAGTTCCAAGTATTTATTTCAGGTAATGGTAGTCTCCAAGGAAAGACTGCAGAAAAGACAGGCATTCCTGTCAACCCCAGGAGAATCATATCATCATATGAGAGTACTCAGACCTGCTGCCCACTGAGAAGTGGACTGTTCTCACCAGTGGGGCAAGCACGGAGGACCCTGGGCAGACGTAGCCAGTGAGTGCTACTGTGTGGCAGCTGGGAAATGGGGAGAGCTGAGCCCTGCTTCATAAATCTGCGCCTGATATTGAGAGAAGGGGGGGAAATGGTTAGCAATGGACAAAGGCCAATTATCTGTGCTTCTCCAAAGAAGGGACACACCCATATCCCATGCTTGGCCTTAATTCTAGCTCCTTTCCCTTCTTCCCAACTCCAGGATTCATCGTCTCTTATTTCTATGGTAACCTCTCTCCTTTACCTATAAACTTCCCTGCTTTGAAGACCTTGGCCTGGGGATCTGCCCCTCTCAAAAGTGCTACACATAGAATATTAACAACAGTTATCAATGTCCTCAATTGGTGCACTCTTGCCAGGTGGTTTACTCACATTGTTTCTAATCCTGACAACAGTCCCACAGGGAAGGCATTGTTTTTCTTATATCTCAGAGGCTCAGAAATTTTAAGCTATTTCCCCAGTATCCCACAAGAAAGACTGCAGCCTAGGTCTTTCTAACTTATATTCCTGGACTCTTTCCTAGACACCATGCTTCCTCAAAGGGAATGGTAGTTCATTTTCCCCTTAAGGAAGAGGAAGAGGTGTAATAAAGGATTGCGGGTCTGGGCTAGATGGTGGGGTTCTCACCTATATATCAGAGATGCAAGGACCACAGCCATCAACACCAGCAAGATACCCACAAGCAGGGGAACCTGCCCAAGGCCTGCTTCTTGACCTGTGAACAGAATCCCAGGCACTGCTTCATACAGTGTCTTCTCCCTCCCTTCTGGCCTCTGCCCATTCCCCTTCATCCTATCTTATATCTAAATACGTACCAGGCATGATAAGCTGGGTGCTGGCCACTGCCAGGCTGTTGGCATCAGCCAAGGACACATTGAGGCAGTAGGTCCCTGAGCCACCCTTTAGTACCTGGTGCAGAACCACCTGGCAGGCTGGACTTGGTGGCACAGGCTGGCACAGACGTTGGGCTGGAGGCTGGCACCCTGGTGATGAAATATCCAAACAGGCTTCCTTGGGCAGCCTAGAATAAGGATCATCTTGCATCAGGGGATCTTGGAAGGGACATGACTCCAGAGATCAATGGTCAACTCAAGAATCATCAGAGCAATCATCAGGATATTCACCCGCCTTGGCAGGACACAGTCAGCTCAAATGCATCCCCTTCACTGGATGGTACGGCCTGCAGGATCTCAGCATTCTCAATGCCCTCTGTAGAATTGCAAGGTATAAGTTGGGATTCCTTCTGCAGGTCCATAGAGAGGAAAGCCGTAGGGCTACTCTCCCAATCCCATCCCTTTGTCTTCAAAGGAGGACCCTGTCATTGGGGCATTCTTTCTGTCTGGGTAAATAATTCCTCTCAAGGTATGCTCCCACTTGATGGTCCTGGGCAGCATATACCTTTCTTCATCAACCCCCAGGGTAAGCAAGACTTACGGACAATATCCAGGGTGAGAGAATAGGAACCATATCGATATAGAACACAATTCAAGGGGACTTGTCTCTTCACCAGCATTAAGGTATCTGTGCCATCCAGCGGAGGGCTCAGGGACCCTGGCAGGAGAGGATTGAGGAGGCAAGGTTAAGAGACAGATAAGAAGACTCACTTGGAGGAAGAGGCCAAGCAGACATTTTCCCAAGTAGAGCTACTGGATCCCGAAATTACTGGCTTTAAGTCAGACAAGATCTTGGAAATATCTTTTTTGGGGGTTACTTGGGATTGAATTTAGGGGCACTCAACCACTGAGTTACATCCCCAGCCCTATATTGTATTTTATTTAGAATCAGGGTCTCACTGAGTTGCTTAGCATCTCGCTGTTGCTGAGGCTGGCTTTGAACTTGCAATCCTCCTGCCTCAGCCTCCTGAGCCGCTGGGATTATAGGCTTGCACCACTGCACCCAGCAGAAATATCATTTTATAGATAAATAAACTGAAGCCCAGAAGAAGAAAATTACTGCCTTAGAGTCACAAGGTTAGAGGCAAGAGTTGTAGTTTTCAAAAAGTCTCCCAAATATTTATCATACCCCACATTACGCTAGGTCCTAGGCTAGATACTTGATGTAGCTCATTTAAACATCACTAACTCATCCCTTCTGTTTTCACTTTGGGACAAGAATCTAGGAGTGGAAAATGGTAGGATCAGAGTCTTAGAATCTGAGAAAGATTTCTGTGCATTTATGCTTGAATAGAAAATGTGATATAAATATTTAAATGATCACAGTCTGTTCCCTGGCCTTCCCAGCTGTTCTCAGGGGTAGAAAAGCAACAAGCTCTCTCCTCATATACTGGGGAAGACCCCAGATAACTGAACTCCAAATCTCTTGCACGTCAAGAGACGCTTGAGGGCTTTAGAGCTAGTAAGAACTCTGAGGAGATCACAGTGTTAAACAGGATTAGATAACATCTGGGTAAGACTTTCAGAGTAGAGAAGTAAGAAATATCCCTTCTCAATGAACCTCATGCACACTGGTGTGTGTGTATGTGTGTGTGTGTGTGTGTGTGTGTCTCCTCTCTCTCTTCCTCCCCCGCTTTATCTATCTATCTATCTAGATATCTATCTATCTATCTGTAGATGGACACAATACCCTTTTTTAAAATTTTTTAATATTTATTTTTTAGTTTTCGGCGGACACAGCATCTTTGTTTGTATGTGGTGCTGAAGATCGAACCTGGGCCACACGCATGCCAGGCGAGCGCGCTACCGCTTGAGCCCAATACCCTTTTTTTTTTTTAATATTTATTTTTTTAGTTATGGGCGGACACAGCATCATTGTTTGTATGTGGTGCTGAGGATTGAACCCGGGCCGCACGCATGCCAGGTGAGCGCGCTACCCCTTGAGCCACATCCCCAGCCCCCCCCCCTTTTTTTAAATAATTTTTTGTTGTTGTTGTAGATGGACACATACTTTTATTTTATTTATTTATTTTTTATGTGGTGCTGAGGATCGAACTCAGTGCATCACACATGCTAGGCAAGCACTCTACCACCCAAGCACCACCCCCGCCTTTTTTTTTTTGGTACTGAGGATTGAACTCAGTGGCACTTGACCACTGAGGCACATTCCCAGCCTCATTTTGAATTTTATTTAGAGACATGATCTCACTGAGTTGCTTAGTGCTCTTGTTGAGTCTGGCTTTGAACTTGAGATCCTCCTGCCTCAGCCTCCTGAGCCACTGGGATTACAAGTGTGCACCACTATGCCCGGCCCCAGCCCCCTTTTATTTTTATTTATTTATCTTTTTATGTGGTGCTGAGGATTGAACCCAGGGCTTCACATGTGCTAAGCACATACTCTACCACTGGGCCACAACCTCAACCCTACACTGGTCCTCTTACCTGTAGTACCTTCTGTAGACATGAATGGGCTAGCATCTGGACCCTCAGGCTCAGGGGTTGGTATCTTTTCAGCTGTGGTCTCCACCAGCTCTATAGTTGTCACCTTTGTAGAGGGCTCTGCAGTTGGCATCTTTACAGGTGTAGTATCTATAACCTCTGTAGTTGACACCTCTGCAAGTGTGGTATCTATGACCTCTGAGGTTGGTAGCTGCTGCAGTGTAGTACTTGTTCCCTCTGCAGTTGGCATTTGCACAGATGTGGTATTTATGACTTCTGTGGTTTGCACCTGCACAGCTGTGGTTCCAGACGGCTCTGTAGTTGGTACCTGATTGGGTGTAGTACCTATAACTTCTGCAGTAGGCACTTGCCCAACTGTGGTGCTAGGAACCTCTGCAGTTGACATATTCCCATCTGTTGTGGCTGGAAGTGGGGAAGAGCCACAGGAGGTAAGAGGAATGGCAGCCTGCAGCACCACCTGAGCAATGACGGGGCCAGACTCCAGGTAAGTATGAGTGACCACAAGTGCCCGAGAGATCAGAGTCCCAGTACCATCTCCAAAGTTCCATGTATAAGAGAGGTCAGCCCCCTTCAAATAGCCACTGGGGTCATGGAGCTGAAGAGAAAAGGTCAGAGGTTGCTTCCTCAGGAAGTGTTTGTTCCCTCCATCCAAGGCTTGTAGTTGGGACACGCTCACAGAGAAAGGTACCTGGTCTGGGATTGGAGCCAGAAAAGGTGAGAACCAAACCTGGGCCAGAGCTTCTCCTTTCATAGCCATACCATCTAACCCAGAAGCTGGTAGTATCTGACAATTCACTGGTTCTAAACCCCACATTCCTCTGCTAAGGTCTTCCTGGCCCTGCCCCTTGAAGGTAGCACACCATTTCCTCTCTCCCCTCCAGTCCACCCAAGCCTCTCCATATTCTCCTGCTCTATTGCTGGCTTTGCCAATTCCTAGACCCTTACCAGTAATGGTGAAGGCTGAGCTGGAGCGAGCAAGGGGCACGTAGCTCTGGGATCCACGGTGATGGTAGACAGTCACTTCCATGGTGTGTGCGCCCAGCATTGCCTGTTCTGTCCCAATACTCAGCCTGGACACTGGACCCCCCAAGACTTGCCAGTATTGGCCTGAGGTTTTTGAAAAGAAAATCAGAAAGGGAGATGCTACTGGTCAGAGGGAACTGGAGCAGGATATGAAAAAGAACACCAGAGAAAGAACATCAGGAGATATATTAAGGATGATTACTTCAAAGGGTGTTCGGAAGGCTATGACATAACGGGGCAGAGAAAGGGTTCTATTGTGTGTGAGAGGGCATTTCATGGAGTGGGACTATAATTGAGAAAGGGTTACCTGCGTTGGCTGGGGCTATAGATCAATAGTGCATGGTGTATACAAGGCCCTGGGTTTGATCCCCAGCACCCCCCATCTCCAAGAAAAAGAATTGAAAGGGAGTTAGGTGCTATGAATGAAGAAATAGCCATGGGGGGAAATGAGGATTAGGGGAAATCACAAAAGTTAAGGGCTGAGGCCAAAAAGAAAGGTGAACATGTAAGAAGAAGAAAATATAAGTATGTAGAGACAGGTCAGAGAAGGGAAACTCTCACCCCAGGTCTTCCAGACATAAACAAATCTTCTTCTTTGAGACCAAGGGCCAGATGGGCAGGGTCCACCATCAGGGAAGATGCAGGCATCGTCAGGTTCCTGGGGATACACTGGTTCTCCTCCCCACACCTGACTCCCTAAAATGTAAATACAGTCACCCTCAACCCTAGCATTCTTTTTTTTCCCCCAGTACTGGGGATTGGACCCAGGGGCACTTTACCACTGAGTTACATCCACAGCCCTTTTTAGTTTTAATTTTAAGGCTGGCCTTGAACTTGCAAGCCTCCTACCTTGGCTTCTGGAGTCCCCAGGATTTCAGGCATGCGCCACTGGCCCTAGCATTCTGCTGTATACATCAAAACCCCTATAATAGCTCCTAGGGTATCAGAGAGGGGCTCTAGTAATAATAGCTAGAAAGTACAATCTCTATGGTATAACCCATTTGGGCTTGTAGTTGGGGCTGGGGGTATGTGGACACTACAATTTAAAATTCACTTATATACACACATTCACACACATACATAAGAAAGAGACTGTGCTGGGCATGGTGGCACATGTCTATAATCCCAGCAGCTCAGGAGACTGAGACAGGAGGATCACAAGTTCAAAGCCAGTCTCAACAATTTAGCGAGGCCCTAAGAACTCAGTGAGACCTTATCTCTAAATAAAATACAAAATAGGGCTAGGGATATAGCTCAGTGGTTAAGTACCCCTAGGTTCAATCCCTGGTATAAAAAAAAAAAAAAAAAGGCTGGAAAGCCATATATCAAAATGTTTATGGTGATTTTCTCTAATCAGTGAAATTAAAAAAAAAAACAGTATCAGCTAACATTTTTTGAGCCTTTCCTGTAGGCTAGAGAAACCTAATACTGAGTTCTTCATATAATATCACATTTTTATTCTTACAACACCTTTCAGGAAAGGTACCACCCCCTTATATGGATAAGGATATGGAAGCACAAAACAGTTAAGTTACTAGTCTAGAACACAAACTAGTGACAAATTGAAAACTAGGTCTGCCCAACTTCTGGATTCTGCTGTCCCTCAGTTTGGCAATTATAATTTTCTTTACTTTTTGCTTTATCCATGTTTTCTAATACTACTATAATGAATTTGTATCACATATGTAATTTGTTTAAAAAATAAAAGGAGGCTGAGTTCAGTATTGCAAATCTATAATTCCAGAGACTTGGGAGAGGTAAGAGGATCACAAGTTCAAGGCCAGGC
The DNA here is from genome assembly GCF_001458135.2 of Marmota marmota marmota. Taxonomy (NCBI): domain Eukaryota; kingdom Metazoa; phylum Chordata; class Mammalia; order Rodentia; family Sciuridae; genus Marmota; species Marmota marmota. Next base: position 49,692,511 of record NW_025999853.1, on the reverse strand, counting down.
TGGGCAATTTAGCAAGACTTTGTCATAAAATAAAATGGCTGAGGATATAGCTCAGAGGTGCTCCTGGCTCAATTCCCAGAACCACTCTGAATAAGCAAACAAATAAATAAATATTAGAGCAGGAATGGGACATTCTTGAAGCTCACTGGAGACATCAGGGAATTTGAGCCCTAGGAATAAGGGTCTGAAGTAGGGTTGTACTTACCATTGATGATGGTGTTGTTGGCCCAGATAACCTGCCCATCTGGCAGTACCTTTTGGCTTTCAGGGAAGTGCAGGGCAATAGAGAAGGAGGTATTTGCACCAATCAGTGTAGGCCCATCATTACTGAGCTCCAGGGCCACCTGGCCACCTGGGAAGCGAAGTTGCATTAGTGAGGACTCTGTGGCTTCCTTTTCCCATTTATCTTTCCCCTTCCTGTCTTCCCAAGGTGGATTCACCCAAGTTCTTCCATTCCTCCCCATCCTATTCTCACCATATTCTCCCCAGAACTTTCAATTTCCCACCTTTCCAGCAGTCAGGCCTCTGGACTTCTGTCCACTCTGGATACAGCTGTCTGTTCCAGGCTTTTGTTCTGAGCTGCCTCAAGACTCCAAGCCAGTCCTGGTTTCTGGGTCCTAAAAGGAATGTGCCATGAGGACTCTAGGATCCTCAGTCAGTTCCTTTTCAAGGCTAACACTCCATTCATGTCACTCCACTCATTCTCACATTCAAAGGCATTTTAATTTACTGAATACCCATCACGTATTAGGCACTATTTTAGGCACAAAAGACTTAAGAATAATAAGGCTCTGAAGGGATTCAAAGTTGAGTATAAGAAATGAGCATATACACACATTATTATAATTCAAGGCACTGTTTAATGCGTACCATAACAGACATACCATATAGTGTAACAAAATGAGAAGCTAAACAGACTAATTCCACAAGAGTACATTGGGGAAGTACTCTTGTGGAATTAAATGAGTACATTAAATGAGGAGCTGCCCCAGGACTAGCACATGGAGGCATGGAAGCACTTGACATGCTAGGGGACTACTAGCGTTGTGTTGTTGCACACTATGGCTGAGAAGATGGGGTGGGGACTTTGAGTGTCACACTCGGGGGTTTGGCCTTTATCCTGTAGGCAAGCCACCTTTGAAGCTATTTTTTTTTTAAATTGAGATTTAATCATGTACCATAAAATTTACCCTTCAAAAGCTTTTACTTTTTATTATTTTTTATTTTTATTTTGAGACAGGCTGTCTCTAAGTTGCTTAGGGCCTCAATAAATTACTGAAGCTGGCCATGAACTTGTGATCCTCCTTCCTTAGCCTCCTGAATTGCTTGGATTATAGGCATGTGCTGCTGTGCCCAACAACCCTTTGAAAGCTTTTTTTTTTTTTTTTTTTAAATAACAAAGAAGTTCTTACAGTTATTTAAAATATTGTACTACATGATAAATCTGGTTTTAAATATATTCCATTTTTTAATACAAAACTGCAGTTGTGGTTCAACTTTTGGGTTATACACTAAAAAGAAAACCAAGTTTTGAATCATCAGTTAACTCAAGAAAGGAAGTAACTCTTCCAAGTCAACTTCATTGGAGACAGAGTATCAGAACTGGAACTGGGATCAAAATTGAAAAACTATAATTTTCATATGAAGCTGTGAAACCTTTTAAAACACAATTGTATTAGTATTTTAGAAAGATCACTATAGCAAGCAGGGGATGGTTGAGAAGTAGGCAGAAGTTCAGGGTAGGGACAGAGCAGCAAAATTATTGTAACTGACCAAGAGAGAGGTCTGAGGGGAAAAAAAAAGAATATGTTGGGCCTTCATATACCCTCACCTAGATCCAACAGCTATCAACATTTTGATGTATTTGCTTTATCCTTATTGATTTTTTTTTTTTTTTTTTTTTTAGGTATTGGGGGATTGAACCCAGAGGCACTTAACCACTGAGCCACACCTCCAGCCCTTTTTAATATTTTATTTAGAGAAAAGTTCTCTCTGAGTTGCTTATGACCTTGCTAGGTTGCTGAGGCTGGCTTTGAACTTTCAAGCCTCCTGCCTCAGCCTCCAGAGATGCTAGGATTTACATGTATGGGCCACTGCGCTCAGCTTCATTGTTATTTTTGTTTTTGGCTAAGATATTTAAAAGTGACTCTAAGGGTTATGTTAACCCTATGGACTTTTTTTAAATATTTATTTTTTAGTTGTAGTTGGTTGGACACAATACCTTTATTTTAGTTATTTTTATGTGGTGCTAAGGATTGAACCCAGAGACTCACACACATGCTAGGTCAGCACTCTACTGCTGAGCCCCAACCCCAGCCCCAACCCTATGGACTTTAAAAAAAAAAACACTTTCCTGCATAAGCACAATGTCTTTTCACACTAGGAAAAAACTATAAGATAAATAGCAGTCCATATAAAATTTCATGAATATCTAGAAAAATGTTTGCTTTTTTTTTTTTGGTTGTGGTGGGAGACGGGATTGAACCCAGAGCCTCTCACCTGCTAATCACAGTTCTGATGCTGAGCTCCATCCTCAGCCTATTCTTATGATTTAAAAAAAAAATCAGAATTCAATATGTAAGCATGATCTTTCAAGAGCTTAGGTGAATGGACGTGAACAGAATGTTTTCAGAAAACATTAAGAAACACAGTGAAAGAAAAAGACTTGAAAGTGCAGCACAAATGAGGAAAGCCAATCAAGGAAAACTTCCTAGAAGTCTGTGAAATTGGGATCTAGACAGAGAAAAAGAGGTTGGGATATGATATATACATTTCAGCATAGCAAAAACCACCCTCACCTCATTTCTTTTCCTCCTTTTTTTTTTTTTTTCCTCTTTTTCTGGAACCCATGGCTTTACCATTGATCTATATCTCCCTATCTTTTTATTTCTTTTTTTCCCAATTAAGAAAATCATTTTTGTAGTCTTTATTTATTTATTTTACATTTCTTATGCCATGAATTCATAGGTAATAGGTTCCAGCAGCTCAGGATTCTTTCCATTTGTTCTGACAAAATATATTTCTCTGGGTGGAGCAGGCTGGCACTTCAGCTGAACCCAGGTACCTTTCTCTTTGGCTTCCTTCTTTTTCTGATAATTTTCTTTTACATATTTCAGGAAGGTGTCTCGGCTCTTAGAGTGCTTAATATACTCAATATGCACATTAATTCTCTAAGCAAGAATCTTGCTCTTAACTTGCTTATTCACAACAATGCCAACGGCATGCTGGATAACACTGTAAACTTTCCCAGTTTTGCCATGCTAACATTTGTGGGACATTCCTTTTTGAACAGTACCCATTCCCTAATGTCTATAATATCATCCTTCTTGTAGATTCGCATATATATGGCCACAGAAACAATTCCATCTTTTCTAAAAGGTCTAGAGAACAGACATCATGTTCCTCTCCTCTTTCCCTTTGTGTTCATCATTTTGGCAAATTACTGGAAGATGGCAGTTCAGGCCAAAAGGAAGGGCTTTATTTTATTTTGAAATAGAATTCCACCAAGTTGTTGAGGCTGGCCTCAAACTTGCTATCCTCCTGCTTCAGCCTCTCAAGTAGCTGGGATTATAGCATGCACCACCACACCTGGTTTATCCTCACTCCATTTCTTTCTTTTTTGGTACGAGGGTTTGAACCACTGAGTCATATCCCTAGTCCTTTTTATTTTTATTTGAAACAGGGATTCCCTAAGTTGCTTAGGGCCTCACTAAATTACTGAGACTGGCTTTGAACTTACAAACTTCTGCCTCAGCCTCCTGAGTTGCTGGAATTATAGGCATATACCACCATGCCTGGCTCCTCACCCCATTTCTAATGCACACTGGAAACCTTGATGATTCTTCTGGGGGATGATCTGGAATCATTTCACTGAGTTTCCCACCAGTAGAGCAAGAGAAGTCATGAGATGCGCCATTCTTTCTCCAGTTCCAACCCTCCCTCCTCAGAGCAGCACGGGACATTCCAGACCCTCTCACCACCACCACCATCACCACCCCTTGCTCCTGTCACGAGGATCCAATCCCCCAGAGCCTATTCATGTGATGCTCAGCTGAGACCCCCCCCTCTGCCTGTTTCTCCCAACCCCAGAACAAAAGATCTAGGCTGTGTTCACCCATCCCCATCCCAAGATGGGGATCATTGTACCTCTTTAGCCTTCTTATCCAACACCATATTCTGTCACTCCCCACTTTAAATCCTCTACCCCCAAGTACCTGAGACATTACCTGAAAGATCTTTTCACCCTTGTGGAGTCCCAGCTCCAGCTCACTGCCTGCGGGTCCTCAGATTTAGCACCACAAAGACCCACTATCCTTTTGCCCCTCCAAGCAGACAGGATTATTTTCATGTTCAATCCCAATTTTCCATGTAGGGAGGGAGCCAGTGCCCATAATCTCACTAAATCAAACAGGTGGGAGAAGCCTGAAATATTACTGGTATCTCACATTAAGAGCGGGAAAACCAGAACAGGTGTTCAATCCCTAATCAACACCTGCTCCTGTCCATACACCCACACTCACCTTCTGTGGCCCCCACAGCCAGCAGAGCACTTAGCACACACAAATGGAGAAAGCACCTTCTCAACACCACATCCATCCTGTTCTTCCCTTCAGCAACCAAAGGCGCTGGGGGACTGGAAAAAAACCCTATATAAGAAAAGAGTGCTCATTTACATAGCCCTTCCTCCTCTCCCTCTAGGAGTGGTGTGGGAGGAGCGAAAAGACTGGAGAGAGTCAGAACTGATGAGGGATCCGGGTCCCTATACATTCCTTTCCCATCAGGCTACTCAATGACAGTTTCTGGTTTTACTGTGTCACTCTCACCTTGTCAACACTCCATCACCCGAGAAAGAGGGGACCGATAGATAACTATATAACACACACCCGTCACACACAATTCAGGGAGTGAATCAATAAGTTGCGTCAAACCAAGAACTTTCAAAAACACTGAAATAGAACCTTTGCATCCAAAAGCAGAGAGACAGTATCAGGGTAGGCTGAGAGGCGGAGGCAACAACACCTCTGAGGCTCGTGAACCCCTTAAGATTCCCGGCTTTCTGCTTTTCAAAGTAGGCTCCCTGGGCCGAGAGAAATTTAATTTCAGTTCGATACCCATTTTCCCAAAAGGCAGTGAAAGTACTGATTTAAAGATCAGGGAATTCCTACAGACTAGAGACACAGGACACTCGAGTCCTAAGCAGGAACTTGGGAAAAGACGTTCGCCGCCTCACAGAGGAGGAAACTTAGTCTCGCCTCTCAGAATCAAACTTGCAGCGGGCGATGTCTTTCACCGCGAGGAGAGCTGGGCTCGCCGGGCTCGCCGGGTCCCCTCTGACGTCCACCAATTGGAAGGGCAGGGGGCGGAGCCAGGGAAACGCGGGAAGGAGGGGAGGGGCCTCTGGTGGCGGTCGGGAACTGGTGGGGGAGGCGGCAACATTGTTTCAAGTTGGACAAATTGACAAGAGCCAGACATAGACTGCGTTCCATCCCGACCTGGGGCCAAGGTGCTGAGCTGTTTCCCCCTCCTCGGCCTCCGAGAGTTGGGGCCCGCTTTCTGCAGGGTTCCCAGGCCCCCGCTCCAGGGCCGGGCGACCCTACTCGCTGGCGCTTCATGGAGAACTTCCAAAAGGTGGAAAAAATCGGAGAGGGCACGTACGGAGTTGTGTACAAAGCCAAAAACAAGTTAACGGGAGAAGTGGTGGCGCTTAAGAAAATCCGCCTGGACACGTGAGTGGCCTCTGTAACCGGGACTCCTAACTAGGGAGCTCCTTGACTGT
>NW_025999853.1:49650631-49686710 GCF_001458135.2 Marmota marmota marmota | reverse complement strand
AGACAGCACCCCCACCAGGCGAGTAGCCGTCCAGGGACCGGAAGGTAGCATGGAGGGACTTCTTTTGAAGTGAAGGGTTGGGTTGCGGGTAGTAGAGGGTTCCCCTGAGCAGAGTGTAGGGTAGTGTAGAATCCATGGAAAACTTCCTTCCCATACTGAGCCCACTGAAGTCTCCAAAAGTGCAGTAAGAGAGACTCGGGAAAAGAAAGGAGGCCTCTGGGATTGAGTCAAGGACTTTCCATGGATTTGGGTTATGTGGAAACCAGTAAAGAACACTTTTCTGAATGAGCAGCTGGCCTCACGGCCCCAACCCCACCCTCATCTTAGAATTCTCTCTCTCTTTCAAAAGAATGGCAGTTGAATCTCGCTGGCCCCTCTGGGGAGACTGGGTGCTACTCTTTTTTTTTTTTTTTTTAATTTCCTTTTCTTTGCTTCACCTTCACCAGGAGCCTTTACTTACTTACCCCTGGAAAAAAGGAAATAATGACCCTAATGTGTCTGTCTGAAAGCCACACCCTGACTACCCAAGAATTACCTCCTTACAGCACCCTTCCTCTTTGACTTTCCAAGGGGATACTGGGGTGGTGTCTCCTTGGGGGAAAGGAATGACTAGATTGGGAAGAAGGAATATTTGTAACCATATTCCCATCTCTGCTTTTCCAACCTCTCCAAGTGAGACTGAGGGTGTACCTAGTACTGCCATCCGTGAGATCTCTCTGCTCAAGGAACTTAACCACCCTAATATTGTCAAGTAAGTATGTTCTGAGAGGTGATCTAACAAGGAAGGAGAATGAATTCTTTCTGGATAGCCTGGGCATTTCTCTCCTGCACCTCCATTTTCCAGACCTTCTCTTCCACAGGCTGCTTGATGTCATCCACACAGAAAATAAACTCTACCTGGTTTTTGAATTTTTGCACCAAGATCTTAAGAAATTCATGGATGCCTCTGCCCTCACTGGCATTCCTCTTCCCCTCATCAAGGTAATGCTCATCATCTATTGGGCACATGTTTTAGGGGTCTAGAGGTAGGCAATTCAGACTGGATGATAATTTGTTATCTTGGCCTCCTTCTTCCCAGTCTACCCCCAACCCCCTTTCTTTTGTGTCTCTTTCCCTGCTCATTATATTCATTAACCCTATGGTTGGGCTGAAGAATCAAAGTTGAAACTCTAGTGAGGCAACTCAGAAGCTCAGGTGAGAGGTCAGATGAAACTGAGATAAATGGGAGTTGGTAGATTCCTCCAAAAAGCCCTTTCACCTATTAGTGGAAAAAATAGCTAGTGAATCTCTATTGTCTGTTTAAGCCTGGGTTCTTCACTTCTGGAACTACTTTCTTTCAATCTAACAACAGACATTTATTCATCACACATTTATTAAATACCTTAAATGTGTTAGGGTATAGAAAGGGATCCATAACTGAATAAGACCTTGTCTTTTTTTTTTTTTTTTTTTTGAGTGCTGGGGATTGAACCCACGGCTGCTTTAACATTAAGCTACACTTCAAGCCCTTTTTAATTTTTATTTTGAAACAGGATTTCACTAACTTACTTAGGGTTTTACTAAGGTGCTGAGGTTGGCCTTGAACTTGCAATCCTCCTGCCTTAGCCTCCAGAGTCATTGATATTATGGGCATGTGCCACAGCACCTGGCATAAGACCTGGTCTTTATCTTCACAATACAATGGAAGAAATAGCTTTTAAGTGTGTAGTTATGATATAACATAGTTTTAAGTAGAGTTTTGGGGGCAAAGAGCAAACCCTGACCTGCTCATTGTGATGGAAAAAACACAATCCTTCATGTCTCTTTTTTCAGAGCTATCTATTTCAGCTGCTTCAGGGCCTAGCTTTCTGTCATTCTCATCGGGTCCTGCACCGAGACCTTAAACCTCAGAATCTGCTTATCAATGCAGAGGGGGCCATCAAACTAGCAGACTTTGGATTAGCCAGAGCCTTTGGAGTCCCTGTTCGTACTTATACCCATGAGGTAAGTCCCTCTACACATTTCCTCTCTGATCATCCTGGGAAGTATTAACAAGGGCATTCACAAAGTTACTAAAAATATGTGGCAAACAATTTCTCTCTTGGTAGATGGAAAGAATCTCTGACACCTTAAGTAGTCTTAGGTATATACAGAAGTCATAATTTGAGGCAAATTGGGCTTAGATTTTAAGCCAAGATGGCTAGATAGCATACTATTAAAATTATGACCATTTGTCTCGAGTTTTTCAGGAAGGTCTCAAATAGGGGTTCAGAAAATGTGGTTCCTAGAGTAATGGACTAAGCTAACTCTGGGCTAAGAACTTGTGTGTAGTCATTTCTATTAGAAATCAAAAGGAGAGAAAGAAGCTACTTAGAGGCTGAGAGCAGAGTTTTGTTGAGGAGTTGAGATGTGGGAATCTCCATGTCCCATAAACCATCCCTCTCCTTCCTATTCTTGTCCCCTAGGTGGTAACACTATGGTATCGGGCACCGGAAATCCTTCTGGGATGCAAATACTACTCCACAGCGGTGGACATCTGGAGCCTGGGCTGTATCTTTGCAGAGATGGTATGGAAGCTTGCCCAAGTTTCACCCCACCTACTCCTCCTCACATGCAACAACAACAGAATTATTTTTTGGCTCAGCACTATGGCCTTTTGTCACAGAGTTCACCAGATCAGCACCAGGGGCAGGATTTGGGGAGATAGGACTGTTGCCCTTGATATCAACTACAAAGTTAGAATGTCCTCAGACAGACTTAGTATCTAGTATACATCTCTTATCACTGAAGTGAACTAAATCATTTATGTGGTTGTTAGGCTGTTTTAGCTTTAGTCTGCATATATTTGGAAGAATGAGTTCCATTTGGTGCTTCCTTCTTTTGGCTTATATACCTTGTTGCTGAGGCTGGCTTCAAATTTGTGATCCTCCTGCCACAGCCTCCTGAGTAGCTGGGATTACAGGCATGTGCCACCACACCTGCCCTGTATACTTTGTTGTAGGGTGCCAAGAAGGTAGTGAAGCCAACTGTATTTATCTATACCCTTCATTTAATTACAGACTTCAATCATGTCCCCCCTCAACCTCTGGCTTTTCAGATTGAAGGATCCTTGAGGCCCAGCCTTACATGGGCTCTTCCATTCTCTTTAATACAACAGTGGAGTAAGCTGAGTCTTCAAATCAGCAAAGACATTTTGTGGTCCTTTATCTGGGTTATAACTGGTGGCTTAGAGACCATTAGTCTATAAATAAATATTATATATATATATATACACACACACACACACACATATAAACATACATAATGTGCATTTATCCCCCAGTGCATTACCTTACAATTACCCATATTCCTCTCTCAATTCATCAACAAATATTTGTTAAGCACCTAGTGTGTACCCAGCACCATGCTAAGTGCTGTGGGGAACACAGAAGAAATGGAAGACACAGTCTCTGCCCGCTGTGCTCCTATCTAGAAGTGGCTGCATCACAAGGAGGGGGGATGACCGCAGTGTCTACCCCACACCCCGTGAGTGGCTTGGGATCCCTTTGCTACACGTCAGTGGCACCCCAGACATTCACCCCCTCCCAGCCCCACCCAGCCTTGGGGATCTGCAAAGCCATGGTTGGGGGAAGGAAGGAGGGGGAAAGGAGACAGATGAAGGGACTTCATTGTCTCAGGCTCTGTGTGACCGACCCCATGAAAGGCCCTGGGGAGGGAGTCATGGGGCCCTGCTGACCTTCTACTGCCTGTGGGAACCTCCTTTGACAGGGGATAGTTTGACTGACACCATTGTGGGTCTTGGCTTTTCCTCTTTTCCCATTTTCAGGTGACCCGCAGGGCCCTATTCCCCGGAGATTCTGAGATTGACCAGCTTTTCCGGATTTTTCGGACTCTGGGGACTCCAGATGAGGTGGTTTGGCCAGGAGTTACTTCTATGCCTGATTATAAGCCTAGTTTCCCCAAATGGGCCCGGCAAGATTTTAGCAAAGTTGTGCCTCCCCTGGATGAAGATGGACGAAGCTTGTTATCGGTAAGAATGGGGAGTGGGCACTTCATTCATTCCCTAAGGGAAGGGCTTTTCCAGGGTGAAGGAAGGCTGACACCCTGAATGCTGGGCCTCAGCTTTTCCCTAGTCCTTTGCTTCCCTGTGTCAGCATGCTGGTTCATATATATGGGAGGAGGGAAATGAGAACCTGTGTAAAAGTAGTCTGGTCTCCTGATTTCTAAGAATGTGTTGCTGCCCACTTAGTCTAGTGTCACATCACTGAAGTCAGCATACATCTTTCCCTCTAGCAAATGCTGCACTACGACCCCAACAAGAGGATTTCAGCAAAAGCAGCTCTGGCTCACCCATTCTTCCAAGATGTGACCAAGCCAGTACCCCACCTTCGACTCTGATGTTCTTCCCCAAGCCCTCACCCCCAGTCTCACTCTGTCCTCCAGTGTGGGTTTGACCTGGCTTGACTCTGGGCTATTTGGACTCAGGTGGGCCCTCTCATCTTTTCTGGGTGCCTTAACACTTGCCTTCCCCTCTCATCCAACCAGCTCTGGGCATCCAGAGGTAGAGAGGAGGAATAAGTGAAAATGTAAAAAAGTTTCAGTATTAGATGCACTTAACTCAGCTTCTGCCACCCTTTCTCTCTTTTTTTAGTCATTGCTGAGGAGGGCTGGTTTTCAAAACAAAACAAAACTGACTGTTCTCTCCCCACATGGGGTTTGCCATCCCAATCTCTGAATATCTTTGAATGCCCCATAGATATTATTTCCTGCGTTTGGGATGACCAGTGACCCCAGTCCTCCTGCTGCCACTGTTTTTGTAAAGACCAGAGGATAGCAGGAGGCAGAGTTGGAACGTTTGAGAACCAAGCAAAACAAAACAATGGGGAGGGATCTATTTTAAAGAATTAGGTTAAAAAATAGATCCAATCAGTTTATACCCTAGTTTTAGTGTTTCATCTTGCCTAACAGGCTGGGAAACTCAAGACAGAGCCCCATTGGGGAAGCAGAAGAAATGATTGCCTATAGACCCCTTGTCTGCCCCTCCTAGGGGCCAAGAGGAGTCTGGGAGGCCCAGGGGACAGGGATTGTGCTGCACTCTGACCTGTTGCTTCACCATGGCCTTATGAGGCAGGTGAGATGTTTGAATTTCTCTTTTCCTTTTATGATTTTAGTTCTTGCCAGGGATCTCTGCTCCCATCTTCTTTGGAAGTTGTCTCTTACCCCATAAGAGTGAAGTTAGGGTCTAGATATCATTTGGAGAATGCTGGTACTTTTTCAGGATTGTGCCTGAGTGGGGGCATTGGGAAAAAATTATTTCTTTAAAAGAAGGATGAACAATTATATTTATATATCAGGTTATAGTTGGTTTTTTTTTTTTTTTTTTTTTTGGTCTTTTGTCAGAGTGGCTGGATTTGTTGCCGTGTGCACCTTGGGGTTTTGTAATTTTAATGTTTAAAAAAAGTACCTTTTCTTTTTATGATTTTGTCTCTCATCTCCCACCCTGTCCTTGAGTGCTCTTTCTCTATTAACATTATTTGTAATTTAGTTTGTAATTCATTAAAAGAAATGTTCCTAGTTTTATAGCTCATCTTCTTCCTCTTTAAGATTTACTTAAAGAATGGTGTGGGAAAGAATCTGAATGTGTGATAACTGATTTCAGACCCCTTTTTTCCTAATCTGTGTTTATACAGGGCTACCTTCCCACCCATTTTACAGCTGGGGAAACTAAAGCCTCTGTGTTTTTTTGTTTTTTTTTTTCTAGTTGTACACAATATCTTTATTTTTTTATTTATGTATTTTTATGTAGTGCTGAGGATCGATATCAGTGCCTCACTCATAGTAGGCGAGCGCTCTACCCTGAGCCACAATCCCAGCCCTAAAGCCTCTTTATTTTCTAGTTAACTTTCCTCATGGACCAGCAGCTCCCCCTCCTCCAAATACACACCACTGTACAAAGACGTAAGAAGTGGCTGTTATAGAATTTCCAAGCTAGGAAGGGTTTAGGAGTGGCAATATGGGTTGGAAGTGGACTCCAGGGGAATTCGCCTTGACGCTTCATTTTCCATTAAGCTCGCCACTTTTCCTTTTTGTTGCTTATCACAAACAGAAAAGCCCTTTACTAAAGATTCTTTTATTTACATTTACCTGCGATTCAGAAAATATCAATTGTCTATATGAAAAATTATCAGGAAAGGGCTAAAATGTCTTCAAGCTACCACTTTATGTAGTTGCCATTGACTCCCTCCACCAAAAAACAACCTCAGGCCGCGAGTCACCTCCAAAACTCCTGTCGTCTGAAGCCCCACTAAAAATTAGGAAGTTCTGACTTGAAGGTTACTTAAATTCCCAGGATCCAGCTCCCTAAGAAAAGCATTTCCCTTTACGCCGGCGAATTTTTCACAGAGGGCGGGGCAGTAGTCCGCCCCCCGCCAAATCCAGGGGGAGGGGCGAAGGTCAGTAGCGGCTTCCTAAGGCTTGTACGACCTCGCCTGGCCTGCCACTCAAGTCCCGAACTTTTGTAGTACTGGTTAAAGTTTCACTTTGACCCGCCTCCATCACTCACCTGATTAGATGTTTATGAGTCAAAAGGCGGGGTCATGGGGTGTCGAGATTTTATTGGTTGAGACATATGCCTGTCAGCGCAGTGCCGCCCCGTGTTTCCTGGAGCTCTCTTTAATGGCTCCTTACCTCGTTCATCTTCAAGGCTTCTCTCTTAGTACTGGTTTGGGGATCCGCCTTTCCAATCCTTCGTTCGAACTCGTTGGAGATAGAGCCCCTAAAGACCCGCCTTTCTCCAGAGGATTGGCGGATGAATGCACATATAGCCCACCCTCGACTGTAGGCGGGTAATCGTGCTATTGGCTGAAGCCCCCGCCCCGGGGCTAGGAGGAGGAGGAGGAGGGGCAAGAGGGTTTGGTTGAGCTGCAGCTGTTTGTCTGTTCGACACAGGCTCGGGCCCGACGGGGGAGACGGAGCCCCAGGTACCGAGCTGATGGAGCCCACAAGGGCAGAGGCGGAGGCACCCGGGAGATGAGAGCTGCCTGGCCTGAGAGCGGAGGCGGGTGTGGGCCTAAGCGAGGCGTTAGAGTGGCCCACTAGAGAGGGGAGAAGGGGGCCGGCCCCAGCAGGCCTAATGGGGGCGCTGAGGAGGGGATCGGGCGGGCTGGGAGCCCGAAGTTGGGGAGGCTCCAGGGTGCTGGGGGCCGGGTGCGGGAGGCCCAGAACCTCTGTGAGGGCAGCCACAGGCCTCATTACCCATTAAGCAGTGCTGAAGAGGGAGGAGCTGGGGAAAGGGACGGGGCTGCGGGTGAGGTAAGCCCATTTGCCGGGAGGTGAGGAGGGGTCAACCCTGACGCCCGGCTCGGAGGGTAACCGGGGCTGGGTCTCACGAGATATGTGTAATTGGAAGGCCTGAGAAGGGTTCTTAGCTAGGTGAGAGGCATTATTTTCAGGGAAAGTGGCTATTGTAAAGAGAACTGAGGGTGCGCTAGTGTTGAGTCGAGAGGGATTTGGGCTCACTGAGGGAGAACTGAGGCATTACTGATCTAGAAAACCAACGTAGTTTGAGCAAATGGAAGGAGAGCCTGGTGTCAGTTTGGGGAGCTTCTGGGAATGTGTTCAAGGGTGGGCTAGAGGCTCTGGGTCTTGGAAGTACTGACTCTTTTGTTCTTTAGTGCTCAGATGTGGTAATCTGAATTTTTTTTTTCCTTTCCTTTTTTTTTTTTTTTTGGTACTCCCAGGGTAGGAGATGAAGAAAAATGTAAACTTCCCCCCCCCCCGACTGTTGGGCTGCTCCACCAAACATCCCTTACTCTTTCTCTTGGCTTTTTAGCTGGTTTAGACTGTAGTCTGTTTCTTCTGTTTCATATCTTGTGAAAGAGCTAAGAAGTTGGATTTGGGGGATGTTTTTTTCTGTTGCTTTCCCATTTAATAATGTGGCCTATACTGAATAGTATATTTTTTACCTAGAAGTGGGGAATGATTCATTATCTGCATGGAAAGGGGCTTTGAGCCTCCCAGCCATCAAAAGATCTTTTGATCATAGTTGGTGAAACTTTTGAGAGACTTAGATTTGGGTATTTCCCGGGCAGGTAATGGAGTTAACCAGTCCGGGAACTGTGAGGTGATATCACTGAGGAAGAGATTTGGGGAAGAGAAATTCCATTCCAGAAGGTTGGCATCACCTCTTGTTCTTTGTCTACTTCTTCAGGAGCCCAGGAATGCAATTAAAAAGTTGGGTCAAATGGTGAGGTATTTTATGAAGATGGATTACTAAGGCAAAGAAGTAGAGTGTCACCTCCCAGCCCCCTGGCTTTTTTTCCTTTTCTTTTTGCTGTACTGGGGTTTAGCTCAGGGATACTCCACAGTTGGGCTACATCCCCAACTCTTTTTATATTTTATTTGGAGATAGGGTCTGGCTAAGTTGCTGAGGCTGGCCTGCAACTTGTGATCCTCCTGACTCTACCTCCCAAGTAGCTGGGAATTTAGGCACACACTACTGCACCCAGTCCATATATTTTTAATGGTCTGCTGACCTTTTAGTCTCCCATAGCTTGGAGCCTATGGATTTTCCCTTTGGTACTTCCCCATCTTTCCCTTCTATACCAGTATATCTTATCACTACATTTTTTTTTAATTACCAAAGTAATATATACATATCTTAAAATATTTAAGTGCTATAAAGTATCAAAAATGTAAATTCTCCCACACATATCTTATTATATTTCATTTAGGAAGGTCAGAGATCAGAGACAGCAGATCATACTTATATTTGTTTTGGGGATTTACCACCTAAGCAATTCTGTTTTCATGTTCTCACTAAATTCTGTTCTCATTCTTTCTAGTTTTCCCTTCTTGGATGATACTTTTATTTATTGTGCTCCTTTCACAGTTCATTTTATCTTCTGTCCAATTCAGATAAGCAGAGGGTTGTACTGCTTGTTTGCATCATTGGGTTATCATTTTTCCTTCTTCCATATAAATACACAGCCCAGTTGTGCATTGGGTATCCATGCCCAAATAGATGGACAAAATATTTTTCCTCTTTTTAGGGAAGGAAAGAAATCTGAAGGTTAATCATTTTTTTTCCCCTGGGGTTATTATTGTCATCTCTGCTACAAAGTGAAGCATTTGAGACTTCTGTCCTTTGGTATTCTCTATATGTGGGCAGTATTTAACTGTCCCTTATCTCAGAAGATGGTGATGATTGCCTAAGAGGCTTTGGAATTTGACTTTCTATAGTGACCTGAGAAGTTCCCAAGTTTCTCTGGATTTGAAATTGGTTTCCTTTTAAATCTTAGATTCAGTACAGCTGGGGCATTTCATGCTACCACCTTATTAATTGAATTTGACCTTACTAGCTTTAGAAGGCTTCTAATATGTTCTACCTTTTTACACTACCCAGTGGAAACCTCAGTTATTCCCCTACCACCATCACAGAACTTTTCTCACCTGAAAAGCCAGTCATAGAGAAAAGTAGGGGTATGTGTGTATTAATCCTCTGTAGTCCTTGTCACTTATTAAACTTTGGTGGTATCCTGTTCTGTATGTTCCCCCTCCTCCCACCATCTTCTTAATCAGAGATTACTTTTAAGAAAGGTTCTGGGGTAGGGGGATTGCTCCATGGTAGAGTGCTTGCTTAGCATTTGAGAAGCCTTGGGTTAAATCTCAGCACCCAAAAAGAAAGAAAAGGTATGGAATTGCTGAAATTTAAAATGTAAATAGCACATAATCCCTAAAAATATTCTCCCATTGGCTTGTTCATCTTAAGAAAGTTAATGAGTGGAATTATCAATGTGGACTTTCAAACAAAAATATGTTTGAAGAAGAGGGTTTTTCTCTTGTCCTTGATCATATCTCAATCTTTTAATGCTTACTTTTCCTGAGAACAATGATTATTCTTCTATAGTTTGTTTGTGTGCATTAATATGAATTTGACTTCTGAGAAGAAGGCATGGAGTAGAAGCAAGCATACAGCCCACTCCCTAATCCTAAAGCATTTCTGATTGGAAAGTAACCAAAATATGAGACAGTGAACTTAAAATAAGGAAATGCACCAGTCCTTTGGGAGAAAGGGTACCATAAAACCCTACACATTATATTCCTACTTCTCAAGAGTGTTTTAGGAAAGATTTTGTCATTGACTGTGAACAGTAACTAAGCTGAATAAGGAGCCACCCAGCTAAGCAGATTTCTGAGCCAGGTTGTAGCTTCAGTTTAGGGGTAGTGGGTACCTTTTCAAAGTGTCTCCTGGCTCTGTGGTGGTATGAATTTCTTTATAAAACTTACTTTTCAAGTCCAGGAATTAATAGAGGTAATGACTCAAAGCTTTTTAACTACTTAACATCAATCTTTAAAACAGGGAATTTTATTTTTAGGCACAGCCACTTCAGTGTTAGGGTGAGAGGGCCACATACTGGTTGTGATTAGGCCATCTGAGACATGGTAACAGGAAAAGCAGTTAACCCATGTGAGTTACAACAGTACCTTTGTGGGCTGGGTCCCAAGGGGGCCCCCCATTCAAGGGAAATCACAAAGAGTCCAGGGAGAGACCTTTCTGAGGCCTATTAAAAACATTCCCTAGCCAGGCACAGTGGTATACACCTATAATCTCAGTGAATCTGGAGTCTGAGGCAGAAGTACTGCAAATTTGAAGCCAGGCTTGGCAAGACCCTGTTGCAAAATAAAGTTTTTTTTTTTAAAAGGTGGAGAGGGGCTGGGGATGTATCTTGGGTAGAATGTGCCCAGGTTTAATCCCTAGTCCTGGGGGAAAAAAATCCCAAACAAAACCGAGTGAGATCTATTTAGATGGCACAATAGGGAAGTGAAGCAGGATTTCTTTGGTCCTTACAAGCAATTTAGGGAGCATTTAATCAGCACCTACGAGGGACCAGGCATTGTACTCTACTCTGAAGAGTCATGATATCAAAAAATACTCCTACTTTGTGAGCAGTTTATAGTTTACCAGATACATAATTAACTATAATGTGATAAAGGCTATGGTAGAAATAGTCTTAACACTGTGAGACCTTGTGTGAGATACTAGAGAAAGCAATGATGAATTCTGCTGAGGTAAGAAGATAATTATGCAGTTTCACAGAGAAGTGACATTTGTTTTGGCCTTATAAGATATATTAGGATTTTGCTAGGCAGAAAAAGAAGGGAAGGGCATTCCAGCCTTTCCTAGGTCAATAACAGAGTTTGTACTACCATCTGATAAGAGATAAGTATGTGTTTTGCCTCTTGGAGAACTATAAGGGAGAGGGTGGGGGAAGTAGAATGACTTTCATTTAAGGCATGAGTCATTGGATAGCATTGGATCAACACAGTGAAAGGTGAGTTAAGTAGCATAGCTCAAGATTTTAAGTAGCATAAATTCAAGGTTTGGGCGATTTGTACCTAAACAAAATTGGAAAGGAGACAAAGGCATTTACTGGCTTCTGCTCTATAGTCCGTGCTTAGTAAATCTCTCACATTAGTCTTAAGGCCCACCAAATGATGTAAAAGTTACCAGTTCCTTCCCTATTTTCTCCCAATTGAAAATTGCTTCAATTCCAACTGTCCTGGCAGAGAATGGTTAAGACCATTTAGAGAGAGGAACTGTTAATTAATCATTCTGTCAGAAGAATATGGGACATGGGCTGGGTTTGTGGCTCAATGGTAGAGCGATTGCCTAGAACATGTGAGGCACTGGGTTCAATCCTCAGCACCACAGAAAAAAATTGATAAATGGGGGAAAAAAAGGTTATCTATCTACAACTAAATATATATATATATATATATATATATATATATGTGTGTGTGTGTGTATATTTTTTTTTCTTTTTTTTTTTTTTTTTAAGAAGAAGAATATGGGACTAAATCCTGATTTCTAGGGAGGGCCTGGATATTCCTAACTTGTTTTTAATCCAACAGGCAGTATTTTTACCTATACTGAAGAGGCAGGAAATATCCATTCTAAGTCCATGTCCCTGTCCTGGTGTCTACTTAAGAGTTTAGCATTTTCTGCTTCCTTAAGAAATATATTGTTGAGCTGAGTGTGGTGGCGGGTACCTATAATCCCAGCAGCTCCTGTAATCCCAGCTGCTTTTGGAGGCAGAGGCAAGAGGATCACAAATTTGAAGCCAGCTTCAGCAATTTAGCAAGGCTCTAAGCAATCTAGTGAGAACCTCTCCCAAAATAAAAAAACGAAGGGTTGGGGTTGTATCTCAGTGGTAGAGTGCTTGCCTAACACATGTAAGACACTGGGTTTGATCTTTAGCACCACATAAAGGTATCGTGTCCATCTGCAACTAAAAAAAAAAAAAAACTCAGTGGCTAAACTCCCCTGGGTTCAGTCTGGTACCAAAAAGAAATATGTTGGTGCATGCCTATAATCCCAGCTATGAGGAAAGCTGAGGCAGAAGGATCATAAATTGGAGGCTGGGGATATAGTTCAGTGATAGAACACTCCTGGGTTCCATCCCCAGGACCACCAGAAAAAATAAGTGATGTAGGATGCACCACTTATTTTGTAAGTGTAATCCCAACTACTTGAAGGCTAGGACAAGGGGATTATATGTTTGAGACCAGCCTTGGCAACTTAGATCCTGTCTCAAACTAAAAAATTATAAGAGCTGGAAATGTAGTTCAGTGGCAGAGCACTTACTTAGCACATGGGAGACCCTGAGTTTAATCCCATCAATCTTCAGCATGAGGGTGGGATATAAAAAAGGGAGAAACACTTAGTAGCTATTGATAGCTGGCTGTATTTAACACTTGGCAAATTGACTAATTTTATGTGCCTCATTTTCCTTACCTGTAAAATACAGAGACTGGACTAGATCACCTGACCTGCAGATTGATGTGAGAGCATGTGTGTGTGTGTGTGTGTGTGTGTGTATGGGTGAGTGTGCAGCGCGCTTAGCCACTGAGCCACATCCCCAGCCCTTTTTTTGTATTTTTATTTAGAGACAGGGTCTTGATGAGTTGCCTAGGGCCTTGCTAAATTGCTGAGGCTAGCTTTGACTTCTTGATCTTCCTGTCTCAGCCTCCTCACTTGCTGGGATTATTGGTTGTGGGCCACCACACCCATCTAGATTGATTTTTTTTTTTTTTTTTTTTAAGATTGACTCTTACCTGGCTAATTGACCTTATAGGGCTGACTTTTGGGACTGGACTAGACTCTGATGACTATAGACTGGGAACTGACTACTAATAGGTGGTGAAATTCTTGAGGTTGTCTGTAGATTTGCCATAAGGATTTAAAGCTAACAGGTGGAAGTGGGGGCCTCAAGAAAAGTCTGGCTCTTGCTGGGCAGGCTAAAAAACCTTTCCTGTTATGCCTCTTTTCCAGCATTGTTTGGAGAACTGCCCACACTAAAGAACATCCTCCACCTCTACCCCACCTCAGTGGACTGACCTATGGTCAGGCCTCAAGTTTTCCTAGTTATTGGGTTTTTAATAAGCCATTTTTGTGGAGCTGCACATCTAAGGAAAGTTAAATCTGATTTCTTGTCTTCTGAGATGAAAGGGTTGAAGGAGGAAAGTGTAACCTCCCTTTTTTTTGGCCTCAGGTTTGAAGATAATAAACATCACACTGCTTGGACTAGTTTGCTTTGGTTTTCTTTTTTGCCTTTGAATGGATCATTTGCCCATTGTTAACTCAGCCAAAAAAAAAAAAAAATTTAAGTCACCACCAGAATAAGGAAGAAATCAATTGAATCTTTTGTGTATTATTTCATTTCTATATTCCTGATGTTTCAAGAGTCTAGCTATTTACACTAAAAAATGATATCCTTATAAACATGATGAGATTCAAACTCAAGGTTTACAGATGGGTATCCCATCAATTAGTATGAACAAGTAAGGCAGGACAGATTTTTGAGGTTACATATTGGGGTGGGAGGTAGTCTTTTCTAACCCAGTTATTACTAACCTCTGATGATCCAAGGTTGTTTAGTAGCAAGAAAGTTTGCTGACTGATTCTGGGCTCTGGCTTGACTTCTGAGTGTTTGGGGGTTGGTGACAAAGACTTTGCAACCCAAGTGTACCTGTAACTTTCCTATCTTCATACTGCTCCAACCCCCTACTGTTTTCCCAGGCTTAGAGTAATGGGTCTGGCCATGAGAATTTAATCCGTTTTAACTTCCATGTTATTATTGTAGAATAGTAACATTGAGGCTTAATGTTTTGCCCCTTAGATAACATGCTTTGAAATAGATAAAAATGTGAGGGAATAAGCTGAAAAACTAGTAACTTTTCCTATGTTTCTTGAGAGTATGTCACCTGAAAAAAAAAAAAAAAACTTGTTAACTTATCATCTTTATCTTTTTTTTTTCTATTGTGTCAGTTGTTTTCTGTTTTTAAAGTTTCAACTTACGAGGGCCCATCTTCTTTTCTGAGACAGTGTATATGAAGTATCACATAAATGTATGTTTTTTGTTTTGTTTTTTTAGATATAATTCATCTACATAGATGCTTTAAAGAAACCAAGTTTAATCCCCAGCACCACACACACACACACACACACACACACAAAAGCAAAAAAAAAAAAAGGAAAGCAAGTTTCTGCTTGCTTACCCATAATTGCAGCAACTAAGGAGGCTGAGGCAGGAAGATCATAAGTTTGAGGCCAGCCTCAGCAACTTTGCAAGACCTTGTCTCAAAAAATAAAAAGGACCAAGAATATAACTCAGTGGCAAAATGCCCCTGGGTTCAATCCCCAGTACAGGAAGAAGAAAAGTGAATTTCTTAAATGTACCCAGAACTTTGGAAGGGAATTCAAATTCTGCTATTTCATATTTTCACAAATCCCCTTCTTTCCCAAATATCCTTATATAAATAAGGAAGCTGAGATTCCAAAAGGCAAAGGGAGTAGCCTAAACTCACAGTAAGTTAAGTGGCAAAGCAGAGAGAAGAACTCAAGTTTGCCTGATTCCAAAGCCCTTACCAATACATGGGTTTGCTTCTGTCTAGGTTGGCTCTTCTCATTTTCGTGATTGCTCTATAACTTAAGTAGCAGGGTTCGGGAATCTTCTGATCCCTGGAGAGCTATATATTCAACCTTTATCCAAATGTTATCTAGAAGTGCTTTATAGTAACCATAACCATAAGCCGTTCAGAGTCGACTTCTTTCCATTCCTATTAACCCATCTTTCATTGTCAGTCCTTCCCAAAGTTTTTAAAACTTGTTGATCATGATTCACAGTTAAAAACACAAAACTTGTCATCATTATGTTGCTTGCCTGTAATCCCAGTGGCTTGGAAGGCTGAGACAGGAGGATTGCAGGTTAAAAGCTAGCCTCAGTAATTTAGCCAGGCTGTAAGTAACCTAGTGAGACCCTGTCTCAAAATAAAAAATAAAAAGGGATGAGGATATATCTCAGTGGTTAAGCACCTCTGGATTCAATCCTTGGTATTAAAAGTGAAAAAAGGAGTTTACATCCTGACTCTGTAAACTACACATACATATAAGTGAAACATTTTCACAAAATGATTCTTATGCTTATTGTTAGCATCCCCACCCCCCACTGGGGATTGAACCCAGGGGCACTTAACCACTAAGCCACATTCCCAGCCCTTTTTTGTATTTTATTTAGAGACAGGGTCTCACTGAGTTGTGTAGGGCCTTGCTAAATTGCTGAGGCTAACCTTGAACTTGAGATCCTCCTGCTTTAGCCTCCCCATGTTGCTGGAATTACAGATGTGTGCCACTATGCTGACCTTGATATTTCTTGACCTATGTCCTTTTTTATTTTTATTCTTATTTTAAATAACATGGTACAGTGGTGTATGCCTGTAATCCCAACTACATGGGAGGCTGAGGCAGGAGGATCACAATTTTGAGGCCAGCCTGGCAATTTAGTGAAAGCCTGGCAATTTAGTGAAAACCAGTCTTAGAAAAAGAGCTAGAGATAGAATGCTCTGGGTTCAGTCCCCAGTACTGCAAAAATTAAAAAAAAAAACAAAAAAAAACTGATGGTAACCCATCAACTGATGGCAAGGTCACTTTTGTCTTACAGCCCACAGTTTGAGAAACACTGCCCTAAAGGTTTGAAGATGAAGAACAGCTAAAGAACTGTGTTTAGTGGGATTATAGGTGTTCACCACCATGCTGGGCTTGATATTTCTTGACCTGTATTTTTGTTTTGTTTTTAATAACATAATAACATGGTAGTTCAGTACAGTGGTGTATGTCTGTAATCTCAGCAGCTCTAGAGACTGAGGCAGGAGGATCGAAAATTCAAGGTTAGCCTTAGCAATTTAACAAATTAGCAACTCAGTGAAACCTGTCTCAAAAAAAGAAAGGGGATAGAGTTGTGGCTCAGTGGTAGAGAGCTCTTGCCTGGCATGTGTGAGGCACTGGATTCAATCCTCAGCACCACCTAAAAATAAAAAAGTGTCCATTTATATATATGTGTGTGTGTGTGTGTGTGTGTATGTATACACACACAAACAGAGACACATTTTTTTTTTCCTAAAAGAAAAAGGACTGGGGACATAGCTCACTAGTAAAGAATCTTTGGGTTCAATCCCTGGTACCAAAAAAATTTTTTTCTTTAGACAACTATTTTTAAAAATATGTTCCCTAGTTGGGCACTATGGTGCACTCTTGTTATTCCAGCAGCTCAGGAGACTGAGAAAGGGAGATCAGGAGTTCAGAGCCAACCTCAGCTATTTAGCGAGGCCCCAAGCAACTCAGCAAGAACCCTGTTTCTAAATAAAACATAAAAAAAGGCTAGGGGTGTGACTCAGTGGTTAAGTGCTCCTGGGTTCAATCCCTAGTACAAAAAAATTTTTTTAAATTATGTGTGTGTGTGTTGTGTGTCCCTATTTTTTTAAAAAGGGATTGTTTGGAGTGGAAAAAAATTTAGAATCCATAATATATTTCTCACCTTAAACTTAACTATTTTGCTGGGGGTGGGGTGGGAGACTGGGGAGTTAACCAAGGGCAATTTACCATTAAACTACATCCCCAGCTCTTTTTTTTTTTCTTTTCAATTTTTCATTTTGAGACAGGATCTCACTAAATTGCTGAGGCTGGCCTTGAATTTGTAATCCTCCTGTTTCAGGCCTCCCAAACTGCTGGGATTACAGGTGTGTTCCATCATGCCTTGCTTAATCCTACTCTTTTCAGAAGTAACTACTGTTAATAGGCAAGTGTGTGTCCTTCCATACCTTTTTCTTTTTAAATTTTTTTAGTTGTAGATGGACAAAATACCTTTATTTAATTAATTAATTTATTTATTTTTATGTGGTGCTGGGGGATCGAACCCAGTGCCTCATGCATGCTAGGCAAGCACTCTACCCCAGCCCCTTCTATACCTTTTTTTACACAGAAATAGGATCTAATCTGTGTTTTGTTTTATTTTTTCCAGAGAAAACTGATATGAGATTCTTGGTTTCTCATAAGAATATACAAACTTAATAAATTTAGCTTAATGAAAATTTTGCTGTATCCTCTTTATTTTGATCATTTCATCATAAACCAATGAAAACTTAATGACAAAATGTACATGTATATCTGGATTCTCAGAACTCCTTGACCTAGGACACTACAGAATATTCAAGAGGATCATAGTAATTTCTGATATTCCTCTAAATTAGTCTACTTTGGGACTTTGAATTCTTACCTCTGTCATAATCTTCTTTAACCTTTTTGTTTTTTTCTTTTTCTTTGTACCTTTTTCAGAGCCAACCTCAGCTATTTAGCAAGGCCCTAAGCAATTCAGCAAGACCCTATCTCTAAATAAAACATAAAAAAGGGCTAGGGGTATGACTCAGTGGTTAAGTGGTTAATTTTGTACTGGGTTCAATCCCTAGTACAAAATTTTTTTAAAAAAAAATTTGTGTGTGTTGTGTGTAGAATATTATTGATAACTAACATTGAGCTATTCTTTAATATATTAACTTCAGTCTTTTCTGGACGCAAAAAAAGCAGGGCCATTATTTAATAACAACTAGCTACTACATCTTTATGCTAAATACATCTTTCATTTAATCCCCATAGCCTATTCTATGAGGATAGTATTTTTTTCTTTCATTTTTCTAGTGGAGGAAAGTAAGGCTCAGAGATGTAAAGAAATTCTTCATGTCTTATTGATACTGATTAGTAGCTCAATATTTATTGAGCATGTAGTCTATATCAAATACTTATTTAAATGAGTTCCAAAGAAATTTAATAATGATACAAATATTATCTCATTTAATCTTTACAACCTTATGCAGTAGTTGCTTATAAAGCTGTTATCCCATTATACAGATGAGGAAACAAATGTACACATATATTTAGCAATTTGCTCAAAGTTTCATAGCCATTAAGTAGAATCGGAAAACAAACCCAGAAAACTGGACTTAAGAGCTTTTATTCCTCTGCGTTGTCTCCTGTATGATTTTCTATCTTGGTGTCTTTAATAAATAGAATTGCTGAGATTTTTAACACTAATTTGACACGAAAGCTGCTCACTGTAGTGTTTTCCCACACATAAGAGTATGATGTCTATGAAGTCACTAGGATCAAACTTGGAAAAGAGAAAGATTAATTTGAACAAGCAAAGTATAACTCAGGTAATACTTGTGTTTTGGAAAGAGGTTTTTGTGTGTTCTGCCCATGCTAACTCCTCTTTGAATTTCATAGCTCCCTTACATTCCCCTCAGAGTCAGTATGATGAGTTTTTTTGTTTGTTTGTTTGTTTTTTGTAGATGTAGATGGACAGCATGCCTTTATTTTATTTGTTTATTTTTATGTGGTGCTGAGGATGGAATCCGGCCCGCTGGGTTTGATTCTCAGCACCTCTCAAATGCAAGGCAAGCGCTCTGCCACTGAGCTAGAGCCCCAGCCCCCTATGATGAATTGGAATGGTTGATTAGAATTTAAAAGCCCCAACTTTTCTCTCTACCTCCCCCCTGCCAACACCAACTTTCTTAGCCCCCTTGAAAGGTAGACAAGTTGATTCAAGAGTACTCTTTCTTTAAACATTGATTACTTAAAGACATCCTCTGTCTGTATCATCCCCTAGAGACTCCTACATATGTTTAAAAGGTATACTTTGCTTCTAGTTTGGAGAGCTACAACTGTTAGTCCCCTTTGGTGTGGAGGGTAATCTATCAGTTCTGAGTTTACTGACTCGGAACTGATAGATTTTCAGATTCAGAGAGGTGGCAGAAACAGAGTTGATACTAAATGTGATCTGTTGGTTGTGTTTCTGTCCTTACCTATGACCAGAAATGAGAAAAGAAATTGCCTGGTAATAGGACAGACCCTGGGGCTGGGGATGTGGCTCAAGCAGTAGCGCACTCGCCTGGCATGCGTGCAGATCCTCAGCACCACATACAAACAAAGTCCGCTGAAAACTAAAAAATAAATATTAAAATTCTCTCTCAAAAAAAAAAAAAATAGGATGGACCCTGGTTAGATATCTCTCTCCCTGTTTTTTTTTTTGGTACCAGGGATTAAACTCGGGAGGTACTCAACCACTGAGCCACATCCCCAGCCCTATTTTGTATTTTATTGAAGCAGGGTCTCACTGACTTGCTTAGCACCTCACTTTTGCTAAGACTGGCTTTGAATTCTCCATTCTCTTGCCTCAGCCTCCCAAGCTGCTGGGGTTACAGGCATGTGCCACTGTGCCTGACTTAGATCTTTTCTTTTTTTTTCTTTTTAAAATATTTTTAAGTTGTAGATGGACACAGTACCTTTATTTTATTTTTATGTGGTGCTGAGGATCGAACCCAGTGCCCCACACATGCAAGGCATGCGCTCTACCACTGAGCCACAACCCCAGCCCCTGACTTAGATCTTAATAAATGACTTTGCAAAAAGACTGTTCATATGTGAAGGATACAGAACCAGAAGCTACCTTTCTACCCTTAGGAGGGGTGACTCTTAACCCACTCCTAGAGTAGAATCTCTTATTTTGAGAGCTAGAAAAAAGCACAACATCACAATACCAAGAAGCTGCTGGGAATCCTGTGAGTGGGTCTGGATATTGTTTAAAAAAAAAACTTTGTGAAGACCTGGTGGAGAAATAATGGGGGATTAAAATCTCAGTTTTCAGTTCTTCCATTTCAGCTCTGTTGGCAGTTGGAGACTTTGTGGTTGAGCAAACTATTTCAAAAGCAGTTCTTATTTTACTGTTCTCCACTCTTAGCACTGAGTATCAGAGCTGCCTAGGTCCTTCTCAGAGGTATAGTCTTTTAGTAGTGGATGATTACAAGAACTAACATCTCATAGGAGAAAGGAAAGATTCTGTCTTTTCTCTAAAAAGTGATTGCAACTGCAATCTGCGTCTAATTTTACTCACTTTTTTTCTTGCAGGACTGTTGAAGCCTGGAAGTCCCTTCCCCTTTCCCCTCCCCCCTCTGCCGCTTTGTGGCATCCCCCTCCCTCTGCCCTTTCCCATCTGATAATCTGGCCATGACTAGCAGAAGCACGGCCAGGCCCAATGGGCAGCCTCAAACCAGCAAAATATGCCAGTTCAAATTGGTCCTGCTGGGGGAATCTGCAGTGGGGAAATCTAGCCTGGTGTTACGTTTTGTCAAAGGACAGTTCCATGAGTACCAGGAGAGTACTATTGGAGGTAAGTACCTCAGGGAAAGAAGCTCAAAGCTTGGTAAGATTTTTGAATAGGAGATCTAGGACCTGATTGTGGAACTGTTCCTCTCATTCCCCCAGGAATGAAAACTAAGAAAAGCAGGCTGGGGAATATAGCTCAGTGGTAGAATACTTGCCTAGCATGCATGAGGCTCTGGGTTTAATCCTCAGTATTGCTTTTAAAAAAAAAAAAAAATTGTCATAATGCCAAAAATCAGGTATTTGTTCATCCTTTCACTTTCTAGGAGAACATCTCATTTTGTCTTTTTTATTTTTTAAATTTATTTTTTTATTTTGAGACGGGGTCTCACTAAGTTGCCAAGGCTGACCTCAGACTTTGACCCTCCTGGCACAGCCTCCCAAGTAGCTGGTATTACGAGCATGTGCAACTGCAACTGGCTCCTCAATATCATCTTAATCCCATGAAATTCAGCTGAGTGTCATCTTAAGCAAATAAAGGTTGGTTTGGAGCAGTGAGTCATAATTCAAGATGTATGTCAGATGCCAGGCTTGGTGGCACATGCCTGTAATCCCAGTGGTTCTAGAGGCTGAGGTAGGAGGATCTCAAGTTCAAAGCCATCCTCAGCAAAAAATGAGGCATTAAGCAACTCAGTGAGACCCTATCTCTAAATAAAATACAAAATAGGGCTGGGGATGTGGCTCAATGGTTGAGTGCCCCTGAGTTCAATCCGTGATACCACCGCCCCTCCCAAATAAAAGATGTGTGTCAGTATTATGTAGGAGTGGTGGCACACATCCGTAATACCAGCTATTCAGTATACTGAGACATGAGGATCACAAGTTCTAGGCCAGCCTGGACAAGTTAGAGACCCTGTCTCAAAAAATTAAAAAGACTGTCGGTATATCTCAATAGTAGTAAGCACCCATGAGTTCAATCCCTAGTATGGGATAGTGGGTTGGGGGGACTAACCTGGGAGTATTTTTTACCTATGTGTGTTTAGGTATACCCTAAATCTACTGATTAATATTGGAGGTAGGGTGAAATTGGTTGTAGCAGCACAGACAAGTGTTTGGAGAAGTTCCTTAGATGATCTGATATACATATCTGATCAGATAGAGACTAGAATATAAAAGGGCATCTGCCTTTTCTACCTTTACTACTATCTCCCTGCTAATAAGCCAAAATAAGGTACTAATTCAATAAAGGATCTTTTATGAGAATTCCCATATTACTCTGTCCTCTTCTCACTAATCACCTTGGAAATGTGGTTTTCCTGGACATGTACCAGATTACATGAGAAAACAATAGCCAAATAATATTAATAATGATGGGATCTGCCATTAATTCTAATTCTTTTTTTTTAATTATCTATAATAATAATTTGTCAGTGGGCCTTTATTTATATGCGGTTCTAAGAATCTAACCCAGTGCCTCACACATGCTAGGTAAGTGCTCTACCACTAAGCCATAATCACAACCTCAATTCTAATTCTTTTTTGTTGTTGTTTTGTAGTTGTAGATGAACAGAATGCCTTTATTTTATTTGTTGATTTGTTTTTTTATGTGGTGCTAAGGATTGAACCCAGTGCCTCACACATGTAAGTCAAGCACTCTGCCACTGAGATACAGTCCCAGCCCCAATTCTAATTAATACTTTCTTTTTTAAATGTTTTTTTTAATATTTTTTTTTAGTTGTAGTTGGACACAATATCTTTATTTTATTTATTTGTTTTCATGTGGTGCAGAGGATCAAACCCAGGACCTTGCACATGCTAGGCAAAAGTGCTCTGCCACTGAGCCACAACCCCAGCCCTCTTTTTTTTTTTTTTTTTAAGTTTTAGGTAGATACAATATCTTATTTTACATTTATGTGGTGCTGAGGATCGAACCCAGTGCCTTGTGCATGCTAGGCGAGCGCTCTACCATATTTTTTAAAAATATTTTTAGTTATAGATAATACCTTTATTTATTTGTTTTTATGCAGTACTGAGGATTGAACCCAGTGCCTCACACAAGCTAGGCAAGCGCTCTACCACTGAGCCACAAACCCACCTCCTCTAATTAATTCATGATGTGACTTTTATCTGAAGTTTATTGTCTCTCCTATTATTTGTTATACCCTTATTTTGGTTAGAAGAGGGTTGACTGGTATAATTGCAGTGATCTTTCTCCCCTCCATAGTTTTCAATTTGCACCCACCAGCCAGAAAAACTTTTGGCAGAAAGGACTTGGCTAAAGGCAGTCTTAATCCTGGCTCCAGGATTTGAATGTGAGAACTCTAAACCTTTTCCTGTAGCTGAGTGACATGGGTAATGACTAGTCTTAGATGGAGAATGGAGAAATACTCTGAAGGTGGGTGGGATATTCCCTTTCATCCTCCCACTTACAACTTCTTCCTCTCTATTCTCTAATCCATAGCGGCCTTCCTCACCCAGTCCGTTTGTCTAGATGACACAACTGTCAAGTTTGAGATCTGGGACACAGCTGGGCAGGAGCGATACCACAGCTTAGCTCCCATGTACTACAGGGGTGCCCAAGCTGCAATTGTGGTTTATGATATTACTAATCAGGTAAGTGGGCTAAGAAGACAGTCCTTACTTTTGTTTATAGGAATTAAATTAGTTGGGGGAGTGGAAATTGGTTCTTGAAATAGCAAAATAAGAATACAAATTATACTTCCAAGTGCTAAGAAGACTGAGGTCAAGAATTATCAGAGACCTATGGTTTCAGTGAGGGAAACACACCTAAAAGAGGTGAGTTGTGAGACCAGATTTTGAAGGTGATGGTTGTTGATTGGCAGCCATTGCAGCCCATACATTCTCTTCCTCATGTTTTCCTAGGAAACCTTTGCCCGGGCGAAGACATGGGTAAAGGAGCTACAGCGGCAGGCCAGTCCTAGCATCGTTATTGCCCTGGCAGGGAACAAAGCAGACCTGGCTAACAAGCGCATGGTGGAGTATGAAGTAAGAGGGCCCATAGAACCCTTCTCGAACACATTCCCTCTGTACCTGGGACCTCTTTTCCAAACTAACACTCTGAAAATCTCATCTGAAGACATTCATTGTCTCATTCCCTAGTTGAACACCAAGTTAATACAGCTGGGAAGTGAGTGGCTCAGTGGTAGAATGCTTGCCTAGCATGTACAAGGCCCTGGGTTTGATCCCCAGCATAAAGAAAACACAATAATAATAAAATCAATATTAGCATTTCCTTTCCCCCTACCCAAAATATAAAAAATAAAACTACACCAACATTGTGATCCTAATTACAGCCAAGTGATTTTTAGAGGATTCAGAAGGAAATATCAGAGGGTTAGAGAAGTACCAGCTGTTGGGTACCAATGTGAAAACAGGAAGGAGGGAGCAATTAAATTTGAGGTAAAGGGACTATTCAAGTGTCAGAATCCAAAGCCCCCACCATCTTACTTGCTTCTCTATAATTAAGATCCTGACATCTGTTTGTTCAACTGAGTGGTCATAGGTTTATCTTAAGGGAGTCATCATTAAATTATGAGTCTAGGGCCACCTGGCAGAATGGGGCATTAATTAAGGGAGGGACACTGCCTAATTCTGGTGCTACATGTGAGTAAAAAAGCAATACTTAGCAAGTGCAATGACCCACTCCTATAATCCCAGTGACTAGGGAAGCTGAGGCAGGAGGACCACAAATTCAAGGCCAGCTTAGACAACTTAGCAAGACCCTGTTTCAAAATAAAAAGGACTGAGGATATAGCTCAGTGATAGACCACCCTGGGTTAAATCCCCAGTACCCCCCACAAAAAAAAAGAAAAAAGCAATACTTATTTCCTCTCTGCATTCTGAACACCAATCACTCATCCTTGCAGGAGGCCCAAGCATATGCAGATGACAACAGCTTATTGTTTATGGAGACTTCAGCCAAGACAGCTATGAACGTGAATGATCTCTTTCTGGCAATAGGTAAAGTCAGACACCCTGAGGTTTTCCTATTTTTCCTTTGTATATAGGTAAAAATTATTACTGACCCAAATCAAGAATAGGTGGAAATGTCTGCTTTTGTAAAAACTTTAGGTATGGGACTGGGGGTGTAGCTTAGTGGTAAAGTGCTTGCCTAGGAGCACGAGTACCTGTTTGATCCCCAACATCACAAAAGAATAAAATGAAAAAACTTAAAAATACTTTAACTTTCTGTTGTAATCTCCATCTTTTGATTGC
The DNA here is from genome assembly GCF_001458135.2 of Marmota marmota marmota. NCBI lineage: Eukaryota > Metazoa > Chordata > Mammalia > Rodentia > Sciuridae > Marmota > Marmota marmota. Next base: position 49,662,004 of record NW_025999853.1, on the reverse strand, counting down.
AGCTTTAGCTCCCTTGTGTTCAATGTACTTTGCAAATAGTGAACTCTCCCCTCTTCAGGACATTTCTTTTAATCTCTCCTTTCCCTTTATTTTTTCCTGTACCCAATAGCCTGTGTTTGTTTGTATGTGTGAATGGGGTAAGCAAAATCTACTTTGTTCCCTTCTCTTTTTTTTCTTTAGCTAAGAAGTTGCCAAAGAGCGAACCCCAGAATCTGGGAGGTACAGCAGGCCGAAGTCGGGGTGTGGATCTCCATGAGCCTTCCCAGCAAAACAAGAGCCAGTGTTGTAGCAACTGAGGGGTGGCTAGCAGCAAACGAGTATGGAGCTAGCACGAGAGCTAAGAAATAACCTCCATCCCCACCCCTCAGCACACAGCCCCTACGGTAACAGCACACTGAGCCCTGGCTCCCAAGGGCTGCCTCCTGACAGCTCCGTCATGGCACTTTTTAACGCTTCAGCAACCAACACCAGGCAGCTGTTGCCACTGGCCTCCTACCCCCTACTTTGGGGTTTAGGGGTCAAATCTCCCCAGGACTTAACTTCCAAAACAAACTTTCTTCACTTTGTATTATAGGTGCAAGACAGTGATCTTATCTTTCCTCCTCCTCCCCCTTGTTCTTTCCCATATTTGCAGAAAACATTTTTGTCTCCTTCTCCCTTCCACTTTTGGTCAGTCCCTATTTTTGATCCTCTTTTCTTCCTCTCCCCAGGATGGAGAAGGTAGTGAATCCATAAACTGGAGGGAGATTTCTAGTTTAGTTATATTAATGGCCCTGGGGAAGAGTAAAAGCTCAGAGCAAGAGGCAGTAAGGAAACATTTCCTTTTTGTTTTTATGGTTGGAGTTTCTCGTGTTTGAAAACATTGCAGCATACATTAGTTGGCCCTGTGGAGGGTGTTCCTAGATAGAGTTGAGAATAGAGAGGCAAGCTCTCAGGCACCACGTGGGAGTCATATTGTTAGCTAATTGGACAAAGTGGAGGTGATGTGGCTCTGGAACTCTTCCAAGACCCAGTTTCCTCACACCCAACCTATTAGGTAGCTTCTCCCCTAGAGTGGGGACTGGACCCTAGAGTCCTCCAAAGAATCTTCACTGGTTGCCTGCATCTTTGGCTCTGCTGTGATCTAATTGGAGGAGTTTCTGACACCTATCCTCTGATTTATACATATGCATTTTCCCCCATTCCTCTGGCCTTTAGATGGCCTCAGCCCTAGCCACCACATCCCCCTGCAGTTTGCACTTTAATTGATGGTAGTTCAGTTGGGATACTTGTTTTATGGGAGTTTTGATTGATTTACCTGCCCTCCCTCCTTTTTAAGTAAATGGAATCTGAAGTATATGAGGTTTGGGGAGGGGCTTTAGAGAACAGAACCAGTCGCAGCTACTCAAGCCCAGTCTCCACTGCTGGCTTCCTCCAACTCTTGATTCTTAACCTATATTCTTGCCAACCTAGTTCATGAGTATAGGTTTGCCTTTCCTGGAGAATTAACTGAGCAATTGGGGAGTGGCCTCAGAGTAGCATAGGCCAAAGTAGGGGAGTAAGAGAGGTCAGGAAAAAGGGAGTAGTTTTATATCCTTTCCCAGGGTTCACATTCAATTTGCTATCCATTACCATGTCTTTTCTACTTCCTTGTAAATAGGTATAATCTTTATTCTCACTATACAGTCTGTTCTATCCCCTGTCTCCCATCAGGATCTATTCCTTTTCTCCTTTGTTAGTATCTTGAGTTTAGTTCCTCCATTCTTATCCCCATACCTACCCTCCCCAACCAATAGTTTAATCCACATACCACTAGGGGCTAGTACCACAGAGGCCTGGTTGTAGTCCCTTCATATCATACCACCTGTTCCTACGGACAGGAAGTGACTAGCACTGAATGTGCCTCACAGCTGTCTCACATCATCAGAGGACCTTGGTCTTTTCTAAACTCTAATGTCTCTTCACATCCCTCATCAGGTGTTTTAGATGTCTGTGGGAAGCCATCAAGGCAAGGGAGAACTCTAAGTTCTTTCTTGTTCTGGCCTAGAGTTTTGGAGAAATTTGGGGGGAAAAAACACAGGAAAAGCCACGAGTGTCCCAGGCCAGCTGAGAAACCAGGAAGCTGAGAATCTGTAGGACCCAGCTTAGATTCTTCCACTTAGGCCTCAATTCCCTTCCTTTTCCAGGGGCAGCCTTAGTTCCCAAGGCCCTGAAACAACATACATTTCCCTTTCCTTCCCAGAAACCATTAGCCTCCCCACTCCCTACAAGTACCTAGTGCATCCTTTTTACAAGTGGAAGAACTAGAATGGCTCACCAAGTCTCTTAGAATTAAATTCTTTGTATGGTTTTCCTCATGGAATAGGAGTGAAGATGTTTCATTGCCTTGGGGCTGGGAAACCATTTCCCCAGGCTTCTCTCCTCCTTCACCTCCTTAGGAACAGTATTGGCCTTAGCTTCTGGGCCTGTCTGCCTTCTACTCCTACCAGCTCTTCTGCCCTCCTTTGAGCTCTGTTGGGCTTGGGCCTCTTAGTTTTTTATTTCCGAGCTCTTCATTTTCTTTCCTTCTGATCAGTTTTTTTGTTTTGTTTTATTTTGTTCATTTTAGGGAGGAGGGGGTCTCTCTCTCTCTCTTTTTTTTCCCCTCCTTCAAAGAAAGCATTTGTCTTTCTTTCCCTTTCTTCTTCTCCCAACATAACAATCGTGGTAACAGAATGCGACTGCTGATTTACTGATGTATTTAATGTAAGTAAAAAAGGAAAAAAAAAAAAAAAGCACATCGGAGTGTTGGATTGTTTTTTTCCTGTTTGTCTTCCTGATTCTAGAAATTTGGAAGAAAGGGCATACAACTGTTTTATTGAATCAGAACCATACATTCCATTAAGTGATTAAGTGTTTGCCTAGTATGCTTGAGGCTCTGGGTTTGATTCTCAGGTACTAGGAAAAAGAAAAACATACCTTCTTCTGTACCTTGGTTCTTATTCCCTTTAATCTTTTCTTGAACAGTGAAGAATCCAATTTAGAAAATAGCTCTTTTATTGCTGTTGAATCACCCCTATTCAAAGAGGGTGATAGATAGATAGCTTATCAAATCTGAACCTGTTTTATCTTTCAGGTTCTCTTAACAGAATGTATATAAGTATGTTGCCAGCTCAGTGGTGCATCCACAATCCCAGCAACTCAGGAGGCTGAGACAGGAGGAGCACAAGTTTGGGGCCAGACTTAGTAATTTAGTGAGACCCTGTCTCAAAGTAAAATTTAAAAATAGCTGGGAGGTAGCTTACTATTGAAGTGTTCCTAAGTTAAATCCCCAGCACCACTTGGGGAGGGGGGGGAAACAAGGATGTATATATATGTATGGAGATGTGGTCTATGAATCTCTTGATTCATTGATGTGATTGGAAGAATTCTCTATTTATAAATCCTTTGAAGTAATAGGCAGAAATGTATGTGCATTTTTCTAGGATGCATTACTACGTTAATTTATCAAAGAGGTCTATGATCTACAGGTTTAAAAAAAACTAAGCATGCTGGCACATGCCTATAATCCCTACTACTCAAGAGGCTAAGACCAGCCTGGGCACTATAGCAAAACTAAGTCTCAAAGAAGAAAATAAAAAAAAAAAAAAAAGAAATTACTGAATTAGCTTTTCTTTTCGTTCTTTTTTTTTTTTTTTTTTTTTTTTTTTTTTTTTTTTTTTTTTTTTTTTTTNTTTTTTTTTTTTTTTTGTGGAACAAGAATTGAACCCAGGGGTGTTCTACCACTGAGCTATATCCCCAGGTCTTTTTTATATTTTGAGATGGGGTCTCACTAAGTTGCTACAACTGACCTCAAATTTGGAATCCTCCTGCCTCAGCCTCACAAATTGCTGGGATTATAAGCATGCCTACCTACCACACCTGGCCTGAATTAGCTTTTTTGATTGCTCATGTAGCTTCCACCCTAACAGGAAAATTTTTCCTGGATCTGCTTTTGACTCCTACTGTACGTGAAGCCCTTCAGTCTATCACAATTTAAAGGGGGTGGGGGCAGGGTGAGGAGGAATAAAACAGAAAAGATTAGATTGGTTGGTTGGTGTTTGCAGGAAGAGTTTTACATTCCAAAGAGTCTTAAGGAGTACTGGTGCCAAATAGACTTCATTCCAGTTCCATCTCTGCCAACTTACCAGCTGTGGCCTTGATCAAGTTACTTAGTGCTCTCTTCCTCAGTTTCTTTATCTGTAAAAAGGAATAAAAGTTGAAGTTAAAAAGTAATTTGTGGACAGGTGTGGTGGTGCATGCCTCTAATCTCAGCTACTTGGGAGGCTGAGGCAGAAGGATCACAAATTCAAGGCCAGACTTTGCATTTGAATTTGCTCAACAATTTAGCGAGACTCTTTCTCAAAAAAGAGTTGAGGAAGTGGCTCAACGCAGAGCACTTGCCTAACATGTTCAAGGCCCTGGGTTCAATCCCCAGTGTTGGGGTAGGGTAGGGGGGTGGATCTTGTTGGGCTGGGGATATAGATTAATGGTACTGCACTTGTCTAGCATTGGAGAAGCTCTAAGCTCGGTAGTAAAGAAGTATGTGTCACACAAATAGGTATAGGAAGTGCATTTTTCTAAAATTGAACCTTTTTAATAATTTTTTATTAGTACATTATAGTCATACATAGTAGTGGGGGTTTGTGTGACATTCATATGTGCACGTAACAAGGCCTTTTTAAAAAAATATTTTTAGGGGCTGGGATTGTGGCTCAGTGGTAGAGCTCACGTTTAGCATGTGTGAGGCTCTGGGTTTGATCCTCAGCACCACATAAAAATAAACAAAGGTATTGTGTCCAGCTACTTATAAAAACTAAATATTTTTAAAATATATTTTTATAGTTGTAGGTGGATATAATACCTTTATTTATTTATTTTTATGTGGTGCTGAGGATCCAACTCAGTGCCTCACCCACGCTAAATGAGAGCTCTACCACTGAGCTACAACCCTGGCCCATGCCCTTTTTTTTTTTTTTTCCTTAAACAACTATTAGAATAGGTCTGACTTCAGGTCTCTCCAATGATTTAATTATACACAGGTTGGAAATCTTTCCATTTCCAAAATCTTTATAAGAGTGTCTTCATTGTCATTTTCCCTTTCTATTTGTTAATACAGCCTCCAACCACAAACCAGAGTCCATGATTCCTGGTAAAAAACTCCAGTGGAGAGCAGAAAGGGAAATGATCTTCCAAATTTAATCAAACCTTCACTTAAAACTGATTAAATTATAGCTCAACACTCTGATCTCTAGAGGGCAGTGTTGGATACGTTTGTTCCAGGCTCAGGAACTAGGTTTGACAAAATTTCAATCCCGCGCAAATGTTAAAAGGGTATAACAAATTTATTCTAATTTAAGAGAATTAAATTAGAATAAGAGACTATAATATTCGTACTTTGGGGCCATTGTCTCGTTAAGGGGTGATGATTTTTAAAAACTACGCAAAATTTAAAAGATGGCTATTCCTTGTTGGCTCCATACATTTAACGAGAAAATTCAACTAGTCCAAGGAATCTCGACGTCTTGGAACCACTATTTTAGGCTTCATTTCTGCTGTCATTCTTGGATATAAGAGAATTAAGCGACTGACCTTATTTTCCCTAAAAGACAAACAGGGCTGTCGTAGTTGCAATACGAATGCTTGTCAAAATTAGTAGAGACGAAACTCAGCGCCGGGAGACTAGCTGGATCCGGAGGCCTCCAGGGGAACTTCGGTCTCTGCCCAGACCTTCCAGCTGGAGAGGCGGGGCGTCTCAGTCTTCCCATCTTTCAGCTCAATCTTTGGATCCCTCATCACCTTCCATTGGGTTCCGGACATAGGCGAGGGTCCCTTCCTTGCCCACCGGAGCTGTAATCTACTCAAGTCAACGGCTGTGCAGCAAAAGTGGAAACAACATCGCCAGCTCAGTCCCGAGCCCTCGTGGCGCGCCGCCTCCCTTGGCCGGCGTCCAGCAAGCGGACCTGGCGGCTGGGAGGCGGCTTGCGACCGGCCAATGACTGGGGTACCCGCTGAGGGGCGTGAGGGAGTCTGTATAAGCTTCTGTGCACGTCACACCGTGCCGGCCCCGCCCCTGCGCGAGCACTCGCTAGGCGCTGGGTGGGTAAAACTGCCGAGGTGTGGACACTGAGCAGGGTAAGCAGGCTGCGGCGGAGAGGGAAAGGAGGGAGGGCCGCAGAGGGGACAGAGAGGGGTCGGCGGCGGCTGGGGCTTTGTCTCAAGGAGTCTTTGAACCTTAGGGATAACAAAGGTACCACTGCCTCCACTCCCGATGCCCGGATGCTCTTGGGGTTGCTGAGTATTGATACCAGACTTTTTTTGTGCCAGCTGCTAGTTAGGGGCATAGGGTCTTCTGCTCTCCCCCAAATGTTAGACGTATCCTCTACCTAAAGTGCTCCTGGGGAATAAAGGTCCATCACCAAGGTGTAGCATTTCTGTAGTGCAGCAGAAAGCCACCCTCCCAAACCTGGAACTCCAGTCTGGTCCAAGAAGGCTGCTGGAATTAAGGATAGGTGGCAGAGTGAGCAAGGGTCTCATGACCCAAGGGTAAACTATAGTCTCTGTTCCTATTCCCATTTCTCGGGAGGTTTCTTTGTCTCCCCACCCATGCCAATCTCTCACTGGTTGGGTTCCATCATTTCATTAGCAATTGGGACAGTTCTTATCCTCCCACTTTGACTTTCCTGGGTCTGTGTTCTGCTCAGAGGCACTGGATTGTGAAGAAGATGTGTTGCAGGACAGAGGAGAAAAATTAACTTCTTTCTCCAGCCCATCCCTTGACACCCTGGCCATTGACTCATCAACTTGCTGAGCTCACTAGAATGGCATAGAGAAGGTTGGGGTGGGGACATGGAATTAGGATCCAATTCCCAGCTGGGGTCAATTTGGAGAGCATGAGGCAGAGGGAGAGAAGGAGAAAGGCCTTCAGAGACAATGTTATTGCTTGTTCACTCTTTATATCAGTTCTCTAGGTAGATCTCATTTCAGAGATGAGGACAGAAGTTCAGAGAGGCTTGGTACCTTGCCCAGGGAACTGGTTAATGGCAGGGCTGCTTTACAAACCCAAAGTAGTTTGTCTCTAGAATCTGGGTTTATTCATTTATTAGGCTGCCATTACCTTTTTCACCTTTTGTCCCTGTTTGTATCAGTCTTACCCTCAGTTATCCTCTGTTGACTTCAGAAATAATCTCCAGAAAACTGGAACTGTAGTTCATTGATAGGGTGCTTGCCTACCATTGGCAAGGCCCTTGATTTGAGCCCCAGCAATCCAAAATAAATAAATAAACAAACTGCAAATTGGATAGTAGGCATTTGTCTTTTGCCCTTTAGGCCTTTGGCTTCAGGTATTGCTCTCTATAGTGGACAAAGTAGACACTGGAGGATGGAAAATAGGTGATTTTAAAAGCACCTGTCCCCCCATTTCCTTCCGTCCTCTTAGCACAATCTTTATCTCTAAAGTGCTCTATTTTCCCAGAGAGCTCCTTGCTGATTTTTTCTGTTTCATCCTCCAACCTATTTCCTCAGGCCTCCCTAATATCCCTTCTTAAGGGACTTCATAGTTTAATCCTGGAATCTTCCTCCTGCAGTTCTACCACAATGCTGCTGCTGCACAGAGCTGTGGTCTCAGCACTTCGACAGGCCTGCAGGTAGGCCATCCCATCCCAGGACTTGCCCCCTTACCATATCTCCTAGATAACTATCTTATCTGTCAGGTGATTATCTTATCTGGCAGATAAAGATAGTTGAGTGGTAGCCAAGGAGGAAAAGGAAAGCCACATTCCACTTGTCCCACCCATTCCTAGAGAAACTAACTTCCAACAGTAATGACCAACCAGGGAGAGACAGAACTCAAACATTCACTGGCACTTTCACATGACCATATGTGTTTACTAAGATCTCTCTCTTCCAGATTCAGGCCACCTCCCTCAAGGCTCTGCATCCAGGCCTGCTCTACAAATGAATCGTTTCAGCCCCAGCGCCCCAGCCTGAACTTCTCTGGTGATAATTCCAGCACTAGGGGATGGAGAATCATGGGGGCCCTGCTAGGCTTTGGCACAGCATTGGCCTATCATGATCATCGGTGTAGGGTAAGTGCAGAGGGGCTTCATTATTAAAATAAAGGGGTCCTTAGGTAACCTAGGCTGTGACTCATGTTCTTGCTATTACCACAGAGCCCATGCTGGCATTGTCTTCATGCACAGTATAGATGGCATCTTCCACTTTCATTTCCCAAAGGCTACTACTGTGGGTTGGTTTGGAGTAAACTAGAGTTATTTCTTAATATTCTGCTCTCTTTTTGCTTCATTCCTTCCCTTCCTGCAGGCTTCTCAGGAGTCACCACCCTTGTACACTAAGGAGGAAGTGTATTCCCACAGAAGCCCTGAGACTGGGATCTGGGTAACTCTGGGCTGTGAGGTCTTTGATGTCACAGAATTTGTGGAACTACATCCAGGGGGACCATCTAAGTTGATGCTAGCAGCTGGGGGTCCCCTAGAACCCTTCTGGGCCCTCTATGCTATTCACAACCAGCTCCATGTATATGAGTTACTGACTCAGTACAAGATTGGGGAGCTGAAACCTGAAGACAGTGCACCCCCCACCTTGGAAACATCTGACCCTTATGCTCATGATCCTATGCGACATCCAGCCCTAAAGGTCAACAGCCAACGTCCCTTTAATGCAGAGCCTCCTCCTGAGCTGCTGACAGAAAACTACATCACACCTAACCCTATCTTCTTCACCCGGAATCATCTGCCTGTACCTAATCTGGACCCAGACACCTATCGTTTGCATATAGTAGGGCCACCTGGAGGTCAGTCACTGTCTCTATCCTTGTGTGACTTGTACAAGTTTCCCAAACATGAGGTCACAGTCACTTTGCAGTGTGCTGGCAACCGGCGCTCTGAAATGACTCAAGTCAAAGAAGTAAGAGGTCTAGAGTGGAGAACAGGGGCCATCAGCACTGCACGATGGGCTGGGGCACGGCTCTGTGATGTATTAGCCCAGGCTGGTCACCAACTTTCTGAAAATGAGGCCCATGTCTGCTTTGAGGGACTGGATTCAGACCCCACTGGGACTGCCTATGGAGCCTCTATCCCTTTGGCTCGGGCCATGGATCCTGAAGCTGAGGTCTTGCTGGCATATGAGATGAATGGGCAGCCTTTACCTCGTGACCATGGCTTTCCTGTGCGGGTGGTGGTTCCTGGTGTGGTAGGTGCCCGCCACGTCAAATGGCTGGGCAGAGTGAGTGTGGAGCCAGAGGAAAGTTACAGCCACTGGCAGCGGCGGGATTATAAAGGCTTCTCTCCATCTGTGGACTGGGATACTGTAGATTTTGACTCAGCTCCATCTATTCAAGAACTCCCTATCCAGTCAGCCATCACAGAGCCTCGGGATGGAGAGACTATAGAGTCAGGGGAGGTAATTGTCAAGGGCTATGCATGGAGTGGTGGTGGCAGGGCTGTGATCCGGGTAGATGTGTCCCTGGATGGGGGGCTAACCTGGCATGCAGCTGACCTGGATGGAGAAAAGCAGCTACCCAGGAAGGCCTGGGCCTGGCGTCTATGGCAGCTGCAAGCCTCTGTGCCAGCTGGACAAAAAGAATTGAACATTGTTTGTAAGGCTGTAGATGACAGTTACAATGTGCAGCCAGACACAGTAGCCCCAATCTGGAACCTGCGAGGTGTACTCAGCAATGCCTGGCACCGTATCCATGTCCATGTCACATCATGAGAGCATGGAATGGAGTCAACTATCCTATAGAAAACACCTTGACCCCTTTCCCCACCCATCCTTTGGTCTTCTGCCACAGAAAAACCTTTTCCTCTTCTCCACTTCTTGGATCAAAAACTTGTACTGTGCCTTCCTAAGTCATATCCAGGTATTCATGCATTGCACATTCCCACCCAGGCATCCTCTCTCCTTTGACAGTATGTTACATACCCCTCCTGGCCTCTAACCCTGTGCCAGAAGATAAGAGCTGTTGGAGCAAGGGAGACTAGAGGCAAGAAAAATAATTCTGGAGCCAAGCACCATTTTCTCATCCTATGCCACCTCCACTTCTAAATGCTTGTTGCTGTCCAGGCTGTATTTTGTTTTTCTTGGATTCTTCAGAGAATGTGTATGGTGTGTGTAAGAAAAACATATACTACTTTCTACTGCTTCTCTGGGTTGTAATGGGCTTGTGGGGGCATTGAAAGGCATAATCCCTCTCCATTTATCTAAATACATCAATAAAGTGTCTATTTAAGATTGTGAGTCTGGGGCCTCTGGGGCCTGGGGAATTGTCATGTTGCAAGAGGGAAGTATTGGCACAGGTGAGATTATACCAAAGCCAACAAATGGTGGTGTTGGTAGGAGGTGGGAAGTGGAGGAAAGCAATCTCTGGGAAGTCAAGGAGTGGGGCTTCAGTTTGTTATTTTGAGGTCCGTCGTCATCTGCTGTGTTGCCTACGTTATGACCCCGGGGTACCCCCTAAGAGATTATTTTAAAAACATTTGGTACCCTCAAACCGCTATCCCGCTAACTGTATGCGCTTGGCAGGAAAGGCAAAGAATGTTAAGAGGTTGACATCAATAGTCTTAGGAAGGGCAGGGGCAAAACTCGGCACTAGCGGGGCTGAGAAGCACAGGGTTCGATTCTCAGCACCTCATATAAAGACCCAATGACAACTAAAAATTTTTTTAAAAACCTCGGTACTAGGGTCAGACGTGTCAGAACGTGTGTGGCGCCCAAAGTAGACCTAGTTTGCAAATTAGATACAGACGAAGGGGTAGTATTTTCGAGTTATCCTCTAGGAGCGACAGAACCATTCGGACTTGAATCTTTCGGCACTCGGCTACTCTCCCCTAGCCCTTCTTTTTTCTCCCCAGCAGTCTCCCCGGCTTGGGGGCGCTCGGCGTTCGGCCCAGCTGCCTGTCGCCTGGCAGTGGGACCGGAAGTTGTTCGGGAGGGGGGAACGGCTCTGATGGGGAAACTCATCACATCAAAACCTAATTCTGACTTCCCTTACCTCTTATAATCATTTCTTGCCCTGACGTTCTAATGGTCCCAAAAATAATTCTTTCCATCTTAGAGACTCTTTCCTATACTCTCAGAAAAGGATCTGGATAAAGTTTCTGATTTCTTTTTACATCATTAAAATTGTTAAACCTGATTATTCTGATATCTCCAAAAGCAATTCATACTACATGTAATGATTTCTTCTGCCTCAGTAAGAATATTTGGTAGGTGTGAAAAGCTATATCATGCTAAGACTATGGAAAAGGATTGAGGGGAATGTGAATTGGGCTCTCTATTCCTACCTTTGAAGGTGCAAACTGGTAGTCCATGGGCTGAATTCAGCTCATAGATAGTTTTGACTTGTGTTATGGAACA
>NW_025999853.1:49609235-49650473 GCF_001458135.2 Marmota marmota marmota | reverse complement strand
CGGGAGGGGAACGCTGCTGATGGGGGGAGGTGTGGGTGGGGCCGGTCCCTCCTCAGGTGAAGCCGCTGATGGAGATGAAGCCGCCGCCGCCGCCGAGTGCACAAGTCCTGGCTCCGGCCTGGCTGCCGCCGCCTCAGTGACCCCACTGGCCCCCGCACTGGGCCACCCGGGCCAGAGTGGGGGACCCCCGCCCCCCTCTTCCCCACCCTAAACAGCCTGCGCGCGCGCGGAGACGCCTCAGGTGAGTGAGGGGCGGGGCTTCGACCAAGTGGGGGCGGGGCCTCAGCAACGGGGGCGGGGCCTTAGGGGCTTGGGCGTGAAGTGAGGGGAGACGTGGGCGGGCGAGGGGTGAGCTGAGGAGGGAGGGACGTTAGCTTGCCTGGGGCACTTTGGCTTGAGGCCCCAGTATTGGGGCAGGGAGAGCAGGGATCTGAGGGTCCAAAGGCAGGAGGTGGGTCAAGCCAGAAGACTGAGAATAGGGAGCAACTGGCATGCGCGAGGCTTCTCCGTGGGTATGGCTAGGGTGGAACAGAGGGACAGCCGGGAAAGGAGAGGGTATCAGAGGACGAGAATCCAGAAGACTGGAGGAAAAAACATAGGCCTAGGTGAGAACATCTGGGAAGCAATGAGCAAAGTGGGAGAGATGTGTTAGAGAAGAAACTTGGGATGGAGTGCTGTCTACAGTACTAGTTGGGGTAAGAAGTGTAAGGAACTTGGGAAGCAAGGCTGGGAAGGAAGGGATTCACTGTATAAGAGTCCTAAGAAAGAAATGCAATCTAGGAAGCCCTAGGGAAGACATCCTGATGGAACTACAAACTTGGGGAGCACTCCCTGCTTCTTCAGTACTAAAACAGCCCTCCATGTGCCTTTTTGTATAGACCCATCCCCAGTTATTTCCTTACCCCTTGTCTGCTAGAGTTGTAGATTTTCACTTTTAAATTTTTATTGGATTTCTGTTTTGTTTTCTTTTGTTTAAATTATGGCTAGTCCTGTCTTGGGGACAGTAGAATGTTTAGTGGAATATGGACCTTTAGATATGAGATATTTGAGAACTAAGGTAACCCATTTACCCCTTCAGATCAAGAATTTACTTGACTCTGCTTCCAGGAAGATTTGATGCATTACCAACCACTGTGTGTCCAGCTTTGCATACCTTATTTGGCCTCTTCTCTCATAAGCAAAATTATCTGTGTGAGTCTTATCTATTCTTACATGTTTAGTAACTTCTATTGTACCTGTCTTAATGGTCTAAGATCTCAAAGCATCCATGGTAACTTTGGTATCCTCCTGACCTGCTCACCTGTCAGCTTTAGGCCTTCCATCCCTATGGCCATCCAGAAGACCATTGGGACCTGGCTATCTCTCTTCACTGATGCTGCTTATTTTGCTTGTGTGAAAGTACACATATCCTTAAGAAGCATGAAAAACAGGTGTCTGACTTCCTTGAATATTTCTAGTTAAGTAGGATTTTGAGGAAAGGACCAGATAAAAGGCTAAGTAAGATAATCTTTGAAAGCATAGTGCCTTGATTAATAGGCATGTAAGAAATGCCTAGGAATGGGCTGGGGTTGTGGCTCAGTGGTGGAGTGCTTGCCTGGCATGTGTGAGGCACTGGGTTCAATCCTCAGTGCCACATAAAAATAAAGGTATTGTGTCCATCTACAACTAAATATATTAAAAATAATTTTTAAAAAATGTTGGCCAGTAAGTCAGTGAATCTTCCTTGGCGGTATGCAAGGGACTTCAGGCTTCCCTACTAACAACCTAAAGCTGGAATCCAGGTGCCCCTTGGATCATGAGAACAGTCAGATAAGTGACTCCTGAGATAAAGTCTTAGAAGAAAATAATCCTACCATTGGGGAGTAGAGAGGTTTCACTGGAGCTTCTGGAGTGGGCCTCAGGGTAGTGGAAGCTACCCTCTTTTGGGCAGCCTCAGAATTGTATCTTGTCGTAGTCACTAGATATTGATGTGTCATGCACAAGATGTAATGTCTTTGTGGCCGTTGAGTGCAGTTAGTTGTTTTTTGGCTTCTAGGCAGTCCTCTTCCTCTCAGTAGGTTAAAGGCAAGGCATATTTTAGGACGTACTCAGAAATAAATCCTAACTTTTTTCCAATGAAAATGCAACTGAACGTTTCTTTTTATTTCCTCTTAGTTTCAAATCTGAAACTTGTACTTCCCAGCATGGGAGAAACTTATCCTTCCTTATACTCTACCCCAGTCCCCAACATCCACAAAGGAATTCTTTACTCTTAGATTGGTGCACTATCTCCCTCCCTCTCTGTACCCCCCAGGCCCCCACCAGAGTAGTTAAGGAAATTAAAGATAAGTTGATATTGAGCAGATATTTTTAGCCTTATTTTAATCTGCAGGAACAATAAGAGTGTGGGACCCTGTTGGTATGGACAATGTCACAGGCAGAGGGACTCCCTTTCTTTATTGGTCTCTTGACTGATTGCTGGAGAAAACTTGGAATTCTAGGCTTTATGATTTGCCTTCTTTTCTTAGTAGAGTTATGGACTCTGTTCTGGAAACAGAGAGACAGGGTCAAGGTTTAACAGACAAAAACATCTTAAAAAGTACACTGCTGATTATGAATGAGCTGGTCCCTGGATGTTGTATCCACCTTGTAGACTCTGATGCGACACACTTGCTGGAGTAATCCCTAAATCAAGGAATGTTGTTCTATTGTAACAAGACTTAGCATCAGACTTTGTTTGGTATTTTCCTCAGGCCCATAATTTCTGAAAAGAGACATGGCAGTAAGAGGATTAGTTCTTCTCTTATGCATAAGTCCTTGTTTCCAGTTCAAGGATTTAAGTCACCAAGATGCAGATCTAAAAACTGTTCACCTTATAACCTAAGAAAGAAGGCAAGTAAGGTGGCCCAAACCTTCTAGTTGCAGTGAGATTAAACTTTCTACTCCAGAGAAGAGAACCACTGGAAGATTCTAATGGTGCTACTTCTGTTGTCAACCACATAAATGACTCTGGGCTTAGTTTCTTCTGTTAAAAATCATGGGACTATAGATCATTTCTTAACTCCATTCCAACACCTGTCCTAGGCCCTCCATACAAAGAAGAGAGGCTTATCAAACTTGTTTGTCAAAGCAAGATTCTTTGTTAGCAGAGAAGCCTAAGAAATATTTCTCTCTCTCTCTCTCTCTCTCTCTCTCTCTCTCGCTCGCTCTCTCTCTCTCTCTCAATGGTGCTAGGGATCAAACTCAGGGCCTCACACATGCCAGGCAGGTACTCTACCACTGAATCATATTGCCAGCCCCAAAATGAACTCTTTTGATTAGCGTGTATTAGGGACTTTGAGCCAAAATTGCTACCAAAGATAGTTATTCCCATCTCTCCCACATTTTTGTCATTTTTATCACCTTACCCCAATCAGAATAGTTAATGGTAATTTCAAACACTTGAGAGAACTATTCCTGTTTTGAGCAACTTTGGCTTCAAAACTGATTATTAGCTGGACATGGTGGCATATGCCTATAATCCCAGTGGCTTGGGAAGCTAAGACAGGAGGATTCACATTCAAAGCCAGCCTCAGTAGCTTAGCAAGGCCCTAAGCAACTTAGCAAGACCCTGTCTTAAAATAAAATATAAAAAGGGCTGGGAATGTTGCTCAGTGACTAAGTGCCCCTGGGCTCAATCCCCTGTAACAAACGGGGGAAAAAAAAAAGACTGATTATTATAAAACTCAAATTGAACTCCCCTGCTCTATTTTTCCCAGCTGCCCAAGCATACAACTGAACAGCAGTGACCTTGTGGGGCCTTTTCATAAATATTTGTGTACTCAGAGATATATCAAAAAAACCCAGAAAGTATCTTGTGCATCACACCAGGCAATTTAAAGTGTTACATTGGCCCTTTTCCTTAGTTCTTTACATCCTGCAGTGAGACATGGGATTGTTTCTTCTCTCACCAATAAACCTCAGCCTTCTCTCTCTTCCACAGTCTGCATAAGGAAGACAGGGAATCACAAAGAACAAGAGAAAAGATGTGCTTCATCTGAGATCTGAAAGGAGACAATGAGGTGACATTATTTTCCTCCACCCAGATGTTATGTTTCTACCTTTTACCTTTTCTTATTTTAGAGACTGGCCATTCCTAGGATAATTGGGAATTCATATCCTCTGCTCTGCTCTTCAAGCATTTGGATAATAAAGCTGAGCTGTCTTCATGTGTATTATACATACACAGCCACCATCTACAACCTGGTAAAATCTGAGGTCTTTCTTCTATAAAGACAGATACATGAAATAAAGGTTGCTGAGTTTCCTTCAAAAGCTTCTAGGTGTATCCTACAGATTATTTCAGAGCTTCAACTTGCTCTCTATGTCTAGGTCTGTGTTTTGGAAAGGGGGATGCAGTTTGCAGACAATGCCTAATTCCATATCTTCCCAGCCCTTTCCCTATCCCTAATTCTGCAAAGCCCTGGTAGAGAATAGAGCCAGCTATGTGACTCCAACATATTTTTGTTCATGTCTTATTCAGTTCAGGAAGGCACAGACAGGAGAGGATGATGCTGTGGGTTTGGTCTACTTGGAGTACCTGAACTGCTCACACCCAAGGCACATGGGAAGTTCTTTCTTATTAAGAATCACTGGGCTGGTGGGGGGCGGTTGGGGTTGTGGCTCAATGGTAGAATGCTCACCTACCACGTACAGGGACCCGGGCTCAATCCTCAGCACCACATAGAAAGTAAATAAATAAAATGAAGATTTTGTGTCCAACTACAACTAAAAAATAAACATTAAAAAAAAAAAAAAAAGAACCACTGGGCTCCACCACAGAACCCAGGTCCTAAGGGAAACCAGATAAAAATTTCCACTTCTCCCAGCTGCAGTTTGGGAATAATAACCAAAAGGATGACATGGAGCCTTGCCACTGTCTCCATCTTCACCCTCTTTCTGAACATTCTCCTTGCCACCTTTCTACCCATTAGGCCACAATGAGTATGTTTTATTTTTTATTTTTTTCAGTTCTGGGGATTGAACCCAGGATCTCACACATACTAGATGAATGCTTTACTACTGGGCTACAACCCCAGCCCCAATGAATGTGGTTGGTTGATTGGTAGGTTGATTTTGGTACTAGGGATTGAGCCCAGGGGCACTTAACTACTAAGATATATCCCCAGCCCTTTCTGCTTTTTATTTGAGACAGGGTCTCTCTAAGTTGCTTAGGGCCTTGCTAAGGAGGCTGGCCATACACTTTTGATCCTCCTGTCTCAGCCTCTGGGGCTGCTGGGATTACAGACATGTGCCACCTGGCCTGGCCCCAGAACTTTTTATTTTTTATTTTGAAACAGTCTTATTAAATTGCGGAGGCTCACCTTGCATTTGCAATCCACCTGCATCAGTGTCTCAAGTAGCTGAGATTATAGTCAAGCACCACCCTGCCTGGCTTATGATTGTGTTTTAAATTCCAATTTTAGAGTATATAAGCAAAAATAACCAATATGGTTTTGACATTATAATGAAACCACAAATAACTGGAACAGGAACAGATTTCATGGATCAGCAATGCCTTTTGTTCAGCAGCAGAGTCAGGCATCAGAGGGGCTCACTTTCTGGGTAGAAAATGGCCTCTGGTTTCAAAGGGATCTGGGTTTTTATAGGTTCCACTGAGGGGCAACTTTATCACTTCAACAGAATGTGTCAGTTTGGGCATTCAGGAAATAGGTTTAAAAATGTGAAACTTGTTTTTACTGGGCAAGAATCGAAGGTCCAGAGCTCAGGCCCAGTGCTTATCTTGTCCTCCAAGGATCATTGTATTTTCACTGGGATAGGATTAATGTGTGGCTTCATTATCACTGGGAAAGAATATATTGTAAAAGCGTCAATATTTGTCCTCTTCTTATGGACTGCCATTTTAGGATTGATGTTCACCTCCTTCCCAGGGATTGTCTTATCATTGGGAGATGATTTATTGGGAAATATTAGTTTTGCCTTCTTCCTCCCTCCTGCCTCCCAGGTCACACTCTCTTAGGGGGGTTGTCATTTTCCATATCCTTCAGAGTATCATTGAATAAAACCGGATCCTTTGGAGGATTTGAAGAGCTTTTATTACTAGTAATCCTGGGTTTAATCCTCAATACCAAAAAAAAAAAAAAAGGAAAAATAAATAAATGTTGAGAGCCACAGTTTAGTTGGAATGACGCCTGGCATTTTGTTAGAGGGAATGGTTGAAAGGTGACCCTGCTCAGGGAATAGGGTGGCTCCAGGGATTAGGGCAGATCCTGCTGGGAATAGGGCGGGCTCTGGGATTAGGGCGGCTCTGGGATTAGGGCAGATCCTGCTGCCTCAGGGCACCCGCTACTTTGGAGCTCCCACTGAGTTCTCCCACTGAGTTCTCCAAGGGGTTCCGGGAGAATTGGTGGAGGGAGTGTATTCCCGGGAAGTGTGGGTAGAGTGCCGGTGAGAGTTCGGGAATAAAGAGTTGCTGTTTGAACCTACAAGGCTTTGTGGCAGCTCGGTTATTTGTGCCCAGCCAGACTGCGGCATTTGGTGGCCCATACGGGGAACGCCTGAAGCTTGGAGGTAAGTGAATGAGATATCAAAAGAAAAGTCAAACCTAGGTGGTAACCAAGATGCTTTTTTTCAATATCTATTTTATTATTGCCTTTTCCCACATCATAAAGTTTCATTTTATTTTTGAGCTCATACAGACCTAGGTTAATGTTTTTCTGATCAGTTCTATTTTTTGACTGTGGAGTTTTTAAACATTACAATGGAGATTTCACCTGTGAAAAGCTACAAGGCCTTTACTGTTATGTTATGTGTTGTATGTATTATGTGTGCACACTTCTGTTTTGTGTTGTATATCTGTATGTGCGTATGTCCATATATCATATATGAGGAGCACTCATAAAAATATGGATCCAAATATTTTTTTATTCACGTGATTTAAATGGTTTAATTTAAATTGGGTAAACAGCTATTGAGGATTGTTTTAATATGTGAACAAAAAAGGAGGTTAACAGATCTATTTACTTTCACCTTTCCTTTTCATTATATTTAATAATTCTCTTCAGGATAATGTAAATTGTTCAGAAAATTGCTTTTAGTGCCTGCTGAAATGTTACATAATTTTTCTTAGCCATTATTGCCAGAATTCCTATCTTCATCCCAGTGCCGGTGAAGACAAAGATAAAACCAAACTACAGCTTCTGCGATAGCTATCACAACAAACTGTATAAACTGATGCATCAATAAATAATAACTCAGCAAGTGATGCTCAATCAAGGAGTCGATTTACTTTGGGAGGAAATGGACATATTAATAGATTCCTCTGCTTTGAACTGTTTGCAGAACTTGCCTGGACTATGTATCACTTGCATGCATTGTGAACTATCTGTTGGTGCAGCGAATTGTGGTAGTGCTGGGGTATCTTTGCTGATGGTGTCATCGGTGGTACAATTTTTCCAAAAAGAGCCGTCATTTGGCTTGGTGCCGTGGCATTTTGCATCCTCCTCCCTTCTGCTTGTGATGGTCTAAAATTTGGGGGCCAACAGAGGTGAGGCAAAGAACCTCACCCCCCAACTGGTGCAAAGGCCAAATTTGGGGGCCAATAGAAGTGAGGCAAAGAACCTCACCCCCGCACTGGTACAAAGGCCTATCCACAAGTATGGCTGTATGCTGGACTGGTAGCCAATGACGGATAAGATCCAACTACAATGGTACCAACCTAAGACAGGAGGCTGACGCCTTGAGGTCAGCTCATCTGATGACGGGTAAGGACCATATGTAGTATTAGACAACCTAAGACAGGCATGGTCCCTAAGCCACATGCTTGTTGTTTAATTAAACAGAAGGGGGGAGATGTTGAGAGCCACAGTTTAGTCAGAATGACACCTGGCATTTTGCTAGAGGGAATGGTTGAAAGGTGACCCTGCTCCGGAATAAGGCAGCTCCAGGATCAGGGTGGCTCTGGGATTAGGGCGGATGCTACTTTGGAGTTCCTGTTGAGTTCTCCTGGGGGTTCCGGGAGAATTTGGAGGGAGTGTATTCCCCGGAGGTGTGGGTAGATGCCGGTGAGAGTTCGGGAATAAAGAGTTGCTGTTTGAACCTACAAGGCTTTGTGGCGGCTCGGTTATTTGTGCCCAGCCAGACTGCGGCAAATAAATAAAAAGTATTATGTTTATGTACAACTGAAAAAAAAAAAAGTGAAGAATCTGAGAGGCTCAGTTGGGCACGCCTATAATCCCAGTGGTTCAGGAGGCTGAAGCAGGAGGGTGGAGAATTCAAAGTCAGCCTCAGTAAAAGCAAGACCTGAAGCAATTCAGTGAGACCCTGTCTCTAAATAAAATACAAAATAGAGCTGGGGATGTGGCTCAGTGATCAAGTGCCCCTGAGTTCAATCCCCAGTACCCCCGCCCCCCCCAAAAAAAAGAATCTGAATATTGTTCAGTGGTAGAGTGCTTGCCTAGCATGTGTGAGGCCCTCCACCACTGGGGTTGGGGGGAAGCGGAAGGATGAGCTGGGAGGATCTTTGTTTCCAAAGGTTACAACGACCAATCTTTGCTCTCTGCTCACAGATTCTTCCATTTGAATTGGGAGGCTGGTTGTTTCTAGTTGGTTTGTATTCAGCTCACTGAGCTGAATTCACAGTACATGTGTGTCTACCTCCATCACTGGATGATGTTTATGTTACTTTAAAGCACTTTGAGCCAAACCTGTCTTGTATAACCAATTTCTCTTAACCTTCTCCTCCTGTAATGTTAGCACTAATTTGACCCAGTTCCTCAAAGAGACACTAAGATCTGCCTGCCTAGGCAAGTAGGGGAGGAGGGGTTTTTAGGGATAAAGAATGGGATTGATGGGAGGGATGTGCTGAGGGGAGATTTGAACAAAAGGACAAGTACATCTGCTGATTTGCTCCTAGCTTTCAGAAAACCAGGACTGAGGACAACAGAGTCTCAATACCTCTAACTTCCAGAATCACCAACTTGGCATTTAGAGCAGTTGAAAACAGCTAAGTATTGATTTTGTCCAAGATGTGTCACAGCACACCTGTTAAGAGCAATTAAGAAGTGGGAGAGCCAGGTGCAGTGATGCATGCCTGTAATCCCAGTGAGTTGGGAGGCTGAGGCAAGAGGATCCCAAGTTGGAGACCAGATTCAGTAACTTAATGAGACACTGTATCAAAATAAAAAAAATAAATAAAAAGGGCTGGGGATGTGGCTCAGTGGTTAAGCATCCCTGGGTTCAAGCCCCAGTACCCCTCCCCACCTCAAAATTTAGGAGAACAGGCATAATGGTTCACTCATATAATTCCAGGTACTGGGGAGACTGAGATAGGAAGATCCCTAGTTTGAGGCCAGCCTGGGCAACTTAATGACACCCTGTCTCAAAATGAAAAATAAAGAGGACTGGAAATGTAGCTTAATGGTAAAGCACATCTAGGTTCAATCCTCAGTACTGACAAATAAATTAATAAGAAAGAACAAGTTGAGTGGCTCTACAGAGAGAAATATGCTAATGCAATATTGTCTGTGTGTGTATGCCTGTGTGAACCAGGATCTAGATAAGCACTAGGTGGGCAGAGCAGTTGAATCATAGTATTCAGCTAACACTGATTCAGAGAGTGCATTTCATTCTTGCATTCTTGATCAAATAGTCCCAAAACAATTTCCAGAAGGGTCTAAAGGATTGCTCTCTGAGTTGGACTTTCTTCCTTGTAGTAAACTGCACTCTGCTACTTTGTGTGTGGGGAGAGGAGTGGGGGTATTGTGGATTTAACTCAGGGGTACTGTACCACTGAGCTACACCCCTAGGCTGGCTTCAAACCTGCAATCCTGTCTGAGTCTCTGGAGTCACTGGGATTACATGAATGTGCCACTGTGCCTGGCTTGTTCTTCCTTTTTGAGTAACAGACCCCACTCCTACAGGGATCACACCAAAGAAAAGCGGCTTTAATTGCTGTTAGAATGAGCAGAAATCAAGAAAATCCATGAAAGCCTTGAGTAGCCTGGCTTTTGATAAAAAGCAATATGGTGTAATGGAAAGGGATCGCCATAGGGAGAGGCAGGAAACCAATGTTCTTGTTCCTTATTCCAGTCTCACTATGAGTTAAGGGACAAACAACTGCTCTGAGCTTCAGTTTTTCTGAGCAGAAAATGGAGGAAATCTGACTTGCTCTTGCTTTTTCTATATGGGGGAATGTATGAGAGAACTAATTCATGACACTTCAAACTTTGCAGGTGTTTTGAAAAATTCCAAAGGGGACTTTTGAAACTATTGATTTGGAAATGAAAGAGACCCCTATCTGGGCATGGTGGCACATATCTGTAACCAAGCAACCCCAAAGGCTGAGGCAGGAAGATTGCAAATTAGAGGTCAGCCAGGGCAACTTATTGAGACACTTTCTCAAAAAAAAAATAATAATAAAATAAATATATATATATATATATGTGTGTGTGTGTGTGTGTGTGTGTGTGTGTGTGTATATATATAAATAAAATGCTGAGGATGTAGCTCAGTGAAATAGCACCCTTGGCTTCAATCCCCAGTACCAAAATGGTGGCACATGTCTGTAATCCCAGAAAATTCCAGAGCAGCTTCAGCAGTTTAGCAAGATTCTGAGCAAATTAGCAAGATCCTGTATCAAAATAAAAACAATAAAAAGGACTGGGGATGTGGCTCAGTGGTAAAGCACTCCTGGGTTCAATCCCCAGTACTAAAGAGAGAGAGTGAGAGAAGAGAAAGAAATGAAAAAATAAGGAAATAGGGGTCAAATATAAATGTAGAGACTTTTCCCCTCACACCTAGGATTGAGACTACAAATCTTTCTGATGAAATGTAAGGGAGAGTTACTTTGCAGAGTGAAGCTAAACCCATGATTCAGGGTTTCTCATGAGCCTTCCTCCAGATAAGAATGAGGAAGGGGCAGGAAAACAGATACTTCTCTCCTGTGTACCTCCCTGAACCCTCTTACTCTCCCTACTTTGGTTTGTTTGTAGTATTACAAACAAACCAAATTTTCATCCATCTGCCTCTGTGACAGCTTTCAAAGAGTTTAAGAATCCTAGTGGTAGCTCAGGCTGTTACCTTGCTCCATTTTGGCTCCACCAAATCTGCCTCTGGGGCATTTGTTTTTTATTAGATGAATGGTAAAAAGCAATTTTAAATGTTTTTAAAATTTCACCAGCTAGATTTCCCCATCTTCTCAAAGGAGAAATCTTCTCCTATGGAGATAATTCATTGCAACAAATTATCACTTTTAATTGTTCTCTAGTTTTTTTGTTTTGCCATGCTGAGAATCACACCCAAGACCTCCTACATATTAGGCAAGTGCACTATCACTGAACTACATCCCCAGTCCTGTTCTCAGTTATTTGTTTGTTTGGTGGTGCTGGGGATTGAATCCAGGGCCTTGTGCATACAAGACAAACACTCTACCAACTGAGCTATATCCCCAGCCCAGTTATTAGTTTAATACTCTACTGCCAATTATTGCTCACCTTACCTCAAATAGACCAACCTGCTTTTTAATCTACCCATCTGCTTTTTAAAAAATAAGCATAACAAAGTAATTGACCAGAGGGTATAGAAAGCCACTTAAAAGGTTTGTTTAAGCCAGGCACAGTGGGTCATGTCTTTAATCCCTGCTACTCAATAGGCTGAGGCAGGAGGATGGACACTTCAAGACCAGGGCAATATTTTGAGACCTTGTCTCAGAATAAAAAGGGCTGGGATGTAGCTCAGTGGTAGAGCCTATATTTAGCACATACAGGGTTCAATCTCTAGCATCACCCCCTCCCACACACACATCAAATTTGTTTATACCTTCAGTAGAAAACTTATCACTGAGCCCTAAGGTGGGCTTCTTTCTATCATATTCCACCTTCCTGTTATCCCCACTCCTGCTGCACACCCCAAAAAAGAATCCCACAACCGGCACAGTGGTGCATGCCTGTAATCCCAGAGGCTTGGGAGGCTGAGGCAGGAGGATCGCAAGTTCAAAGCCAGCCTCAGCAATAATGAGGTGCTAAGCAACTCAGTAAGACCCTGTCTCCAAATAAAATACAAAATAGAGCTGGGGATGTGGCTCAGTGGTCGAGTGCCCCTGAGTTCAATCCCTGGTACCCAAAAAAACAAAAGAATTCCATGAAAGACTGAATTGAGCTTATATTTTTTCCTACTCCTTCTTAACTGAGGTCTGGCGTCTCTACAGGGCTGTTTCTTCATCTCTTGAGGGCTGAAGTATAAACTAGCTCCTATGGCATCAGCTCCACTACAGGGAGAAGGTATACTCTCAAAACCAAGACCATTCTAGACCAAGGTAGTATTTCTACCCCAGAGGCTGGGGAGGCCTGAAGAGGTTGTAGGTAGGAGGAAATCTTGGGGCTTGGAAGGCAGAGTACATTATTTTTCTCACCAGGACAAAGTACTTTAGGATAGTTTCAGACCATGCTTAAGTGATCTTCTAGTTTTCTTGCTTACTCCAGAATGTTAAAAGAAAAACCTTATCCCTTCCTAGATCTGACTTCTAATAGCAGCTGTTTTCTCTTTAAACAGATCTCTTTAAGATGGATATAGAAGACTGCAATGGCCGCTCCTATGTATCTGGTATGCCTTCTATGTGTTTCATTTGGACAGGCTGGGAGCAGACACTGATCTGTGGGGCAGGGCAGAGAGCCTTTAACTCAAGCACACCACCTCAACATAAACATCAGTCATCGAGCTGACATTCACTTTTGGTGGTAGTTGATAGTGGCACACAATCATTTTGTGATTTTTATATTCCCTAAAATAGTAACTCTTTCCCAGACTTCTTGGGGAATAAGGAAGAGGAAAGGAAATAGGAGAGGACTATTAGTGGACACTATTAGAGGGATGATTTGAAGTAAATAGAAGATGTGGTTTCTTTTCCCATGCTCTGAAATAACCAGCCAAAATAAAATTCTGTCCCATCCAAGTAGAAAGTGGAGCAGTGTTTCAAACCTCAGAAGCCCACAGGGCCTAGGAAGGTATATGAATGAAGTGAGCTAGGTCAGTTAGCAGAAGAGAATAGGAAGGACTGACATGAACTAGAGAACATACCTCAAGGAACAGCAGCTATTCAGAGTCCACTAGTGATTGCCATGTGGTAATTTGTATCTTCCAACTTTTCATTAGACATCAGAAATCTGAATTTTTATATGAAATAATTCTGTTTTACAATAATACTTTTTTTTTCTGTACTGGAATTAAACCCAGGGATATTCTACCATTAAACTACATCCCTAAATTACTCAGACTGACCCCAAACTTGTAACCTTCCTGCCTCAGCCTCCTGAGTAGCTGGGATTGATTACAACTGTATGCCACCATGCCTGGCTGTCAGTGTTTTAGAAAATGTTCCATAACACAAGTCAAAACTATCTATGAGCTGAATTCAGCCCATGGACTACCAGTTTGCACCTTCAAAGGTAGGAATAGAGAGCCCAATTCACATTCCCCTCAATCCTTTTCCATAGTCTTAGCATGATATAGCTTTTCACACCTACCAAATATTCTTACTGAGGCAGAAGAAATCATTACATGTAGTATGAATTGCTTTTGGAGATATCAGAATAATCAGGTTTAACAATTTTAATGATGTAAAAAGAAATCAGAAACTTTATCCAGATCCTTTTCTGAGAGTATAGGAAAGAGTCTCTAAGATGGAAAGAATTATTTTTGGGACCATTAGAACGTCAGGGCAAGAAATGATTATAAGAGGTAAGGGAAGTCAGAATTAGGTTTTGATGTGATGAGTTTCCCCATCAGAAATCCAAGAACCATTGTTGTAATGACCTGTAGTTTGTTTTTACTCTAGAGTGGGACCAATGAAGGAATTATTGGCATGCACTACGAGAGATAGCAAGACGGGTGGGTCACACTCTGTGCAACACCCAGGTAATGTGCATAAGATGTTGACTCTGACCCATTTCTCATTTAAGAGAGAAGGAATTGGAATGGATAAAGACATTCAGTACCTGCCACATGCTGAACAGAATGACAGGGATCAGATGGGCTGATCCATTGAAAGAGACTAATGGAACTAAGTCATGGTTCTAAGGAACCAGCCAGTCCTCCTACCTCCTGCTTAGTTAAGCCTATTCATTACTGAGCAAGAAATATGTTCAGGACCCTGCATTAGTGCTGGGGAGCACTCATATGGATAAAAACCAATCCCTCATGCAGAGTAGGTTAATGAGAAACTATGAAAGTTGCTGGGGGACTATCCCATGGGGCTCTTTTCAGTAGTGTCTCTAGAAACTACTGGATACTAGCAGAAAACTTCTGAGGATGTTTGCTTCACTGTGTTGTGAAATCAAACTTCACCTGCTTAGAGAAAGTTGGCATTTTCTAGATAAGAAACAGGCTCTGCACTGATGGTTCTTGATTGAGAGTAGAGGCCTAAAACTCCTTATCTGTGCTTTGAGAATTCTAGATGTCAGCAGCTACCTTAGAGGGAAAAACAAGATAGGGCTAACACTGGCTTTAAACAATGCCCCCTGTAGGACTGGGCATTGCTGAGACAGTTCACCCGAGGGGCATCTGAGAGCCCATCACTGACCCACCTTCTCCTGGATTGATATGGAAGCAGAGGGGTGGGCTACAGTGTACAACCCTCCTAATAAACACCACAGCTCCTTATCAGGTTGTCACTACTGTGTGCCTCCATGCCAGGTTGTATTCCCTCACCTGGCCACTGATGAAGGCAGTAGCTTTCCTGTTCTTTAAAGAGATTTTACCTCACAGAACCTGATTCAGAAAGTCCTTTTATTGTGTGTGTGTGTGTGGTGTGGTGGTGCACACCTGCAAGTTCAAGACCAACCTCAAGCAACTTAACAAGTCCCTAAGCAACTTAGACTCTTCTCAAAAAGTAAAAAGGGCTAGGGATACAGCTCAGTGGTAAAGTGCCCCTGGGCCGAATCCCCAGTACCCACTCTGCCAAAAGAACAAAAAGAAAAGTCCATTTTTTCCCTCTCCCTTTCTCTTTCTAAAGGCACAGATCATTATTACCATGAGAGAGAAAAGGAGTCCATTAATTTACAGCACAGATTTCTATACTCCCTTCCCACACATACATGCCCCTATCTTGCAAAAGAAATGTAGTTGCTCAAACCTAGCTCATGCAATTAATTGACTGAGCAATGCTTGTCCAAAGTATTATAGGGCTGTAAAATATTTAAGGGAACCTTAAGAGGAA
This sequence comes from Marmota marmota marmota, assembly GCF_001458135.2. Taxonomy (NCBI): domain Eukaryota; kingdom Metazoa; phylum Chordata; class Mammalia; order Rodentia; family Sciuridae; genus Marmota; species Marmota marmota. The sequence goes on along the minus strand of NW_025999853.1, from coordinate 49,635,283 downwards.
AAGATCCAGGGGTAGGCAGCCCGAAGTTTCATGGCCCCTCCTATCCCCAAATTCTTGGAATTAGAAAATGTAGTCTTCCAAAGTAGGTCAGCTCCTCAGTGAACAGCTCCTCTGGAAGGGAAGGGAGCAGAGGCCTTGTCCTTTAAGAGGGTAGATTCATCCAGGGCTGTGGGCTGCTGGAGCCCCAGGGGCACAGGAAGGAGGAGAGGCCGGGAGTTTGTACCAACCTTTTTGCCTGGGATCTGAAAAGGCTCAGGGCCACAGAGCACCAGTATCCTGAGACCAGATTGTGCTGGGCCCTCTGATTGCTGGGAAAGGGGGCTGTCAGTCCCCAGACCTCCCTCCTGGAGGAGGAGGGGAAAAGGGAACACGGTGCCTGAGTTTGCTGGGGGAGGGGCTGTCTGCCAATTGGAAAGCCTTGAAGCTGCCCCGTGTCCTGGGCCCCATGACCTCTGGGGCCTTGGCTTCCCCAGCTGGCAGAGGATTGAGCCTTCCCTTGGGCCCCCCTTTTCTCCCTCCTGCCCGCAGGCCCATCCATCTCTCTCTCTCTCACTCTCAGTCTCTCTCTCACTCTCTCTCTCTCTCTCTCTCTCTCTCTCTCTNAACCAAGATCTAAGGGGCCTCAGCCTCCTCCCCACAATAGAGCTGAGGATGGGCGTCTTTCTTTGCTCATGTACCCACTGTTCCCTGCTAGCAGGCTAGCATCCTGCCACCTGGAGCCCACGGTCAACAGAATAAGCAGTCAGGATGAGGTCCCTTGCAGAGAAGTGTGGAGGCTCCCTGAGCTCATGGCTGTTCTCTAGAGGTAGCCACTCTCTGAAAGGATGGGGAGAGGGCAGCGGGAGCAGAGGGCTTGTCTCCTTAAACATGTGAGACACATTTATCTTTTGCACTGCTTCCCAGTTCCTTGCCTCCTGTTTCTCTGCCCTTTACCTACCTCTCAGTTCCTCTGATGTGAACCTCATGATTTGGCTTTGCCCTCTGGGGGTTCAGCCAATCTATGATGACTTTGACCAAGAAAATTTCTCTAAGACATTAGAGCAGCCTTAATTCTTGGCTTTGACAGTCTGAGATTTCTTGGGAGTCCCAGGCATTTGAAATTCCCTCACTGAGGTTTCTGGGGCTGAGAGAGGAACTGCTGAATTTTCTAAATCCAACTCTAGTCCCCTTCACCCTCTGGCTAGAATTCAAAAATCCCTGGAGCCCCACAAATACTTGCTGACCCCCAAAACAAATTCAGTCTTATGTTTTAGTCCCATGAAAGTAGACTTAATCCTGTTTTCTCTCTTACCTTTATCCTAGGGAGGGCAATAGCATCAGTAAGCCTTTGGAATTACTGGTGGACTTGAGGCTCCTGGAGCTTTCTCACCTGTTTCCAGGCCTTAATTGGGAAAGCCACAGATGCTTTCTCCTCAGTGTCCTTAAATATTCCTTTAAGGATACCTTTCCCATATAGTAAGCCCCTGGCCCCATAAGGCAGCCTCAGCCCTGGTAAGCTGAGGCTAGCTATGGATTTCAGCAAGCTCACCTATCCTTTTAGGATCAAGGTCTAGCACCAGGCCCTGTTCTTTCCCTGTAACTAATATCAAGTGATTTAGAGCAAGTCACTACTAACATTTGAAAATGAATAAGAAGATGCCCTTTTCAGACCTTCTAACCTTGGTCTTACACTTAATCGAAAGGTCATATTTTAAAACTGGGTCTGAGTCCACAAGTCTTAACCCACAGTCCTGAGATGCTCGCTTCATGATATGTGTGTGGTTCTGATTTCAGGCAACTTTTCAAGGAAGCCATGGCTCACCTAAAGAGCCCCAGCTGGGAAAACTCAGATTCAAGCTATACATAAGGCTTTTTCTATAGATAGTGAACAAATTTCCTCAGGTTTTGATGGGATAGCATGGGGGAAATGGGACTCTTAGGAGAGGATATGAATGGGAAATGGTCCCAAAGTCCTGAGTGGTTGTTTTCTTCCCACTGACCAAAGCTGGAGAGGGATCCCTCAGGAGGGTGTGTTCCGGATTTCTTGCCTCAGGCCCAAGACTCCAACCATTTTATAATGGAATCTTTATTTTGTGAAAGTAAGTATGTGCATAGCTGGGCAATTGGGGAAAGTACTAATAGGTGGACTTTAGGGATGAATTTTAGGGTTTGTCTCTCCTCTCTCTCTCCCTCTCCCTCTCTGTCTCTGTCTGTCTGTCTGTCTCTCTCTCCCCCCTCTCTCATCCATATTTAGGCCTATGTGCACATAACAATGCATGTTCATGTTAGCAGATAATATAGAAGGCTATGGGTATGTTTATTTCAGTAGGTATATTCTCTTTATTCTCTATGTAGCTACATTTTGCTTTGTGTCTGTATATGTGTTTATCTACATGTGTTTTTATTTCACTGTTATATTTATGCAGAAGATTGTGGGGAGGAGGGATTTTTTAAAAGACACTCATATTTTCAGGTATGTTATTTGATTTTTGAAAACATTATGATACTCAAAAGCATTTTACAAAACAATTTATCAAGAAATTAAAATGAATATATTGAGGGTAAACTCATTATTTAATTCTCAAGGGAACATCAAATAGTAAATATGTGACTGAAATCAGATCAGCTTTCTAAAGTACTCAAATTTTTTGCTGAATTTTGAAAGTGTAATGGACCCAACTTCCCCTGGGACAGTGATTCCCAGTTGGCTGAATAAGTGATGGTCAAGGAATGGGCACTTACTCTCTGTGACCTGATCCCAGCTCCACCACTACCAGCTATGTGACCTTAGATAAGTAACATAATCTCTCTTATGACTCCTTATCTGAAAAATTAACACAATATTATTTTGTAGAATTGTTTTAAAGATCAAAGGAGATAATTCATTTATCTGGGTTCTATATAGAATAATGCCTGGCACATAGTAAGCACCAGAAACATTAGCTACTATTACTGTTGTTACTAATATTATTATTAGATTCAGGGACAATTCCAACTGCCCTTCCTACAGATCCTGAACCCGGTAGTGGGCCTCCAGAAAGGAACAGGAGGACTGGACATGGTGGTACTGTAATTCCAGTGACTCAGGAGGGCTGAGACAAGAGGATCACAAGTTCAAAGCCAGTCTTAGCAACTTAGCAAGGCCCTAAGCAACTTAATAAGACCCTGTCTCAAAAATAAAAGGGGCTAGGGATGTGGCTCAGTGGAAAAGCACCCCTGGGTTCAATCCCTGATATCAAAAGAAAAGAAAGGAACAGTAGGAAAGAACATTGTTCTAATTCACCTCCTCTTCAGGCCCCTATTTTCCTCTCTACCCTGGCCCGCCCAGGCAGTCCTGCTTCCTGCAGACGTCAGGCAGTGATGCTCTTCCCCTCAGGCCTAGATAAAGGTAGAGTAGACAAAGCCCAGCACTGAGCTCACGGAAGTTGGCATTGGGCACTAAGCTGGTAGGGGCACAAGGTATGGTGCCATGCATACAACACAGCTTTATACATGGCTATGGGATTAGTGTTTGTGAAGTTTAACTGAATTTTTTTAAAAATTAGGCAATGGACAGTATATGGCTCTAGCCCCAGCCCCAGCTTTACCTGCCTTCTTGTTCTCTCCTCTAAGGTAGCGGGGACTCATCTCTGGAGAAGGAGTTCCTTGGGGCCCCAGTGGGGCCCTCGGTGAGCACCCCCAACAGCCAGCACTCTTCTCCCAGCCGCTCACTCAGTGGTAAGTCAAACTCCTACCCCTCCTGGCACTCAGCACCCCTATTTTTGTTTGGCCCTCAATTCACCTTCCATAGGCAACCATTTTCCCATCATCACCTCCTTCTGGTCTCCTGCTTAGAGTCTCTAAAACCATGAAAGAACTGGACCTGGTGGCCCACACCTCTAACCCCAGCAACCTGGGAGGCTGAGGCAGGAGGATCACAAATTCTAGGGCAACCTCAGCAACTTGGGAGGCCCTAAGCAACTTAGCCCTAAGACCCTGTCTCAAAATAAAAAACAAAAAGGACTGGGAATGTAATTCAGTGGTTAAGCACCACTGGGTTTAATCCCCAGTACCAAAATAAATAAATAAATGCATAAAGGAGTTTAGCATCTGGCTTCTGAAAACAGTAGTCACTGCCAGACCAGGGTGGAACACATGGGTGGCATTAAGATGAAGTAGGTAAATTCTGGAACTGGAGAAGTCGGTAGATAGAAATGGTCATTAGAGATTGATAGGAAACAGAGTAAAAGGACCTCATCTCCCCATACCATGTACTCCTGCCCAGGCAGGAGCTCCCTGACTGCCCCTCCCCAGTTGGCCCTAGATCTATGACATTCTCTAAATGGTTGAAATAGCCAGGAATGTAGGTCAGAGCTAGAGCCAAAGCCTTCTCCTCAATAGCTCCTCCCTCTTATACTACCCCCCTCTCAGATTTGTATGGAGGGAATTGAGGGGGGGGGGTTCAGTCTTTTGGGGCAGGAGGATAATGGAAGCCATGCCTATCTTCCAGTTTTTCTCTCTTTAGTTTGCTGTCCCTCTTCAGTCTTCCTAGGACTGTTTTCCCGCCACTGTTACTTGTTGGCTTCCTGCCCAGACCCAAGCCAGACATCTTTCTTAATGACAAGAGAATAGAGAATAAGCTGCCTCCTTTCCCCAGTGACAGAATACATCCTATGTACCTCAACTTTTTTCTCTTAAAGCCTGTTTTGAGTGGGGGAATACCAGGGATTGAACCCAGGGGCACCTAGCTACTGAGCCGCATCCCCAGCCACTTTTATGTTTTATTTTGAGACAGAGTCTTACTAAGTTGCTTAGGGCCTTGCTAAGTTGCTGAGGCTGGCTTTGAATTTGTAATCCTCCTTCCTCAGCCTCCTGAGTGTTGGGATTACAAGTGTGTGCTACCATACCTGGCTTCTTGAAGCCTGTGTGGTTTTTTGTTTGTTTGTTTTGATTTTTTTTTTTTTTTTTTTTGGTGGGTGGGAGAAAAGGGGAATGTTGTTTCAGGTTGCAGAGGACTCTGTTATCACCACCCAGGATACTAGGGTATTGACTCTGTCTTAAGGCCTGTAGGTCTCAGCACCTGGAGACACCCTGTTGGACTTCAGGAGTGTTGCTCTGGCCTGGGAACAGGTTCTCCTTTGCCTATATCTGTTCTAAACATCATCCCACCTTCCAGCCAACTCCATCAAGGTGGAGATGTACAGCGATGAGGAGTCGAGCAGACTGCTGGGGCCAGATGAGCGGCTCCTGGAAAAAGACGACAGTGTGATTGTGGAGGACTCATTGTCCGAGCCCCTGGGCTACTGTGATGGGAGTGGGCCAGAGCCTCACTCCCCTGGTGGCATCCGGCTGCCTAATGGCAAGCTCAAGTGTGATGTCTGCGGCATGGTCTGTATTGGACCCAACGTGCTCATGGTGCACAAGCGCAGCCACACTGGTGAGTAAGCCAGAGGCATTCAGGGAGGAGCTGGGTGAGGGGTGCTTAAGAGGCAGAGACAATGCTGGGGCAATGGCAATAAGAGGGTTGCAGGAATCCATGCTGGAGTGGGGTAGTCTCAGAAAGGGAAGGGTCTCTCCCAGCACATTTTCTAGTTGACAAAAAAAAAAAAAGAGGGAATTTGAACTTCCATTAACTCCTGTACCTTCCTGGCACTTTCCTCAGCTGTTGTTATAAAGGAAAGCTACTGTTTTTCTGAGGATGTGAGGGAAAAGGAGATGTTGTAGTCTCAAGGAGGATTCTTATAGCTCAGTGGTAGAGTTGTGCTTAGCATGCAATGAGGCACCACGTTCCGTCTCCAGCACCAAAAATTAAAAAAAAAAAAAAAAGAAGAAGAAGAAGAAGAAAGAAGGAAAAAAAGAATAAAAAGGATCCCTTTGTCCAACAGGAATAGGACTCCTGAGTATCATTTGGGCCTTCCTAGCTCATAATTATTAAAAAAACAAAAGGTAAGGGGCAGGAAACAAAGGCTTCCTCCTCTTAGCCTCTTCAGACTTTGAGCTCCTGGGGCCAATGGGCCCTGTGGAGCTCAGTTTTGGGTAACAGACTTGTGGTCTGGTGTTCCAGACCCAGTACTCCTTTTCTGCCACACACCTCTAACTCACACCTTCCCAGGACAAGACCGTCCCTAGGTCTTGATACTAATACTTGATAAAGTAATACTTGATAAAGCAGTATTAGCATGTGTGGCACACTCCTGCCCCTCAGCAATATGTTCAGTGAAACTTCCCTTGGCAGTGTTGGGGACTATCTTCAACCTTTGACATTTTTCATGCCGGCCCTCTGGAACCTGTTCTTTCACTTGCAGGTGAGAGGCCCTTCCACTGCAACCAGTGTGGTGCCTCTTTCACCCAGAAGGGGAACCTGCTGCGCCATATTAAGCTGCATTCTGGGGAAAAGCCCTTCAAATGTCCTTTCTGCAACTATGCCTGCCGCCGGCGTGATGCACTCACTGGTCACCTCCGCACACACTCAGGTCAGTGACCATCCAGCAGGAGAAGAGAGAGTGGGGCCCCGAGCGTACCCAATAAATAGAGCTCCTAGACTTTTCTGTATTGGGGAGTTACAGTGTCTATCACTGAGGAGGGGAGAGCACTCATACAGAGCAAATAGGGCCTTGCCTCTTTAACTCTTCCTCTGGGCAGCAGGGCCCATGAGAAATTTGCAGGACCCTTTGTTGAGGTATTTTACTGCCACACTGTGTGACATGGAACAAAAGGAGCATGGATGGTCTTGGCTCCGCTCTGATTTTTGTTTTTTAAAGACTGTGATGATGCAGGTGCCATCTGTGCCCCACAACCACACTTTTGAGCCCATGGAAAGCCCTCTTCCCATTCCCATTTACCCTGGGCCCTGCACTTATCACCATCTTAATCTGCCATCTATAACACCAGAAGTTTTTGGGCAACCACTGTCTATCCTCTCCTCTACTTCCTACAGGATCCTGTAAATATCCATGGGCCTCCCAAACTGGAAAAAAAAAAAAAAGGAGCCTCAGACCTCCAATTAGGAAACAAGTATCCCATTTCTGTTCTATCCCAAAAGGCTGTCACTTTCCAAGAGTCAGGAGCAAGACTAGAGAGTGTCTAGGAGTCAGTATTTAATAGTGCTGGGGAACTAGATCAGCAAGGTGTTCTAGATCAATCAAGACTATTTGAATCAGTATATCTCAGAATCAACTAGACAAATAGTACTTGTCAGAAATTTTACTAAGTTTGGGGCTTTTGGCTTGGACTTGGGAAGATGCCAGGAACTTAGCTGGCAGGAAGGAGGGAACTCAAGACTGAAAAAATGCAGGAAAAGGGGAAGAGAGGAAAGAATTAGCAGGGTCTGTCCTCGAAAACTTTCCTTGCTGTTTTTCTCTTAAACTCTCCTGGGCCAGGACTTAAAGGAACAGAGCAATCATTTCTGCTTTCTCCATCTACCCACCTTCTTTCAGGTTCTCCACTTTATAACTGGGACCTCTTTATCTCTATATACATGGAGGAATAGAGAGAAAGATCATCACTGATTCATGCTTTATTATCTACAGAGCATTTCATTTGTGTCTCCTCATATAATCCTCATAATAATTACAAGATAGATGTGATTATCACCATTTTGTTGACAAAGAACTGAAGCCCGGGGGGGGGGGGGCGGGGGGGAAGGTTGCAGGCCATATGGTTTTTATGCGGCATGACTGGACCCCCATCAAGAATCAGTGCCAGAGCTGGGTATGATGGCACACGCCTGTAATTCAGCTACTGTAATTCAGGAGACTGAGGCAGTAGGATCATGAGTTCAAGACCAATCTGAGCAATTTAGTGATACCCTATCTCAAAAATAAAATAAAAAGGGATGGGGGTATAACTCAGTGGTAGAGTATCTGCCTTAACATGCGCAAGGCCCTGAGTTTGATCCCCAATACTGAAGGGAAAAAAAGAAAAAAAGATCCAGTGTCAGGTGCTCCTTTTTCTCAGGAAATGGGCTGCTCCCCCTGCTGTTATGAAACAGAATGGCTTGGCCCCCAGAATTCTTCCCAACAAATTCAGCTGGGTAGATTTTGGATGTTGTTCTGAAGGAAGTTAAGGGAAAAAAAAGGAGACAGGTAAACTGTCAGAATCCATCTCTGTTAAGATGCTTCCTGTTACAGTTGACACATAAGAAAAAATAGGCTGGAGGATCATTCCTCTCCCAGATGTTAAGTCATTTCCCCAAGGGTGTTGGATAGATAGGAACTCTGGTGTTCATTTCATCCCAAACACTAGGGTTTATGGAACAAGAGCAAAATAGCAAAATGTTGATTTAGTCAAGGCACAGCTTAGGCATGTGTAGGGGGTGAGTATCTCCTGTAGAGAGGAGATATTTTCTCCTGTCTCCCTGCTCAATAGAAGCAAAAAAACATAAAATATACAATACCTTGTACTCTTCACTGTTTTTTCTCTTTTCACAAATATCATCTCTCAAAAGTTGCCTTAAGCTGGTGTGGAGGCACACCGTATAATCCTAGCAACTCTGGAGGCTGAGGCAGGAGGTTCACAAGTTCCAGGCCAGCCTCAGCAATTTAGCAAGGCGCTAAGCAATTTAGCAAGACTCTGTCTCAAAATAAAAAATAAAAATGACTGGGGATATATCTCAGTGATTAAGATACCAGTGATTAACACTTGGGTTCAATCCCTGGTACAAAAAAAAAAAAAAGTTGTCTTTATAACCCATTCTTTAAAAAAAAAACCCAAGCCAAGTGCATAGTCCCACCCCTATAATCCCAGTAGTTTGGGAGGCTGAGGCAGGAGGATCAAGAGTTCAAAACCAGCCTCAGCAACTTAGCAAAGCCCTTAGCAACTCAGTGAGACCCTGTCTCTAAATAAAATGCAAAAAAAGGCTAGGGATGTGGCTCTGTGGTTAAGCCCCCTCGGATTAAACCCCAGCTCCCCCCACTCCCGAAAAAAAACTGGTATTCTTTTTCACTCTCTCCCTTATTTTCTTCTTTCTTTTTGTATTCTTTTTCTTTTTTCAGTATTTCTTGTCACTGATGGTACTTCTGCTGCTCTCTTGGTAGGTACCTCAGTATAGAGAGACAGAAGAGAAAATAATCAGTTAAATCAGGCAAGAGATGGAAGTAAAAATACAAGTAAAGGTCCATGAAAACTGCCTCTCCCCACAAGGGCAGATCTAAGGGCTCTCATTTCTGTCACACCAGCCCACCAATTTCCCCCAAACCAGGGCACATAGTCTGTTAGAAAAAAAAAAAAAAAAATTCCCTTGTCTGATAAACAGCACTTACACCTGCCTGCCACATGGAAAGGTTAAACCGCAGTCTGGGCCCCAGACTCTGAGATCCTGGGGTGGGGCTTGCTTGCCTGCCTGCTGCTCCCCTACAAAGGCCTTGGGTCCTCACTTCCCTTGAGCAGCAACTTGGTCATCAAAGCCCATTACCAGTCTGAGGCCGTATGTCTTGGGATTCCCTCACTCCCATAGCTGCACATTGTCTCTCTTCCCCAAATTGGTCCATCTGTCCATTGTTACAGGTAAAATTGGAGAAGGGTAGACAAGCAGAAGAATTCAACTTAGCAACATCTTTTCCTCCCTATGCCAGTGTATATTTGCTCCTGGATAATTTTGAGAACAAGGGCATGGAAGTAACTCTGATGCTGTCTATCTTCCACAGTTTCCTCTCCCACAGTGGGCAAGCCCTATAAGTGCAACTACTGTGGCCGGAGCTACAAACAGCAGAGTACCCTGGAGGAACACAAGGAACGGTGCCACAACTACCTACAGAGTCTAAGCACTGAAGCCCAAGCTTTGGCTGGCCAACCAGGTGTGGCCCTGAGCAGTACTATGGGGGAGTTGAGAGAAGATCCAGAGGATTGCAGGTCAAGGGTGATTCCAGTTCCTCCTCCTACAGAAGGATGAGATATATAAAATGGGAAACAGTTACCCTCATTAAATCTACTATTAAATCTTCCAAACACCCCATTCTAAGTACCCTCGTCAGTGTAGAGTAGGGTCTTATGTTAGGTACTATAGGGAGATCCAGAGGTAGTGAAAGGTTGTCTCTATCTTCAGTCTAATAGAGGAGAGAACACAAGAAGTATAGAATCAAGAGTCAAATGTGTATACTTATCCTCAAATGGTCTGAAATATGGGGATGAGCTTTAGAAGGGTAAAGTAAATAGTTTCCCAGGCTTTAGGTCTGACCCTCCTTGGCTACTGACCTACTGGTTTTCTTGAGGTAGTACTACTCCTACTCAGCTACTACTGCCCCCACTCCTTCCCACTAGGTGAGGAGATCCGTGATCTGGATATGGTGCCAGACTCCATGCTGCACTCATCATCTGATCGGCCAACTTTCATCGATCGTCTAGCCAACAGCCTCACCAAACGCAAGCGTTCCACCCCCCAGAAGTTTGTAGGTAAGAGTCCAGTTGGAAAGGAGACGATAGCTTAAAGCCATAGCTCAAATAAATCTGAGCTCTGATTGCCATTAGACCAGAGATTTTGGTCTGGTGGTTGATCTAGGGAAAGAAAACAACCTGATAATTCTGGTGTCAAAAGTTTTCCCCAGACCAGGAGGGAAGTAATGAGGAAGGATGTACCTCAAGAGGGTGGAAAGGAGTCAGTGTTGAGAACTTGTGGTAGCCTAAGGGGAGGTGTTTGGGAGTTCAAGCCCTCTGAGGTTTTGAGGCTAGAAGGACTTCAGTCTGTGTAGGCTCTTGCAAGACTTGGAGGAGAAGTAAGCATGTACTTCCCCCACATGACTCTGGCATGAGGTCCCTAAGGATCTGGAGTTTTATGGAGAGTGATGAAAGAAGTATTCATGCTAGGTAGGATAATACTTGTCTAAAATTACAGCCTACAGTCAGGGAGTGAGCCCACCACACTGCACTCATCATTCCATCTTGGGGGAAGGAAATGAGGTGTAACAAATAAGGTTACAAGCAGCTGGGAGTGTAGCTCAGTGGTGAAACACATGTTTAGCATGTGTGAGGACCTGGGTTCAATCTTCAGCACCACAAATAATAATTACAATTAAAACAATAATAATGATGATCATGTTATATCCAGCCCCATGGGTTAAAAGAAACAAACCAGCAATCCTGGGGAGCACTTAGGAATTATTCAAAGACAGCCTTGCTGAGATCTTTCTCCACAGGTGAAAAGCAGATGCGCTTCAGTCTCTCAGACCTCCCCTATGATGTGAATTCTGGTGGCTATGAAAAGGATGTGGAGTTGGTGGCACACCATGGCCTGGAACCTGGCTTTGGAAGTTCTCTGGCCTTTGTGGGTGCAGAACATCTGCGTCCCCTCCGCCTTCCACCCACCAACTGCATCTCAGAACTCACTCCTGTCATCAGCTCTGTCTACACCCAGATGCAACCCCTCCCTGGTCGCCTGGAGCTTCCAGGGTCCCGAGAAGCAGGTGAGGGACCTGAGGATCTAGGTGATGGAGGTCCCCTCCTCTACCGGGCCCGAAGCTCCCTGACTGATCCTGGGGCATCCCCTAGCAATGGCTGCCAGGATTCCACGGACACAGAGAGCAACCATGAAGATCGAGTTGGGGGGGTGGTGTCTCTCCCTCAAGGTCCCCCACCCCAGCCACCTCCCACCATAGTGGTGGGCCGGCACAGTCCTGCCTATGCCAAAGAGGACCCCAAGCCACAGGAGGGGTTATTACGGGGCACCCCAGGCCCCTCCAAAGAAGTGCTTCGGGTGGTGGGGGAAAGCGGTGAGCCGGTGAAGGCCTTCAAGTGTGAACACTGCCGCATCCTCTTCCTGGACCACGTCATGTTCACCATCCACATGGGCTGTCATGGCTTCAGAGACCCTTTCGAGTGCAACATCTGTGGTTATCACAGCCAGGACCGGTACGAATTTTCTTCCCACATTGTTCGAGGGGAGCATAAGGTGGGCTAGTGACCTCTCCCCCTGCCCTTAGTCCACTACTCCACTGCCCCACTATAGGTGTCTAGCCTTGTCCCCACCACACCCCAAGGAGTTTTGCATTGTAGCCCCCACCACTGGCCACTTGACTTCACACCTAACCCTGACTCTCCTTGCCTATTCTTTTCTACCCTGACCTATTTAAGCATTGTGATGAAACAGATCTTTTGCTTATGTTTCTTCTTTTTCTCTTCTCCTCTCATCTCAGCATATTCACTGAGTTATTTATTAATTAGTTGACTTTGCCTTTTTTATTTATGGCATTCCCTTGCCACTCCCTCACCCTCTGGCCCACAGCTCCCTTCTACTGTAGGCCTAATTTTTTTCTTGTGGATCTAGCATCCAATAGCCCCAGGGGTCAGAAGCTCCTCTTCACATTAAGAGACCTTGAGCTTCTTGCTTTAATCTTCACCCTTTATCTGATTTTTCAGTTTTTATGCTGATACCTCCCAATGGCCCTACCTTAGCTCTGTGGCATTATATCTCCTCTCTGGGACCCTTCAACCTGGTACTCCATACCTCTTGTGCCCTCTCACTTTAGGCAGCTTGCACTATTCTTGAATGAATGAAGAATTTCCTCATTTGGAAGTAGGAGGGGTTGAAGAAATTCTCCCCAGGCACTGTGAGACTGAGGATCCTCTTGACTGCCCCTGGGAATTTGAGCTCCCCAAAGCCTACCTTCAGGATCTCTCTCCAGGATGTGATATAGCTCGTCCCTGTCCCCAGCCCAATCCTCATCACCACCCTAGTCTCTTCAACCTGCCGCTCTGCTCAGTGGTGGCTTTTCTCTCTGTGGAGTAACCCCATTTTATATTCTCAGGGGCCAAGGCTAGGTCTGCAACCCTTTGTCTAAGGCACATTGGGAGCCACAGGTGCCTAATTAGGAACCAGGGCATGGGAAGGGTGTGGGTCAAAATATTTTCTCTCCTCCACCTCCCAGACTTCTTCACTCTAGTGACCTTCATGGGCTTACAGGGACTCTTTCAGTCCCCATCCTATGAGAAACTGGTGGGTAGCTGCCTGATAACCAGGGGTCTCTCAACCCCTCTGTCATGCTGCCTTCTTCCTCTCCTTCCCAGCAGGATTCACTCTCTCATTCCTGCACTCGTGGGCTCTTTCTTGTTATTGGTGGCAGGGAGAAAAGGATGTCTCTTTTCTCTCTTCTAATTTTCAGTGTAACCAAAAATTATCCCAGGATGAGCAAGGATATGTGCCCCTCATCCATTCCATCCTTGTTCCATCAAGAATGGAGTAGGTACAACTCACCGGGGGTCATCCTTCACTGCCCTTCTATACTCAGCTCCCAGACATGCAGGAGGGGCATTCTTCTCCTGGCTGCTGCAGAGACCCCTGGTATTTGGATAACCAAGGATTCATGAGAAGGGGCAGGAGGAGGTACAACTCCACTGCAAGTGAAGGTCTCTTTCTACAAAGAGCTCCCTGCCCGGGGCCACAGCCATCCCACTCTCTGCTTCCTTGAGATTCAAACCAAAGGCTGTTTTTCTATATTTAAAGAAAAAAAAAGAAAAAAAAAGTGAAAAACCAAACACAACACCTCACAAGTTGTAACTCTTGGTCCTTCTCTCTCTCCTTTTCTTCCTTTCCTGTCCATCTTTCTTGCCACGTGTCCTTTCCTTATTGGCCTTTCACCTCTTCTTCTTTTCTCACTCCCTATCAGGGATATTTGTTTGGGGGGTTGGTAAAAGGTGGGCTAAGGATCAGATCCTGGGATTGGGGCTCTTAAGGGTCTGGGAAGAGTCTACCTTACCCTATCATGGGAAGTGAAAAAAACTCTTTTCCCCCTTTTCCTTCCCCATTATTGTGGTTTTCCCAAGAGAACCAGATTGGCAGGAAGAGGCCTTGTGGGATGATTGTTCCTCCTTGACAATGTAGCAATAAATAGGTGCTGCCAAGGGCAGAGGATGGGGGAGTCAGCTCAGAGGAGAGTGGTCCCTAGAGAAAGTAAAGAGTCTTCTCAACAGCACCCTTAGGTACTTGCTCCTTGTTCAGGATGGCAGCAGAGCTGAGATTAACACCTGGGCTTCTCCTGAACTATTCTGGTTATTGAGCCACTTCCTGTTGGACCTACCCATCCCACATCTTCTATGTCTGCTGTGTATTTGATGATACCTCATAAGGACTTATCCCTTCTGGGGTATCAAAGCCTTAGGGTGCCCTCATCCCCTCCCCTAACCAGCCTTGGCACCTGTAACCTCCCGGAACATGAAGGACTATGCTCTGAGGCTATACTCTGTGCCCATGAGAGCAGAGACTGGAAGGGCAAGACCAGGTGCTAGGGAGGGGAGAGAGGGGCATCCTGTCTCTCTCTAGACCATCACTGCACTTTAACCAGGGTCTTAGGTACAAAATCCTTCTTTTCAGAGCCTTCCAGCTCTGGAACCTCAAACATCCTCATGCTCTCTCCCAGCTCCTTTTACATAAAAAAATAAAAAGAAAGAACAAAAACCACACGGTGAAACCCACATGGAGTAAAGAGGTGTTTCCTTTTATATTGCTATTCAAAATCAACACCACAAAAAGAAATAAGAATTTCTAAATAGACACTTTTCCAGAACTTTGTTTTTTCCTGTCAATGTCCAAGCTGCGGGTGGGATTTTGTAATACTTCTGGCAGCTTCTTTCCTTGTGTACATAATATACATATATATATATATTTTTAATCAGAAGTTATGAAGAACAACAACAAAAAAAAAAAAAAACACAGAAGCAAGTGCAATACCACCTCTCTTCTCCCTCTCTCCCAACGTTTCCTTTGTAGCCTGTTTGGTGTTTCCTTTGACCCTTGCCCCTCCACTTCCTCCTCTCTTCCTCTGCCCCCCACCTTTTTTTAAGTTTTTCTCCTTTCTCTATGGGAGTTAAACTAGCTTTTGAGACTTATTGCAAAGCATTTTGTATATGTAATATATTGTAAGTAAATATTTGTGTAACGGAGATATACTACTGTAAGTTTTGTACTGTACTGGCTGAAGGTCTGTTATAAATAAACATGAGTAATTTAACACCCCTGGTTGTTTTACAGACTTCCTTTGCCTTACTTTCCTGCTAGGAGGGAGGAGGGATCTCCTTGCAGCAAGCTGTACTAAACAGTTTTGGAGGTGAAAAAGATTGAGAGTAAATCAGACCAGAGAGCTCAAGTTGTTGCTACAGAACAGGGAAAATTTCAGCCTAGAATGAGAAGTGGAGGAAATTTTCCTATAAGTATCTTCAGGATATGAAAATCTGACTTGCCTATCTATTCAAAGCAGAGATTCATCAAACCTTTGTAGAGTACCTACTATGTGCAAAACACATTACATGCCTAGGGAGATGTAAGTTACGATAACACGAATGATGATAATGATAGGATCCACCACTTCAGCGTCTCATAATTCCCAAGCACTGTACAAAGTCATCTTTCTTTTTCCCCCTGGTGCTGGGTATTGAACCCAGGGGCACTTTATCACTGAGCTACATCTCCATCCCTTTTTATTTTTTATTTTGAGACACAGTCTCACCAAATTGCTTAGGGCCTCACTAAGTTGCTGAGGCTGATCTCGAATTTGTAATCCTTCTGTCTCAGCCTTTTGAGCTACTGGGATTACAGGCATGTGCCACCATACCCGGTCCAAGTCTTTATTTAACTGGAGAAATACCTGCATAAGAATAATCACAATTATTGGTGAAAAATAAAAGACAAAGAGAGATTAAATAATTTGTTCAAAGCTAATCAGCCAATAAGTAAAAGGCAGCATTTGAACCCAAGAATATGTAAGTCTAAAGCCTGCCTATGCCTTTATGACAGTGAAACCTTCAGGCAACAAAAACCCAAAGAAAAACAAAGTAGAAAAATCAACTTCATTATGTCTTAAGTGTTAATTATTTTCTATACCTTTCATTCTAAACTTGTTTTTACTCTGATCTATCTCACTGCTATGATACTACAATGAAGTAAAAATTGGAGACACTCCTATCTAAAATCGATTATTTACTATGTCTCATTGAAAATAACATATTCAAAGTTAAAAGAAAAAATGTATATAGTTGCTTCCGCCTAAAACCAAAAATTAGAAAATAGATTTTAGCCCCAATAAAGTGGGTTAAGGTTAAATGAAATGTTGTTGGAGAGAGAGTGAATCTGCTGTGTTCAGAATTTAGAATGACATATGAATAAATGTTTGGTTTCTATCTATTCCATCTTGGGCTCAAATGCCACCCAAGGAGGCTCACTTGCCACCAGTTGACAAATCATGCTCTAGAGCAGTTTTTCAAGTGGCCTGTATTCTAAGAGTGTCCTTAACTTTGGAGCTACTAGGTGGTTGCAGGATAGCCTCTCCTGCTCAAGGCGCAAGCCTTCTGATGGCTCTTCAAAGGGAGCTGAAAATGTGTGAGGGAAGGAGGTGTGGATTTTTATTATTTATTTATTTATTTGTAGTAATGGAGATCCAACCCAGGGGCACTTTACCCCTGAAAACATCCCCAGCAGGTCCCCTTCTCTTTTTTTTTTTTTGTACCAGGGTTTGAACCCAGTGGCTCTCAACCACTGAGCCACATCCCCAGCCCTTTTTGTGTTTTATTTTAAAACAGGGTCTCTCCAAGTTGCTTAGGGCCTCCCTAAATTGCTGAGGCTGTCTTTGAACTTGCAATCCTCCTCCTGCCTCAGCCTCCCAAGGTGCTGGAATTACAGGCATGCATAATACCTTTATTTTTAAAAATTTATTTATATGAGGTGCTGAGGAATGAACCCAGCGCCTCACACATACCAGGCAGGCACTCCACCACTGAACTACAACCCCAGCTCCCCACCCCATTACCACAATTTTATTTTGAGACAGGGTCTCACTATATTGCCCAGGTTGATCTACAAGCTGTTATCTTCCTGTTTCAGCCTTTTGTTTTTGTTGTTGCTATGCTGGGCACCCAACCCAGGGCCTCCAGAATGCTAGGCAAGCACTCTACCATTGAACTACACCAAGGAATAGCGAAATCACCTTTGTAGGTCTTGGTCAGCATTTATTAAAATAAAATAGAGAACAAAACATACCAGTGCGCCTTATGTCATAAGGGTGTTATTTCATGAGGCTTATATATGTGTATATTTGGATTTATGTTTGGGTACCAATGAGAAATGCATTTCTGCCATGTGTCCGGGTCAAAAATATGAAAAATCTCTGACCCACCCTTTACCTGCACTCATTTGTTTGCTAGTTGAGAGACAGCATAATACAGTGGCACCAATACACCTCTTACTAGCTCTGTGTATTCTGAACAAGTTGTCTAGTCATTTTGCACTTCAAATTTTCGAACTTTAAAGTGATGATAATAATAGTGCCTAACTTATAGACTTATTGAGGTTCAATGGGTTAATATTTACAAAGAGCTACTACAATTCATGGCACTGTGCTAAAAAGATCCAAGGATTAAAAGGGCGGATAAGAAACAGTTCTAGATCGGGTGCAGCGAAGCACACCTATAATCCCTAGAGAGGCTGAGGCAGGAGAATCCTGAGTTCAAAGCCAGTTTTGGCAATTTAGCGAGGCCCTAAGCAACTCAGTTAGACATGCCTCTAAATAAAATATAAAAAGGAATGGGGATGTGGCTCAGTGTTTAAGTGCCCCTGGGTTCAATCCCAAGTATCAAAAAAGAAACAGTTTCAGCACAAATGTTCTAGTTCATTGTCTCGCATTTCGGTCTTTTTATTCACAAAATGTTGTTTCCTTCAAGGTCTTCCACTTCGTAATTCTATGTCTTGTGGCAGGGCAGAGAAAAGAAATATGAGGGGCCGGGACTGGTGACACAAACCTGTAATCCCAGACATTCGGGAGCTTGAGGCAGGAGAATTCCAAATTTGAAGCTAGCCTCAGCACTTTAGCGAGGCCCTAATCAACTTAGTAAGACCCTGTCTCAAAATTTTAAAAAAGGGATGGTGAGGTGGCTCAGCAAAGCACCCCTGGGTTAAATGACCGTGCCAATAAAAAAGAAGAACAACAAGAAAAAAGAAACGCGTGCAGCGACACTTGCGGCCTAAGGACGCGGGGCCGAGACCTCTGAGCTTTGTACTACAATCCCCAACACACATCTTTCCTCCTCTGCCCTCTAATTGGAAGAGCGTTTTAGGGCCTAGCACCGGGAGGAAGTTGATCTTAGCGACGCATGACGCAAATTTACAACTTCCGGCCTACGGTGTCGCGATGTTTCTCGCGAAACCTATAACACTAATTTTCTTCCGCCAGCAGGCTAAGTAGTTCCAAAGGTAACTTGTTCCATGCATAAATAAACCCTAGGAACCTCTGTCTCCTCTGGGTTTCTTTGGAAACGCTAAGTAATCAAGAAATTTTTGGAAGTGGTTTTCCGTTCTTGATACTACGGGTTTTCCCCACGTGAGCGCAGGGATCTTGCGCTATATAAGAGGTCCGGCCGGATGTCACGTCCTCTCTCGGGTCCTCGCTTCCAAGATGGTGAGTTCTGGCGCGTGGTGAGCGTGGGATTCCGGGTGGAGGCTGAAAGGAGCAGATTTGGGGTTTGTGGGGAATTGAGAGCCAGTGCCATGGTGGAGGAGAGACGTATGATTTTGGATTTAGAAATTCGAGAAACCTGAGTGGCGCCTTTTTAGGCTGCCGGCACGAAATGGAACCCGTAGATGGCTGACTCTGGTTGAGTTCCACCCTCTTAATTCCTAATGGGATCTCTTTCCTGATACAGACCAAAAAAAGAAGGAATAATGGTCGTGCGAAAAAGGGCCGCGGGCATGTGCAGCCCATTCGTTGCACGAACTGTGCCAGGTGCGTGCCCAAGGACAAGGCCATTAAGAAGTTCGTCATTCGAAACATCGTGGAGGCCGCAGCCGTCAGGGACATTTCCGAAGCAAGTGTTTTCGACGGTAAGTGAGCCACTGGAGCTAATTGTGTAAGGGTCTAGTACCTGAACTTATCCCCCGACCTCGCGCTTTTGCAGACTCTGTTGGCGCATTTCTGGAGTATTCTAGACAATTTCTTTAAGGTTGTTGGTAAAAGAGAATGGTATATTCTCGTTTTTGGCTTGAAGCATAGTATGCCTTTTTGTGATAGTGCCCTAGCTTTACTCCGAGGTTTACATCATGTGACTGCCTGTATTTCCAGAAACTCTTCTGTAGACAAACCTAGTGAACGTAACAATTCTTAAATTAGCGAAGAGCATCTAAATGCTTGTAGAAAAGTAGAAATGAGTCAGAGTTTCACGAAGATTTATTTAAAGAATGGAAGCAGGCTAGGTGGGGTGGTCCTGGCCTCCAAGCGACCCCGAGGACAGAGGCAAGAGGAGGCTAAGTTAATGACCAGTTTGGGTAATTTTCAGATTTTTTTAAAAGGCTGGGGATTTAGCTCATCGGTATAGGGGAGTAGGGAATGGGATGAAAGAAGACTAGTTTTTATAGTGATGTAACTTTTTTTTCTCAAATTACTTTCTTAGGCAACAAGAAGGGGGCCAGCTTTAGAACTGATAAAGCTGTTGAAGGAACTGGACTCAGGGTTTATTACTTGTAAACAGGATGTGATTTTGGTTCCCATGGTGTCAAGATGGGTTTGGAGGGGATATTGTTATTCATTTGTGAAACTGACAGTTATGGTTTTAGGTGTCAGAGCTGAACAGTTTTGGAAGTAACAAAGTTTCATGGATGTGTCTGACATATGCTTTGATACTTGTTTTGCTTTGTTTAGTACTGTGGATTTAACCTGGGGTATTCCACCACAGAGCTAAATCTCCAGTGAACTTGTGATCCTCCTGCCTTAGGCTTCCAAGTTGCTGGGGTTACAGGTGTAGGCCACCATGCTTGACTATAGGTTTAGTTTTGACTGATAGAATGAACAAGAAAGAATAATATAAGGTGGGTATTGACTGATAGAATGAACAAGAAAGAATAATATAAGGTGGGTATATGATACCTAATAATGTTTTTCCCTCCTTCCCTATTGTCAGCTTATGTGCTTCCCAAGCTGTATGTGAAGCTGCATTACTGTGTGAGTTGTGCCATTCACAGCAAGGTAGTCAGGAATCGATCTCGTGAAGCCCGGAAGGACCGGACACCCCCACCTCGTTTTAGACCTGCTGTGAGTATTTTAAAAGAAGGATGTGTACATTTGAGGAGTTATGGATAAAAATATAAGTGAGGGCCAGAGAAATATCAAATTAAGATCTTTTGTGGTAGGGCAGGTGGGACCCACACCTAAAACTCATAAAAGGGCATAGATACTTCTCAGGAGTTTTTTGGGTTGAATAGTGTATTCTCCTTCCATATTTACCAACTGTTTATGTGGGGGTTTTGGTTATTGTTGTCATTGTTTTGTTGTTATGTTTTTGTTCTGGGGAAGGAACCTGAGGCCTTGTACATGGTAAGCAAGTGCTTAGCCACTGAACTGTATTCTAATTTCAGATCCATGTTTTTGGGTTTTTTTGGTTGGTTTTTTTTGTGTTTTTTTTTTTTTTTTTTGCGGGGGTGGGGGTGCCGGGGATTGAGCTCAGGGGCACTTGGCCACTGAACCATATCCCCAGCCCCATTTTGTATTTTATTTAGAGACAGGGTCTCAGAGTTGCTTGGCACCTTGCCATTTGCTGAGGCTGGCTTTGAACTTGCAATCCTCCTGCCTCAGCCTCCCCAGCCACTGGGATTACAGGTGTGTGCCACCAGATTCATGGTTTTTGATGGATTGTTTTTTTTTTCCCCCCTTTCAGGGTGCTGCCCCACGACCTCCACCAAAGCCCATGTAAGGAACTGCATCCTTAATGAGTGAAGAAAATCTATCTTCTGGAAAAAAATAAAATGGAAATTATAATTCATATCTGTAGGCTTTGTGTATGTGTGTTTATGCTGTGTATTCAAGTACCACAGTTTTCATAGGGAACCTTAATTTTTAATTCTTTTGTATTGAGTACTTGGTCTTGATAATTTTGCATAGCTGTGTGGAACATGGAGGTTTAAACCATGTTAGATTTTTTTATATATATATATATGAATATTAGGTTAATTCAGCCTGTACAAGTTTAAGTTGGCACCCTAAAATTGAGGAAGCAGCTGGGAGTTTAGCATGTATAAGGCCCTAGGTTTGGTTTGATTCTTCGATGCCTATCTAGAAGGCTGATTTCAGTGATTTCGTGAACCCTGTCTCAGAATAAAAAATCTATGTGGAGCTTAGCACTAGAGTGTCCCTGGGTTCAAATTCCCAGAACTGGGGGGGGGGGGAGGAGGAACAGATGTTAATAATCCCTAGTGGGGGGACTATTTATTTGGAAACTTATGACAAATAGCTTCAAAGAAACTTGTGAAAAATCACCAGGCATGGTGGTGATCAATTCTGTGATTATTTCAGTGATTAAATCACTGTTAATTTCAGTGATTTGGGAAGCTGAGGTCGATAACAGTTTCAGGCCAACATGGCCTGTCTCAATTGGTTGGGGGTGCTTGCCTTACATGCACAAAGCCCTGGGTTCAGTCCCCAGCACTACACACGCCAAGAAAAAATGGTTGGGGGTGTAGCGCAATGGTAGCGATCTATAGGTTAAATCCTTAGTACTACATACAAATTTTTTTAAAGGGCTAGGGTTGTGGCTCAGTGGTAGAACGCTCACTTCACACGGGAGAGACCCTGGGTTCTATCCTCAGCACCACATAAAAAAAAGTAAACAAAGATTGTGTCGTGCTGGGGATGTGGCTAAAGCAGTAGCACGCTCACTTGGAATGCGTGGGGCATTCGATCCTCAAAGATATTTTGTCCACCTAAAACTAAAAAATATTTTTTTAAAAAAAATATGTCCATGTATAACTAAAAAAAAATTTTTTTTTTAAAACCCAGCTAAATTGCTGAGACTGGTCTTGAATATGGGATCCTCCTGTCTCAGCCTTCCAAACTACTGGTATTACAGGTGTGTGCCATACACTCAGTTTAGATAGCTTTTTAAATTAAAACTAGCCAGGAAGGTATGTATCTAATCCCAATGACTTGGGAGGCTAAGGCTAGAGGATGGCAGGTTTGAGTCTGGCTTCAGTAATTTAGCAAGACCTTGTCTCAAAAAATGAAATGATTGTAGCTCAGTAACAACCAAAGGTATCCTGAAAGTGTCCCTAGGAAACTGAGCTGTGAACTCATGAAGTCAGGGACAGTGTCCAGTTGGTCAGTTACATTGCTTGATGTACAGCCAGTGCTTACCATTTGTGGATGAATAAGTATGCTCAGCCTATGAAATAATCTATGAATGAGAATCACTTGTACCATTTGAACAAAATGCAGTCCTAAAGCCACACCTCCCCAAAGCATTATTCAGATTAGAGTCCAGGAATCTGCATTTTTAACAGCAATCCAAGTGACTGCTGAAATTGGTCTATAAATTGTATTTTGAGAAATATTTGGGTCTTTTGTTTGAGTTTTTTGGGGTTTGGTTTGGCTTTTTTTTTTTTTTGTGATACTGAGGATTGAACCTAGGGGTACTCTACCACTGAATGGTTTTAACTTTTCACTATGAGGGTTTTGCTGAATTGCCAAATCGGGCTTTGAACAAATTTCCCACCAAATTTCAGCCTAGTGCTGAAGGTACAGGCACATACCACCACCATGTCTGGCTGTTAACTTTGAAAAATATTAAGCAATTATACTAGAGAAAAAGACATGGTACTATTTCAGTCATGATTGATGGGTGGTTCAAGCTCAATTAAGGAAGATGCTGGAAAAAGGGGTTAGGGAACATTCAGTATGGGAGCACTTGCCTAATATGCTAGGCACTGTCTTCAATCCCCCCAAATAGGTGAGGGTGGGGACAAATAAGGGTGACAGAGGGTAACTCAGAAGGCACAAAATGCAAGAGATGTGAAGCTATCTATAGTGAAAATAAGTCCCCAGCTACCTAGAAGGCAAATGCATAACTACTTTCAAATATATTTAGCACACTTTCATCTTGCTTTCCTTTTTTTTTTGTTTTGGTGGGGGGGAGATACGAGGGGTTGAACCCAGGGGCACTGAGCCACATCCCCAGCCCTGTTTTGTATTTAAGTAGAGACAGGGTCTCACTGATGTTGCTTAGTACCTCGCTTTTGCTGAGGCTGGCTTTGAACTCTGCCATCCACCTGTCTCCGGCCTCCTGAAACACTAGGATTACGGTTATGTAACACTATATCCAGCTTGCTTTCCTTTTTTTGAAGAAGTTTTTGAAAGTATATAATGAAGCTGGCATGGTAATGATGTCTGTAATCCCAACAACCTGGAAAGCTGAAGCAAGAGAATGGCAAATTCAAGGCCAGCCTCAGAAACCTAATTACCCTGTCAAAAACAACAAAAAAGCCAGGCGCTATGGTTCTGACTCAGTGGTAGAGCACTTGCCTAGCATGTGTGAGGCACTGGGTTCGATCCTCAGAACCACATAAAAATAAATAAAAGTATTGTGTCGATTTACAACTAAAAAAGATTTTTCCACTATTGTCATGTATGTAAAAAATAAATGAAATAAAAGTATTTTTAAAAGGACAGGTGTGGGAGCTGGGGTTGAGGCTCAGCTCTAGAGCGCTCGCCTAGCCCTGGGTTCGATCCTCAGCACCACATAAAAATAAATAAAATAAAGCTATTGTGTCCAACTACAACTAAAAAATAAAAGGGAGGCATGGTGGAGCACACCTGTAATCCTAGCAGCTCTGGAGGCCAAGGCAAGATAGCAAATTAAAGACCAGCCTCAGCAACTCCAACCCTGTCTCAAAAATTAAAAAAGGCTGAGAATGTAGCTCAGTGGTAAACACACCTGGGTTAAATCCCCAGTACCAAAAAGAAAATTGGATGGAATGTCTCCTTAAGATACATTATCCTAAATTGTGACTAAGAGAGGGAGGAAAGAACTCTGGAGACATCTTTTTAAAAGAACTTAGCTGAAAAAGGAAGGAGGGAAATAGGGCCATGCTGGAAGGATAAGTGGGATGAAGTAGCTGGGAGAAGAGGGATTTTATAAAATGGTAGAAATAGCATGTTTGCTGGAGATTGGAAAAATAAACTAGACAAGTATGTAATATAGAAGACAAAAGCATATCCTTAAATAGTCAAGAAAAATGGATGGAATCTTAGTACTCAGAAAGGTTGGCCTTGTATACAGGTGTGGACAGTTTATCTATAAAAGCAAGAGAGAAGATGGAATATATAGTCCAAACGTAGATGGGTTGTTTGCTACTTCTGTTTCTCAGTGAAGTAGGAGTTAAGGTTTATCAGCTGAGAATGAGGATACATGGTGGAGTTGGTGGTTTCAGGAGAGTAAGAACAGAAAAGCCATCTGGAGAGTACATGGGTAAGCGGCTCAGGAAGCATGGTGAGCTACACACTCCTGGTGGGCCAATGGGAATGGAGTGATACCCAACAAGCACTTGAAGTTAGAGGACAGGTATTTAAAGTGAGCCCAGTTGGCATAGTCAAGTACTTTTTACCAGCTCTCCTTACAGATACAAACCCAAAGTAGATGGAGAATTGGATTTAACCCAAACTGTGAGTTACAAAATGAGTAACTAACCCTAAACCTAATTCTAAAAAGAAATTGAAGGTAGTGTCAAGGGAGCAATTACAATGACTGACCATGAAAGTTAAAGTGCATGAGGAGGAAAAGATAGGATTAGGGGTGGGGGGCAAGGTAAGGGAGGTATGATGTCCAATGAAAATGGTGGTATATGATTAATAGGTTCAAGTTTTGGTTGGTATTAGGACTTTCAAGATGGTGAAAATAAAAGGCCAGGAGCTGGAGTTATAGCTCAGTCTATGATAAAGCACTTGCCTAACATGCAAGGCCCTGGATTCAACAAGAAGCAAAAAAAAAAAAAAAAAAAGTTCAGAGATGGGATGTTTGCAAATGAAACTATGAAGGGCTGAGGATATACCTCAGTTTTGTAGAGTGCTTGCCTTGCATGCATGGGGCTCTGGATTCGATCCCCAACACCAAAACCAAAACAAACGAAACCAAGAAGAAGTTGCAGCTGCTGCTCAGAGGTCCTTTGGGGAGAGCCAGTTTTCTGAGAGATCTGGGCTTCTTAAGTTGACTTTATATGAACACAATAGGGCCAGGTACAAGAAATCCGGGCAGACATCATGCCTCACAAGCCCAGTGTGCCATGTGGCCTGGAGTCCCATCTCACCTATTCATAACTCCTCCCCAAGGCTATTTCCCTGACCTTAGAGTCTACCTGGGAAAGCAGTAAAGTGAGAGAGAGAGGCACAGAAACCTTGGAATGGGGTGCAAGAGGCCCAGGAGAGAAATTGTATAAAGCAGTATACAGAGCCTATCAGCATCAGGCATTCTGAATGAAAGGTGAGCTTCTCAGGTTACAGTAAAAGATGTCAGGGCCAGAAAGACAGGCCTCATTCATGTTAGTACCCTGAGGTGACCATAGGGGGCAACATAGTGAAGCAGTTAACAGCATAGTTTGAAAGTTTGACAGACCTGGTTTTGAAACCTTCTCAAGCCATTCTGATGCCTTCCAACTTTGGGTAAGTTACTTATACTTTCTAAGTTTCTGTAACATCATTTAAAAATTGTAATAGTTGCCATGTGCAGTGGCACGTGCCTGTAATCCCAGCAGCTTGGGAGGCTGAGGCAGGAAGATCACAAATTCAAAGCCAGCCTCACCTCAGCAATTTATCAAGGCCCTAAGCAACTTAGAAAGACCCTGTCTCAAAACAAAAAAAAGGGCTAGGGATATGGCTCAGTGGTTAAGCACCCCAAGGGCTTTGCATAGTATCTGCCATGTAATGCAGCTTGCAACTTTAAAAATGGCTGGAGTTATTATTCCTAGCCCACTCTTCACCTTTGTATATCTTAAAAAAATATATATATATATATATTTTTGTTGTTTTACTTTATGTGTTGCTGAGGATCGAACACAGGGCCTCACACATGCTAGGCGAGTGCTCTAATGCTGAGCCACAGCCACAGCCCCACTTTTGTATATCTTTCTTAAAAATCAACTTTTGTCAGGCATTGGGGTGCACACTTGTAAGCTACTTGGGAAGCTCATATAGGAGGATCACAAGTTCCAGGCTAGCTTGGGCAATTTAGCAAGACCAGTCTTAAGATAAAATAATCAAGAAAAATACTGGAAATGTAGTACAGAGGTAATATGCTCCTGGGTTTAATTCCCAATACTAAAAAAAAAAAAAAAAAAAAAAAAAAAAAAAAAAAAAAAAAAAAAA
>NW_025999853.1:49599118-49608552 GCF_001458135.2 Marmota marmota marmota | reverse complement strand
CAAAAAAAAAAAAAAAAAAAAAAAAATCAACTTTTTATGATGGAGATGTAGCTCAATGTAGAGTGTGTGCTTAGGTTGCATGAGGCCTTGGGTTTACTCCCCAGAACAAAAACCAAACCAACAAACAAAAAACAACCTTATAGGTATTAGGGGCATATCTCAGTGGTAGAGCATATGCTTAGTATGTATAAGACCTTAGATTCAATTCCCAGGGCCTCTGCAACCACAAATTCTCTCCCCCCACACCCCCCACCCTGGTACCAGGGATTGAACCCAGGGGGCACTTAACCAGTGAGCCACATCCCCAGCCCTTTTGTTTTTTTATTTAGAGACAGGGTGTCACTGAGTTGCTTAAGGCCTTACTAAGTTACTGAAGCTGGCCTTGAACTCAAAATCCTCCTGCCTCAGCCTCCCAAGCCACTTGGATTACAGGTATGCGCATGGTGCTCAGTGGGCTTAAAAGTTTTGACATATGCATATATTCATGAAAGCATCACCCTTCTCAAGATAATGAACATATAGTCACCCCATAAGTTTTTTTGTAATATCTTCATTTTGACACTCCCAGCCCTATCCCAGCTAACCATGAACTTGCTTTCTGTCACTACAGAATAGTTTGCATTTTCTAGAAAGTTACATAATTGGAATCCTACCATAAATATATTTTTGTCTTGGCTTCTTTTTACCCAGCATAATTATTTTGAAATTCATCAAATGTTGCATGTATTAATAGTTGGTTCCTTTTTATTGCTTAGTAGGATTTCATTGTATGAAAGTTAACAGTTTTTCCATATTTTTACTGTGCATTATAATCATACATAATAGTGGGATTCAATGTTAAATATCCATACATGCACATGATGTAACAATATAATTTGGTCAATATTGTTCTTCAATATTTACCCTTGTCCTCCCCTTGTCCCTCCCCTGGTCTCTTTATTCTCTATTCTGCTATTTTCCCTTTGATTTTCATGAAATCTTCTTTTTCTTTTCTTTTTCTTTGGTACCAGGGATTGAATCCAGTAGAACTTTATCACTGAGTTACACTCCCAGGTGTTTTTTAATTTTGTTTTGTTTTTTGAGAAAGGGTCTTGCTAAGTTACTAAGACTGGTCTCAAACTTGTGATCCCCCTGTCTCAGTCTCCCCAGTTGCTGGAATTACAGGAATACACCACCATCTCTGGCTCTCTGATCTTTTCCCTTTTTCTCTCTCATTTCCACATGTGAGAGAAAACATAAGACCCTTGACTTTTTTTTTTTTTTTAAATAGATAGACACAATATCTTTATTTCATTTGGTGCTAAGGATTGAACCCAGTGCCTCCCAATGCCTCCCACATACTAGGCAAGTGCTCTGCCACTGAGATACATCCCCAGCCCCTTTGACTTTCTATGACCTCTAAAGGCACAGGAAATCAGTGGACCCCACACACACTTTTTTTTTTTGGGGGGGGGGGGGTATGTGTGTGTGTGTGGTGCTGGGGATTGAATCCAGCATGCAAGGCAAGCACTCTACCAACTGAGCTATGCCCCCAGCCCCCCAGTGATCCTTTTCCTTGAAATCCTTTCCTTTTCCTCCTTTCTCCTCTGTCTTTTAGTCCCTGCATCAGGGAACCAGATGTCCATTGGGGAACAAGGTCCATAGTTGTACCCATTTGAGTGGTGACACAGGAGGTCCTCACCAGGGTTGATCACCCTGGAAATCACCACAAGAAAATAAAACTGATCCCCTGAAGTGTTGGTGAGCTTAAGTAAAAGGGGTTCAATTTCCCTGATTGTGGTTTACTCATTTTTTTCTCTCTTTCCCCCTTCCTCATTCTCTACTCTGACTCCCATCTCTTTCCTATGTATTGAATGTGCACTCTGATTAATGTGATTGTTCTATATTTTTTTGTCTATTAATCTGGATGTTAGTCTGAATTTATGAAGATTGACTTGATGAAGGCTAAGAATCTGATAGTTGCAGCAACAGAGATTTATCTACATGAGGTCCTTGGACTCCAAAGATAAGAGACAAAAATGTTCCCTCTGCCCCAAGTTGGGTGACCCTAAATGACTATGGCTTTTTTTTTTTTTTCCTTGCTATGTTTTTTTATTGTACCAGTGATTGAACCCAGAGGGGTTTTACCACTGAGTCATGTCCCAAGGCATTTTTATTTTGAGACAGATTCTCACTAAATTGCTGAGATTTGCCTTGAACTTGTGATACTCCTGCCTCAGCCTCTTGTGTCTCAGAGATTTGGGGCATATGCCACCATGCTCAGTCTCTCCATTTATTTTAAGTTTCAGAATCCTTACTTAACTTATAAGTTCAACATATAACTGGCTAAATTCTGATTTTTTGAAGCAGGTTGTATATGTGTCTGTGGGATGCTGTAATATATATGTTTTGATCTACTGTTCCTGACTCAAAACTCCCTTCCCCAGAGTAAGGCATAGAATTTATCTGTCTTCCCCAAGCCAAGTCATAGAAACTCTAATCTTCCCCCATCTTTATCTCTTAGAGATGACCATAAAGAAATTCTCTGATCTACCTTGTCTGATAGTGGGTCAGAAGACTCCCATTTCAAAGGAGACCTGCCCCATACCCAGGAGGCAGGAATGCTGCACAGAGAAACCAAGAAGAATCTGAACAGACAGGCCTTTCAGGGTTTCCCCCACTCAGTTGATTAGCATTAGATTATATCCTTTCTGTCCTATCACATTTCTGCATGGTTAACTGTATATGCTTTGATTATGTCTATGAAATGAGGTTTCCATAAAAAACAAAAGGATAGATTTCAGGGAGCTTCTGGATGGCTGAACAGTAGGAGGCTTACAGGAAGGGAAATGAACTCATCCACAGGCAGGCACTCCAACTCTGTAGGGAAAGAAAGAAGCTCCTGCACTCAGGACCCTCCCAAACCTTGCCCCATGGATCTCTTCATTTGGTTGATATTTAAATGTGTTCTTTAAAATATCTTTTAGAAAAAAATGGTAAATAAGTACAATGTTTATCTGAGTTCTGCATGCTGATTTTACAATTTTCATTATTTTTTATTTTTATTTTTGGTGGTGTCAGGAATTGAACCTAGATCTTAGGTATGCTAGGTACACTAGGCAAACTCTCTACCAATGAGCTACACCCTCAGGCCTTAAAATTTTTTTTTTCTTTTGGTACTGTGGATTGAACCCAACGCATTCTACCACTAGACTAAATGCCCAACTCTTTTTTTTAATTAATTAATTTTTTTTTAGTTGTAGTTGGACACAATACCTTTATTCCATTCATTTATTTTTATGTGGTGCTGAGGATCGAACCCAGGGCTCTGCGCATGCTAGGCAAGCGCTCTACTGCTGAGCCACAATCCCAGCCCCATGCCCAACTCTTTTTATTTATTTTTTTATCTTGAGACAGGGTCTTGCTAAATTGCCCAAGCTGCCCTCAAACTTGGAATCCTCCTACCGTAGCCTTCTGCATAGCTGGGATTACAAGTATGCACCACCAGGTCACTAAGCTGTTCTAGTAATTTAATTGAATTCCAGGAGAGGTTGTAGAAACCCTAGCTGGTGGCCAGTAGGTCAGAAGTCTCAAAAACCTGAACATGCACTTGATCTGAAGTGGGGGACAGTCTAGTAGGCCTGAACCCTCAAACTGTGCTATCTCCAACTAGAGAGTGTCTGAATGAATTGAATTAGAGGAAGTCCAGATGATATCTACCGCAGCAGAACTGATTGCTGGCTTGTTGATGGGAAGAAATCCCCACACATTTGGAAATCACAGAAGTGATCTGTGTTATGAGCATAGGGTAGGAAAAACAGTTTGAGTTTATTTTCTCTCTATAACTACAGAGGTGCTAACTCCCTTCTGTTCATCCCATCCTACCCCTCAAAAGCCCCTGAAACACTCCCAGGGTTTCCAAGAACACGATTGGGAAAATATTGAGATAAATAATTTAAATGCTACAGTTGAAGAACAGGTCCTGAAGCAAGGAAGGGAACACTGTAGAAACAAAACTGTTGTCTGGTAGCAAACTCCATCATGTAAATATGTGATGGAAATAACTCCTCTACTGGGGTTAAGAAAGGGATTGAGGAAGCAAAGTGCAGTGGTACCTGCCTGTAATCCAATAACTTGGGAGGCTAGGAGGAGGATTGAAAGTTCAAAGCTAGTTTCAGCAATTTAGTGAGGCCCTAAACAGAAACTTAGACCCTGTCTCAAAAATAAATTACAGGAAGAAAAAAAAACTAAGGGCTGGGGATGTGGCTCAGTATTTAAGCACCCCTGGGTTCAATCCTGTACCAAAAAAAACAAAAATAAATAAAAATAGAAGGGGATTGAGGAGGCGGGGGATGTAGCTTAGTGGTAGAGTTGACTTAGCATTTGCAAGGCCCTCAGTTCAATCCCCAGCTCTTCAAATAATACTAATAATGATTTTAAAACTTTTTTTTTAGTTGTAGATGGACATAATGCCTTTATTCTGTTTATTTTTATGTGGTGCTGAAGGTCAAACCCAGTGTTTCACATATGGTAGGCAAGCTCTCTACCACTAAGTCACAACCCCAGCACTAATAATGTTTTTTATTAATCAAAGATAGAAGGAAATTTTCTTTGCTTGGTGAAGGTTTTTAGCTTAAAAACCTATAGCTAGCATTATACTTAATTGGTAAATATTAGATATAGTCTCTTTAATACAAAAAGATGGGCTGGGGGCCCGGTGAGGTGGTGCACACCAGCCTCAGCAATGGCAAGGTGCTAAAGCAACTCAGTGAGACCCTGTCTCTAAATAAAATACAAAATAGGGCTGGGGATGTGGCTCAGTATTTAAGCACCCCTGGGTTCAATCCCCATACCCCCCGACAAAAAAAAAGAGGATGGGCTGGGGATGTAGCTCAGTGATACAGCATTTACTTAGCATATTTGAGGCCCTGGGTTCAATCTTTAGTATTGCAAAAAAAAAAAAAAAAAGAAAAGAAAAGAAAAGCTAAATACAGATGGATATTGTCATAAGTTCTTTGAGAATAAAGATCATATCTGGTTTGTTTACTTTTTAAATTAATTTTTCAGTACCAGGAACTCAGGGCACTTAACCACTGAGCCACATCTTCAGCCTTTTAAAATTTTTATTTTGAGACAGGGTCTAGGTTGCTTAGGGCCTTGCTAAATTGCTGAGGCTAGCTTTGAATTTGTAATCCTCCTGCCTCAGCCTCCTGAGCCACTGGGATTATAAGCATGAGCCACCATGCCCGGTGATAATTTGAATTTTTGAAAGAGACTAGGTCTAGCTATGTTGTCCAGCTGGCCTCAAACTCCCAGGCTCAATTGATCTTCCTACCTCAGCCTCCCTAGTAGCTGGACTACTGGAGCAAGCCACCATACACAGCAAATTCTTTAAAAAAAAAAAAAAATACACACACACACACACATACCACTAAAGCTTTTGGCCAATGTTCTAAGCATAGAAAAAGAAAAAAGGAAGAGTAATACTTAGTAGGAAGAACTAAAACTATCTAGTAGGGAGGAGGACTCTGAAAGCTCAGGACCACCAGGAGGCAGAAATTCTGGCTGAAGTTTTTTGCTTCTTAAGCTGATCACTTATAAGCATGTGCAGTTTATTGTATTTATTATAACTTAATAAAGGTATTTAAGAAAAACTGCCCCACTGAGCATGGTGGCATACACCTGTAATTCCAGTGATTCAGGAAGCTGAGGTAAGAGAATCACAAGCTCAAGGCCAGCCTGGGCAATTTATTGAGACCCTGTGTCAAAGTAAAAAATAAGAAGGATTGAGGATGTAGCTCAGTAGAAAGAGCACCCCTTGGTTCAATCCCTAGTACTCCCCCACACACACACACACAAAAATCCCTAGTACTCCTCCCTGCACAAAGAAACCATCTGGACCATTCCTATCATACATTTATTCATTCATTCATTATCACCCAGATATTTATTCCAGTATTGCTCTATACTCCCTGATCTGCTATATCTCGCCTTCTTCCCCTCCTCAAAAAATATTTTGTCTTCAATCCCCATTCTGTAATGATCACCTTAGGAGATTCTTACTGTCTATCTTAACTGGAACCTGCCTGGCTAAGCCTAAAGAACACCTCCCACCCCCACCCCCACCCCCCACCCCCCGTACTGGGATTTAATCCAGTGGTAGCTGAGCCACATCCCCAGCCCTTTTTTATTTTTGGTTCTGAGACAGAGTCTTGCTGAGTTGCTTAGGGTTTAAGATATTAAGGCTACCTTTGAATGTGTGGTTCTCCTGCCTCAGCCTCCTAAATAGCTAGGTTTGTGCCACTGTGCTCAGCAAGGCAAAAGCACACCTCTTAGTGAACAGCTTTCTCCAGAAAACGCTGTCATTTCTGTATACTCCAAGTAACTTGGGTTCAGGGATGTGTGTGTTATCCCACTTTCTCCTTAAGTGGTTCATGAACCGCTTACTACGCCTTTCTGCCTAACCTCCCTGGCTCCCTGCAGATTCCATTAGCTAGGTTCCATCACCCTTAGTTCACTTACCCAAACTCACTGAAAACTTCAGCTCCTCACTGTCTTCCTCCATAGACCATTCTCTTTCATCTTTCTTGATGGACTCAACATCTCTTTGGATCATCCAGCACATACTCTGACCTCTTGGTTTCTTGAGAGCTTATTTAGAAGTTCTAGTAGGAGGCAGGGGGAGCTATTTGTATACCCTTCACTGAAAAACGTCCTTCTCTATTAGGGACAGTTGCCCTTTTCAACTGGGCACACAGCTTCAGGAGGGATACACAAGAAGCAGTGAGGGAGGAAGGGGACACCTACCTAGCCAGTCAGATCAGCCAAATCAAACCTAGCAATCTTTGGAGTAACAGATGTTGCAGCCAGATCACTCTTACATCTAAATCTTGATTTCTTAACTACCTTGTCCTCCATAATCTTTCCTCTACTCCACCAGTCATAGTTTAGACCTTGGCATCACGCAAAAACCATCATCTTAGAAATCTCAAACCATGTCTCCAATAGTCACTTATCTTTCCAGTTCTCTTGCTCACCAAGTCCACCTCAACAGTTTGTCTCTTTTATTTCACTTCCAATACATTTTTACCATTTCCCCAGCTCCTAGCAGACTCCACCTCTCTCTAAGAATCTTGGTTTCTTTAATGAGAAATGGTAGTGAACACCATCTATGCACTAGGAATGCTCATTAGGTTGGTCATTCTAGGTCTTTTCAGTAGGCAATGTAGAAAGCTGATACATATCAGCATTTATATTGATATTTCTAATTCATTTTAGAATTACAAAACTACAGAAAGTCTGGAGAATCATGAATCATGGCTCTTGGGACTGGGGTTGTGGCTCAGCGGTAGAGTGCTTGCCTAGCACGTGCGCAGCCCTGGGTTTGATCCTCTGCACTACATAAAAATAAATAAATAAAATAAAGGTATTTGTGTACGTCTACAACTAAAAAAATAAAATATATATAAAAAAAAAAAGAATCATGGGGACTCGGGATGTGGCTCAAGCGGCAGCGCGCTCGCCTGGCATGCGTGCGGCCCGGGTTCAATACTCAGCACCACATACAAACAAAGATGTTGTGTCCGCCAAATACTAAAAAATAAATATTAAAATTCTCTCTCTCTCTCCCTCTCTCTCCCTCTCTCTTTAAAAAAAAAAAAAAGAATCATGGCTTTTGGACTAGGGATATAGCTCAGTTGGTAGAGTGCTTGCCTCACATACATAAGGCCCTTGGTTTAAGTGCGCATATACACACACACACAAGATTCATGTCTCTTAAGTCAGCGTGCAGTGATGCTTTCCTATAATCCCAGCAGCTTGAGAGGCTGAGGCAGGAGGATTGCAAGTTCAAAGCCAGCCTCAGCAACTTATTGAGACCCTAAGCAACTTACTGAGACCCTGTCTCAGAATTTAAAAAATAAAAATAAAAAGGAGGGACTGGGGTTGTGGCTCAGTGGTAAAGTAGAGTGCTTGCCTAACATGTGTGAGACACTGGGTTCGATCCTGAGCACTTCATAAAAATAAACAAACAAATAAATAAATAAAGTTTAAAAAGTTCATAGCCTTAAAATAATAATAATGATAATGATGATGATGATGGTGGCAGCTGGGGATGTGGCTCAGTGGTTGAGAGCCCTTGGGTTCAATCCCTGGTTAAAAAAAAAAAAAAAGTTTAAGACCAGCCTGGGCAACACAATGGGATCCTGCCTCAAAATAAAATCTTACAAAAGGGTTGGGTTGGGCTGGGACTGTATAGCTCAGTGGCAGAGCACTTGCCTAGCATATGTGAGGCACTGGGTTTGGTCATTAGCATCACATAAAAATAAACAAACAAAATAAAGACATGTTGTCCACTTACAACTACAAAAAAAATTTAAGAAAGGGTTGGGTTGAGTTGCTGGGATTACAGGCATGAACCACCATGCCCAGTTATTCTTCTGTTCCTTATAGTTATGATATTTATACTCTCAGATCATATGACCGGGGCTGGGGATATAGCTCAGTTGGTAGAGTGCTTGCCTTGCATGCACAAGGCCTTGGGTTCAATCCCCAGCACCGCAAAAAAAACAACAACAACAACAACAAAAAAAAACAGATCATATGACCATTACATTCTGTACTCTCTCTCTTTTTTAATTGAATTTAATTTATTTATTTTTATGTGGTGCTGAGGATCAAACCCAGGCCCTCACATGTGCTAGGCAAGCGCTCTACTGCTGAGCCACAACCCAGCCCCTGTACTCTTTCTTTTAATCTTCATTTAGTCTCAGTAATATACAGTGCTGACTCTTGGTCCTTAAATTGATGACTCTCTAAATGGTTTGGTTGTCTAAAGTTAATTCTTTTTTGGATTTCTTAGGAAAGACTCATGGGGAAAATATTCCCTGAGTACCTGCATGTTTATAACAATTTGTGCCCATTATAGTTGAATATTAATTTTGCTTTGGCTCATATGTTCTTTCTTAAATATTTAAGTAGGACAACTCCATTTTCTTCTTGCATAAAACACTGTTATCAAAAAGTGTGACAGTTTTCTAATGTTTCCTTTATGAGTTACAGCTCTTTTTGCCAGGTAAAGAATACTTTTTTCCTTGGAAGTCCAATAATTATCATCAAATATGTCTTGGTGATGGTCATTCTAACTCAGTATTTTTTATATTTATTTTTTAGTTGTAGTTGGATTCAATGTCTTTGTTTTATTTATTTATTTTTATGTGGTGCTGAAGATCGAACCCAGGGCCTCGCATGCTCCAGGCGAGCGCTCCATACCTGAGCCACAAGCCCAGCCCCTAATTCAATATTTTTAAGTACCTGTTCTAGGAAAATCCAGTGTAAAAAAAATAAAAATACAGGGCTGGTGATACAGCTCAGTTGGTAGAATGCTTGCCCTGCACAAGGCCATGGGTTCAATCCTCAGCACAAAAAAAAAAAAAAAAAAAAAAAAAAAAAAAAAA
>NW_025999853.1:49590613-49594277 GCF_001458135.2 Marmota marmota marmota | reverse complement strand
CCCTCTCCTCTCCTCTCCTCTCCTCTCCTTTCCTTTCCTGGGATTGAACTACTTAGGGGCACTTGACCAATGGGCTACATCCCCAGACCAATTTTGTATTTTATTTAGAGATAGGATCTCACTGAGTTGCTTAGAGCCTCACTTTTGCTGAGCTGCCTTTGAACTTGCAGTCCTCCTGCCTCAACCTCCTGAGCTGCTGGACACAGGAGATTTTTACCAATTTGTTTTGAGTTTTTTCTTTTTCTTTTTATTAGAGTGTTCTAATTATACATAGTATTTTGGTTCATTTGACAAAATACATACAAGGAATTTTATTTCAATTTTATTTTATTTCCTCCCTTTATCCCTCTCCTTTTCTCCCTCCTCTACTCCACTGGTCTTCCTTTTCTTTTTTTTTTTTTCTTTTTGGTACTGGGAGGATTGAACCCAGGGGTGCTTAATCACTGAGCCACATACCCAGCTGTTTTATTTTTTTATTTTGAGACAGGGTCTTGCTAAGTTACTCAGGGTCTCGCTAATTTGATGAGGCTAGCCTCAAACTTGTGATTCTCCTGCCTCGACTCCCAAGCTGCAGAATTATAAGCGCTTGTAATTCCAGGTGTGTGCCACCATGCCCAGCTATTTATTTTTAATTGGTACTTTCTACATATACATACAGGTGAAATTCCCTTTGGTACATTTACATATGTATGCAGCGTGATGCTGTTAGATTCTTCCATATTTCTTTCTCTTTTCCTTCCTTCCTTCCTCCCTTCCTCTGGTTCTCCTTTTTCTACTCCAGTCATTTTCCCTACATCTTCATGATATCCATTCCATTACCCCATGGCCTTCTGTCCCTTATTTTGCTGTAGCTTCACGTATGAGAGAAAATATTCAACCCTTGATTTCTGAGTCTTGTTTATTTCACTTAGCATAATTTTCTCCATTTCCATCTATTTACCAGCAAATGCCATTATTTCATTCTTATGGCTGAGTAAAATCCCATGCTGTATATATGCCACATTTTCTTGATCCATTTATTTATTGACAGGCATCTGGATTGATTCCGTAGTTTGGGCTATTGTGAATTGTGCTGCTATAAACACTAAAGTAGCTATATTACTATAGTATGCTGATTTTAGTTCTTTTGGATAAATAATGAGGAATAAGATAGCTGGGTCATATATGGCTCCATTCCTAGTTTTTTGAGGAATCTCCACACTGCTTTCCAAAGTCGTTGTACCAATTTGCAGTCCCACCAACAATATATGAGTATATTTAATTTACTCTTGGCTCCATTAATAGTGTTCCTGATGTGCTAAATTATAGTCCCACCTGTAATCTGATATTCAGTCTTGGGCGACACACGTTGAAAAACTAGACTGGGAAAAGCCAAAAGAGAACAGGGCAGACGGGTACACACCTATAATCCCATAGGCTAGGGAGGCTGAGGCAGGAGGATCACAAAGTTCAAAGCCAGCCTCAGCAATGAAGAGGTGCTAAGCAACTCAATTCAGTAAGACCCTGTCTCTAAGTAAAGTACAAAATAGAGCTGGGGATGTGGTTCAGTGGTTGAGTGCCCCTGAGTTCAATCCCTGGTAACTGCTCCCCATAAAAATAAAAAAGAGGCCAGGGTAACAGAAGAGGCATTATTGAGTAAGTCGCTTGAAGAACAAAAAGAAGACCTAGAGACATTTAGCTAGAATAAAGGAAACTAATAGGGAAAGAGAAACATCTTCAAAGATCTGAAGAGCTGTTACATAGAAGGCAGAGAAGTTAGAACTAGATCTGCTTGACAGAAGCTACCAAGAAAAACAACTGGTCTGTATTTCTTCTTTCTTTCCTCCCTTCCCCATTCTTTCCAATTATGTTATATTTTGATCACATAAAACAGGAACAAGGGGCTGGGGTTGTGGCTCAGCGGTAGAGTACTTGCTTAGCGTGGGTGAGACCCTGGGTTGATTCAGCACCATATAAAAATAAATAAATAAAATAAAGGTATTGTGTCCAACTACAACAACGACAAAAATAAATATTAAAAAAAAAAAAACAGGAACAAGGGCTGGAGATATAGCTCAGTTGGTAGAGTACTTGCCTCACATGCACAAAGCCCTGGGTTCATTCCCTAGCACCACACACACACACACACACACACACACACACCAAAAAAAAAAAAAACAGGAACAAAACATAGAAGATGTAAAAATACATATAGTGATGTCTTATATTCACTTCCCTTTTCTAGAAGCAGTTTCTTGTGTATTTTAAGCACATGTAAACAGATTTTTAAAAAAATTTTAGTTATAGATAGATATAATACCTCTATTTTATTTATTTACTTTTATATGGTACTGAAGATCACACCCAGTACTTCACACGTGCCAGGCAAGCACTCTAGCATTGAGCCACAAACCCAGCCCCACAAGTTTTTTGTGTTATTTATTTATTTATATCTTTATTTATCATTTATGGCACGTGCTGTCCCACTGAGGTATATCCCTGGACTTTTGTTCTCAATTATTGATGCTCAAAGCCTAAATTAATAAATCTATTAGTCAAAATATGGTAATATTTTAATTATATTATTCTTTCTTCACTTGTTTGCTGGTTTGTTTGTTTTTGTTTTTCCCCTTGCAGTGCCTTGGGCATGCTAGGCAAACACTCTACCACTGACTATATCCTCAGCCCTATTTTTTGTGGGGGAGTAAGGGGGACTGGGGATTGAACACACAGGCATACTTAGTCATATGCCCAGCCCATTTTATTTTTTGAGACAGGGCCTCCTAAGTTGCTGAGGGTGGCCTCAAACTTGTGATCTTTCTGCTATAGTCTCCTGAGTGGCTGGGATCATAGGTGAGTGCCACTGCACCCAGTCTCAGCTCTATATTTTTATGAGAAACTTCCCGTTGTTCCTAAATTGCTACTCTGACATATTGTTCATGTAAGACAGGAAGAATAAAAATTTATTACTTTTTATTTATTTAGAGTTTTCAAAATCATGGATTGGTTTCCTATCATTTTCCAATGATAAGCAATTCCTGTGTGTGTGTGTGTGTGTGTGTGTATTTACTGGGGATTGAAACAGGGGTTCTCTACCGCTGAGCTACATCCCCAGTACCCACCCCTCATTTTTTTGTACCGACGATTGAACTCACTTAACCACTGAACCACATCCTAAGCCCTATTTTGTATTTTATTTAGAGACAGGGTCTCACTAGTTGCTTAGTGCCTTGCTAAATTGCTGAGGCTGGCTTTGAACTCTTGATCCTCCTGCCTCAGCTTCCCAAGCTGCTGGCAAGCACCACCGTGCCCAGCACCACCCCCTACCTTTGTTTTCCAATTTTATTTTGAAACAGGTCTTACTAAGTTGCAGAGGCTGACCTCATACTTGCAATATTCCTGTATTAGTCCCTGAGTAGGTAGGACTATGGGCATCCACCACCATGCCTGGCTTCAGTTCACATTTTTAAAAACAATACTAAGAATTCATGGATTTAATGCTGGACATGGTGGTGTATACCTGTAATCCTAGCGGCTCAGGAGGCTGAGGCAGGAGGATTGCAAATTCAAAGCCAGCCTCAGCAAGGGTGAGGTACTAAGCAAATACAAAATAGGGCTGGGGATGTAGCTCAGTGGTCAAATGCCCCTGAGTACCTGGTACCAAAAAAAAAAAAAAAAAAAAGTT
>NW_025999853.1:49583716-49586755 GCF_001458135.2 Marmota marmota marmota | reverse complement strand
TTTTTTTTTTTTTAATTTTTAGGTGGACACAGTATCTTTATTTTACTTTATGTGGTGCTGAGGATTGAACCCAGTGCCTCACATATGCTAGGCAAGCGATCTACCTCTGAGCCACAACCCCAGCCCTGGCCTCACCTTTTAATGCTGTTACAATGGATGTTATGGTTTAGATATGAGGTGTCCCCCAAAAGCTCATGTGTGAGACAATGCAAGAAGGTTTAGAGATGAAATGATTGAGTTATGAGAGTTTTTAACCTAATCAGTGCATTAATCTCCTAATATTTTATCTGTAGTCAGGGGATTCTCTCCCCCCCATACCTCTTTCTCTCTCTCTCTCTTTTTCTCTCCGTCTGTTTCCTGGTTCCATATTCCGGCTGCTTTTCTCTATCACACTCTTTCGCCATGATGTTCTGCATCACCTAGGGCTCAGAGCAATGGAGCTGGCTGTCTATGAACTGAGACCTCTGAAACAAAAACTTTTCCTCCTCTTAAAACTGTTCTTATCAGGTCTTTAGGTTGCACAGTGAAAAAGCTGACTAAAACAGTGAATATTAAGTTTCAACATGAGTTTTGGAGGGAACATTTGAACCTTAGCAGGAAGTAAAGTTACTTCTATGAGTTCTATGAGCTGCTCTAACAGATTAATCAAACACAAGAAGAGGAGCCTGGCAACCTCAGTACCTGAAGTGGGGAGGGGTACTCTTATACAACTGAACCCTCAATCTATAGGATCTGATGCTATCTCCAGGTAAATTGTGTTAGAATTGGATTGAATTAGAGGACACAGCTGCTATCTGCTGCAGAATTTCTTGGTGTATGGGAAGTAAACCTTCCTGTATATCTGCTGCCAAAAGTATTGTGTTGAATGAGAGTAGAAAATAGGAAAAGGGAAAAGTGTAGGTTTTCTTTTTTTTTTTCCCTTGAGATGCTGGGGATCAAACACTATTTTTGGTTTTGGTTTTCCTTATCCTCTAATACAGTTTGAATGAAATCCCTGTCAAAATTCCAATTACCTTTTTTGCAAAAATGGAAAAGGTAATCCTCAAATTAATATGAAATTATATGGAATCCAGAAAACCAAAATAATCTTGGAGAACAAAGTTGGAGAAATCCCATTTCCCAATTTCAAAACCTACTACAAAGTTACAGTATCAAGTATACAAGTGTTTTTGGCATATACATAGACATACAGACCAATGGGAGAGAATTGAGAATCCACAAATAAAGAGTATATCTTTAGGGTCTGAGGGTATAGCTCAGTGGTAGAGAGCACTTACCTAGCATGTGTGAGGCACTGAGTTGATCCTCGGCACCACATAAAAAAATAAGATAAAATAAAGAGCATATCTTTGGTAAACTGATTTTCAACAAGGATGCCAAGACCATTCAATAGGGGAAAGAACAGTCTCTTCAATAAGTGGTGCATCAACAACCATATATTCATATGCAAAAGAATGAAGTTGGGCCTGGTGGCCCAGGCCTCTAATCCCAGCATCTGAGACGGGAGGCTGAGGCAGCAGGATTGTGAGTTCAAAGCCAGCCTCAGCAATGGTGAGGTGCTTAGCAACTCAGTGAGACCCTGTCTCTAAATAAAATACAAAATGGGGTTGGGGATGTGGCTCAGTAGTTGAATGCCCCTGAGTTCAATCCCTGGTACCAAAAAAAAAAAAAGAATGAAGTTGGATCCCACCTTACATTAAACACAACACAAAAATGAACTCAAAATTGGCTAACTGTTTAAATAAGAGCTAAAACCATAAACTCTTTTTAAAAAATATATCTTTATTGTTTAGTTGTAGATGGACAATACCTTTATTTATCTTTTTGTGTTGCTGAGGCTCGAAACCAGTGCCTCACACATGTTAGGTGAGTGCTCTACCCCTGAGCCACAGTCCCAGCCCCCAAATCATAAAACTCTTTAATTAAAAAAAAAAAAAAAAAAAAAAAAAAAGGGGAAGGCCTGGGGCTGTAGCTCAGTGGCAGAGCACTTGCCTTGCAAATGTGAGGCACTGGGTTGGATCCTCAACACCACATAAAATAAACAAAATAAAGACATTCTGTTCATCTACAACTACAAAAAGTGTGTATGGGAGGGGGTTAATTCCTCATGACTTTCAATTTGGTAGCTTATTCTTTTTTTTTTTTTTTTCAAAGAGAGAGAGAGAGAATTTTTTTTAATATTTATTTTTTTTTAGTTCTGTGCGGACACAACATCTTTGTTTGTATGTGGTGCTGAGGATCGAACGAACCCGGGCCGCACGCATGCCAGGCAAGCGCGCTACCGCTTGAGCCACACCCCCAGCCCCAATATTCTTTTTATTTATTTATTATTTTGGTGGTACTGAGAATTTAACCCAGAGGTGCTCTGCCACTGAGCCACCCATCCCCACAGTGTCTCACTAAGTTGTCCAGGCTGGCCTTGGACTTACAATCCTCCTGCCTCAGCCTCCAGAATAGCTGGGATTACAGGTGTGCATCACTGCACTTACCTTGGCAGTTTGTTCTTAAAATTTGACACCAAAAGTACAAGCAATGACAGAAAGAAAAAATAATCCAGATAATTGATCTTCATCAAAGTTAAAAATTTTGTGCATCAAAATTTATTAAAAAATGAAAACAACATATGGAATGGTAAAAATGTTTAAAAATCATACATCTAACCAGAGTTTGGTATCCAGAGTATATAAATAACTCCTATAATTTAACATAAAAAGATAGTTCAATTTTAAAATGGACAAAAACATTAAATAGATAATTGTCCAAATAATATATCTAAGTTTCCAATGAGCATGTGAAAAAGTGTGCAACATCACTAGTCGTTAGGGAACTACAATCAAAACCACAGAAAGATATTATTTCACACCTACCAGCGTAGCCATCATTAAACAATGGTAAACAAAAGCTGGGGAGGCTGGGGTTATGGCTCAGCGGTAGAGCACTCACCTGGCACCTGCAAGGCCCTGGGTTCGATCCTCAGCACCACATAAAGTTAAAAAAAAAAAAAAATAGAAGAGCACCCTCCTATAAAAGAAAAAAAAC
>NW_025999853.1:49476292-49583036 GCF_001458135.2 Marmota marmota marmota | reverse complement strand
AAAAAAAAAAAAAAAAAAAAAAGTTCAAAAACAGCCTCAGCAATTTAGCAAGGTCCTAAGCAATTTAACAACACCCTGTCTCAAAAAAAAAAAAAAAAAATTTTAAAAAAGGCTAAGCACTCCAGGGTTCAATCCCCAGTATCAATAAAAATAAACAAATAAAAAACAATTCATGGATTTAAAGTTCAGCATGATGTTTCACACATGTAATCCCAGTAACTCAGGAGACTGAGGTGGGAGGATCACAAATTTGGGGTCAGCCTCAGCAACTTAGTGAGACCCTGTCTCAAATAAAAATAAAAAAATAAAAAGGAACAGAGATGTAGCTCAATGGTAAAGTACCCCTGGGTTCAATCCTCAGTACAGAAAGAAAGAAAGGAAGGAAGGAAGAAGGAAGGAAGGAAGGAAGGAAGGAAGGAAGGAAGGAAGGAAGAAAGAAAGACTCATAGATTTAAATCTATTCAATATGTTCTAATCCATTGTGGTTATTATCCTTGTTGATAATGACATTAGGAGACTCTTCAGGATGGCTCTTGAAGCCTTTGGCAACAACATTAATAGTCTTTGGGAGATACTCCCATTCTCTCTTCAACCCACATATAGCAGGTTTAATCCCTATCATTTGAGAGAAACTTGTCAAGGTCATCAAAAATCTCTAGATGTGATCAAATCCTGCGCCAATTCTCAGATCTCATCTTTACTGCCTTTTCAGAAGCATTTGTCTCTGCTTCTTTGAAATCTTTTTCTTTTGTCTTTTGGGACACCCCTCTCTCTTAGTTTTCTTTCTACTTCACTGAATATACATTCTCTCTCTACTTGATCTTCTTCCTGTTCCTAATCCAGAAAGTGAAAGTAGGTGATGAAACAGTTCATCCACCGAGTCTTGGAACTCTCCACCATTTAGAAGTCAAAAAGAAGAGAAAGAGGGCTGAGACTATAGCTCAGTGGAAGAGAGTTTGCCTAGCATGTGTGAGGCACTGGGTTCAATTCAGTTGTGTCCAACTACAAGTAAAAAATAAATATTAAAATATAAATAAATAATAAAGGCATACTGTCCATCTAGATCTAAGAGAGAAAGAGAGAGAGAGAGAGAAGAGAAAGGGCTGGGGATATTGCTCAGTGGTAGAGCATTTGACTAACATGCAGTAGGCCCTGGGTTTGATCCTCAGCACCCCAAAAGGGGGAAAAAAACCCAGGAAGATCTCAAATCAATAACTTTGTATCTCAAGGAACTAGAAAAGAGCAAACAAGACCCAAAGTTAGCAAAAGGAAGAAATAATGACTAGAGCAGAGATAAAAGAAATGGTGAATTTAAAAAACAATAGAATAAAGAAAACCAAAATAAAGAAAAAAGAAAGAATAAACAAAACCAAAAGTTGGTTCTTTGAAAAGATCAACAAAGTTGACAAACCTTTAGCTAGCCCAATTAACAAAAAAAGAGATACACAAATAACTAAAACTAGAAATAAAAATGTAGACTTGCTATGAACCTCATGGAAATCAAAAGGGCTCGGAGGGGTGGGGGGGAGAACTGTAGGGAAAGCTCCTAT
The DNA here is from genome assembly GCF_001458135.2 of Marmota marmota marmota. NCBI lineage: Eukaryota > Metazoa > Chordata > Mammalia > Rodentia > Sciuridae > Marmota > Marmota marmota. The sequence goes on along the minus strand of NW_025999853.1, from coordinate 49,581,486 downwards.
TACCTCAGAGAATACATACATGATCATAAACAAAATGCTGTTAGAAATATGAACAATGTCCAGGGTATAGTTTAGTGGTTGAGCACTTGCCTAGCATGTGCAAGGTTCTGGGTTCAATCTTTTCTTCTCTTCTCTTCTCTTCTCTTCTCTTCTCTCTCTCTCTCTCTCTCTCTCTCTATATATATATATATATATATATATATATATATATGTGTGTGTGTGTGTGTGTGTAGTTACGTATACCGATATTGATATGAATATAGTTATATAGTTATATGCCATATATATATATACACACACACACACACTATTAAGGGGTTTCTGGTGAGATCTCGATGGATATAGGGACATGTTATTGGAAACTGGAAGAAAGATGGTCCTTATTATAATGTGGAAAGAACATTGCTGAATTGTGTTCTTGTATTTTGTGGAAGGAAGAATTTATGAGGGATGATCTTGGGTGTTCAGCTGAGCAAATCAATTTACCTACCTGCCTATCTTCCTTCCTTCCTTCCTCTCTCTCTCTCCCTTTCTTTTTTACAAGGTTTATAAAATGACCTCTACTTTTTATAAGTTAATATGTGCATTATAGGGATCTGAAAATCACAAAAGCAAAGAAAAGAGAAAAGACCATCCACCATCACGAGCAGTTTACAGTTTGACCAGTCCTCTAGGGCCTATGTGTGAACACCCAGACATCCAGTTCTATGTGACTAAAACTGCAGTGTGTGTCATGCTTTCATCATGCATATTTACCAGTTCAAAATCCAAAGCTTTATGAGTATTTTGATAACCAAGAATACACTCTACCAACTCAATCTGTTAGGCAAAAAAAAAAAAAAAAGCAATCTTGACTTTCTTGGCAACAAAATTTCATGGAATATAAAAATAACAACAGGCTTCTAAATAAAAGAATTGGCCGAGAGCTGGGGGTGTAGCTCAATGATACAGCACTTGTCTAGCATGCCAAGGCCCTGGGTTGTTCTATTCCTAGCAGCATGCACTGTTATGACACATGCCTACACACACACACACACACACACACAAATTGGCAGAGTTACATTTAAAACACTGAGCTGGAAGCAGTGATAAGCCCCTATAGTCCCAACTACTTGGGGGGCTGAGGCAGGAGGATGGCTTGAGCCCAGGAGTTTGAGGTCAGACTGGACAACCTAGCTAGATCCTATCTCTTAAAAACAAATAAACAATGAGGGGAAAAACAACACCGAGACTGAACCCAGGACATGTTAACACTGAGGTTCAATCACCAGCCGCTGGTATACCAGCTGTGCTCTGCCACACCTAGCAATACTACATATTCTCTCTCTCTCTCTCTCTCTCTCTCTCTCTCTCTCTCTCTCTCTCTCNTGGGGATGTAGCTCAGTGGCAGAGTCCCCAGGTTCTATCCACAGCACAAAAATAAGTAAATAAATAAAAATTCCTAGGATTATAGGACTGTACCACTGGTCTAGATAGAAGTTTCTAATATTAATGATTTATTAATTTCTTTCTTTATGCTTGGTGCTTTTTGTGTCCTGTTTAAGAAAACTGTGTACATGCTGTAATCATGAAGATAGTCTCCTATATTTTCTTCTAGAAACTTTTTCTTTTACTCATTGTAATTCTATCTACAACCCACCTGGAAATTATTTTTTTCCATGGTGCTGGGGTTGAACTCAGGGATTTGTACATGCTAGGTTAGTGCCATGCCACTAAACATAGCATATCCCTAGCACATATTTGATTTTTTTAATGCTACCTATTGCAAATTATATTATTTCAAAATTTCATTTTCCATTCCTGTGGTGCTGGTATATTGAAATATAATTGCTTTTTTTTTTTTTTTAATTGGCCCTGGAGATGCAGCTGTATCTTAGTGGCAGAGCACTTGACTCACACCTGTGAGGCACTGGGTTCAATCCTCAGCACCACATAAAAATAAATAAAAGTATTGTGTCTATCAACAACTAAAAAAGTTATTTAAAAAAAATAATAAACAGGGCTGGGGGTGTGGCTCAAGTGGAAGCGTGCTTGCCTGGCATGCGTGAGGCACTGGGTTTGATCCTCAGTACCACATAAAAATAAAATAAAGATATTGTGTCCACCTAAAAAACCAAAAATATTAAATATTTTTAAATATTTTTTTAAAATCCTTAGAAAAACCCCAAAGATATTGTGTGTCCTTCTATAACTAAAAGAATATTTAAAAAAAATAAAATTAAAATTAGCCTCGATGGGCTGGGGATGTGGCTCAAGCGGTAGCACGCTCCTCTGGCATGCGTGCGGCCCGGGTTCGATCCTCAGCACCACATACAAACAAAGATGTTGTGTCAGCCAAAAGCTAAAAAATAAATATAAAAAAAAAAAATTAAAAAAAAAAAAATTAGCCTCGAGGCTCCATGTGGTGGCACACACCTATAATCCCAGTGGCTCAGGAGGCTGAGGCAGGAGGATCATGAGTTCAAATCCAGCCTCAGCAAAAAGTGAGATGCTAAGCAACTCAGTGAGACCCTGTTTCTAAATAAAAATAGAGCTGGGGATGTGATTGTGTGGTCAAATATGCCTGAGTTCAATGCCCGGTACCCCCCTCAAAATTAGCATTGACTCCAGCTACCTTGGTAAACTCATTTATTCTAGTAGATATAGATAGATAGATAGATAGATAGATAGATAGATAGATAGATACATAGATAGATAGATGGATGGATGGATAGATAGATAGATTGATTGATTTGTACCTTTCATTTTTTTTCCTTCAGTCTGAGGATTGAACCCAGGAGCACTGTACTTCTGAGCTCAGTCCTTTCTTTGAGATGGAGTCTCTGTAGGTTACTCATCCTTGAGTTGCTAGGGGTATGGCCACTGTGCCTGGCTCTGAGATACTTTTATTACCTGAGATACTATTCATGTAAAAACATTCACAGTGCATTTCCTTCCTTCACCTTCCCATCACCTGTACTGCCACTGTCCCCAATAACCCTCAAGCCACTATATCTTTCTGTAGCTCATGGTGCTATTAAGCTTCACTCATCTGATCCTTCCTCCAGTCTGAAAATTTGTGGAACTCCATGCATATTTATGTAATTCAATGTGAGTTTTTTCCTGTTAATCTGCTTTACATCAATTTAATTTATAGCTCAACCAAAGGACCTAGAAGGATGGAGGGAAGCTATTTTTATCTACCCTACAGAGAATAGAAAGAGTTTACATTCACTTGGAAAAGACAACAAATACATTTATAGTCTTTCTCCAGGGCTATGTTAACTCTCCTGTCCTCTATCATAAAATAATCTGAAGACATCTAACCAGCAGGACTTCTCTCGTACCATCACTATTGATCTGCTATATTGATAACATCAGGCAAAGAACCATTGAGCAGGAAATAAATGGCAGGTATGTCCTGATACCTTGGTAAAACCTGCTGTCAAGAGGGTGGGATATTAATCTTATTTCAGAGTTCCCTTCAGGATTAGATGAAACATTGCTACTATTCTACAGCCTAACTTCTGTTCAATCGTGTAGCTTGATGGAAGAGCACTTGCCTAGTATGCATGAGTTTCAATCTCTAGCACAGAAGGAAAAGAGAGAGAATGAGAGAAACCAAAATTAAGAAAGTTTGAGAAGACCATCAAACATATTAAACATTAAAATTGTAATGAGATGGGACTGGGGATATAGCTCAGTCGGTAGAGTATTTGCCTTGCATGTACAAGGTCCTGGGTTCAATCCCCAGGACCACAATGAGATATTTAAAACCCTTTGGAAACTTAAATAATGTCAAGTATTGGCAACAAAGTTTGGAGAAATTGAAATTCTATCACTGATTGTGGGAGTATAAATAGGTGGATATTCCAGAGTCAGGAGCCCCGTGTGCACAAGAAATTATCACAGGACCAAACACAGATATGAGGATATTTATTGCAGCATTGAGATGGCGGCAGTAAGTTGGAGACAATCTAAGTTCCATCACTGGGATAGCAAACAAAGTAGTAGGAATCTTGTAATAGAATATCTTGCAGGAGTTAGGAACAATGGACTAGAAGGTCTTGGAGGTCAAAAAAGTTCATTTTGTTTTATTTTTGGTTTTGTTTGTTTTGGTATTGGGGATTAAGCCCAGGTGTGTTCAACCACTGAGCCCAGCCCTTTACATTTTGTACTTTTGAGATTGGGTCTCACTAAATTGCTGAAGCTGACCTGGAACTTGATTCTCATTACAGGTGTGCACCCCTGTGCCTAGCTGATTAACCTTTAATTTTATAGTAAAATAAAACCCAAAATCACTGGCTAAGAGAAAGAAAAGGAAAAAGGGATGCTGGAGGACTAGATAGAGCATTCTGTAAAGCCTCCCTTTCATTTATTCATTTATGGTAGTCCTTAACATTTCTGTTAAGCTGCCAGCTCCATGGCAGCCCTGTGTACTGTTTCTCTAAGTGCTGAAGAATGAACAGATACCAGCAAACCTATCTTGGGATCTAGCTAGGAAGGGTAGTTAGGGTTAAAGATAATGGGAATAGATAGAGCTAGCATTCACTGAATGTTACTTAAAGTAGAGCATACCACAATAATTCCTCTTTAAAGCCAAACAACCTGTTGAGCACAGTGGTGCAGTGTGTAACTCCAGGGATTCCAGAGGCTGAAGCAGGAGGATTGCATGTTCAAGGCCAGCCTCTTGTAATTTAGCAAGACCTCTCTCAAAACATAAATAAATAAACAAATAAATAAATAATTTTTAAAGGCTGGAGATGAAGTTCAATGGTAGAATCAATGGTAGAGCATCCCTGGTTTCAATCTCCAGTACTGTGGGTGGGGGGAAAAACCCCAACAACTTTATAAACTGACATAACTGGAGATTTTTTTTTTCTTTTTGTTGTTCTTTTCTGCAGTGCTAGGGAATCGAACCCAGGGCCTCTCATGGGTTAAGCAAGCAGTCTACCTCTGAAATACACCCGGGTCCTACAATGTGTGTGTGTGTGTGTGTGTGTGTGTGGTTGAACCCAAGGAACCCAAGGGCACTTTACCACTGATCTATACACCCAGCCCTTTTTGTTATTATTGTTATTTTTGAGACAAGGTCTCCATAAATTGTGGAGACTGGCCTTGAATTTACAATCCTCCTGCATCAGCCTTCTGAATTGCTGGGATTATGGGCAAGCATCATGGCAGCCAGGGAGCCCTATCACTTTTAAACAAGGAAACCAAGGAGTGTTTTCTCCTTCAGAACCAGGGCCCTGAACAGTAGGTTTCCATGAGTCAGTAATAAAAATGAAAGACCTTTCATCTGGATAGAGCAGGTAGGAGCACTTTAAATGGTATTAGCACAGTTACCTGATGAGTGTTTGAATCCCAGTGGATGAAGCTCCAGTCTCAGGACATAAGAAATTCTAGGTAAAATCAGTAGACCACTGAGCCTCTCTTCGCAATCAGTAGACCACTGTCTCCAGGTAGATGAACTTGAAGAAAAATCCTAAGTTCCATTTCTGGTAAAATGGAGAGTGATGTAGCCTAACTCACATGTTTTTCATGTTAAGTAGCACATTCTCTAAGGCACTAAGTTTGGGGAAATGCTTTGCAAACGAACTGTTTCATGGTAATATATATACATGGTAATGGTTTTGCTGCTATTGTTACTAGTAACACTGTTGGGCAAGAGGTCCAGGTCCAGGTGAGGCCAACCTCCTGGGAAGGTGACCTTTGGCAAAGAATGAATCCTCTGGGTATATTTCCATACTGAGCAGGAAAGAATTTTAGCCTCTAGTCTTGAGGCATGTGTGTGGTGGTAGTGGGTGTTTCTTCCTCAAGAATCCACGAGCGAACCTATCTCTGAAACTTGGGACGCAGGAGTGTGGCAAATTCCAGGCCAGTTAGAAAACTTAGCGTGACTGTCTCCAAAAAAAAAAAAAAAAAAAAGTCTGGGAATGTAGCTCAGTGGTAGAACGCTTTTCTGGGCTCAATCCTGGGTTCAATCCCCAGTACCAGAGGGGCGGGGAGTCTATTGTTTTCCAAGTCTCTGGGAAAATAATTAGGCTTTCTGTTCAAGATCTTGTGAAGCCAATTTAAAGGATTTGAAATACAACGTCTTGTGGGGCTTCACTGTCGCGGGTTGTGCACAAGGGGGCGCCAGTCGGATTCCTTCGGGAACTAGCAGGGTTTGGGGCAAAAACCCCCGCGCGGCCGACAACCTCAGTACTTGGATGCAGGAGCTGATGTAGGAGGTCCCAGGGGTTCGTGCGTTTAGTGCACTCAGTCTCTGGTGACCTATTCGCGTTCCCCTTCACTGCTCCCTTCTCTTTCCTTTCTCGCGCCTGGGAGGGTGCCAGAGACTGTGGTGGGGTCGGGCTGCCCATCTGGGTCCCTAAAAGAGCGGCGGAAACTTCAACCGCCCGGACGGCGCGGTCACACACACTCCAGAGTGGAAGGGGAGGCAGCTGTTCGCCCAGGCAGCCGTGAGGGGCAGCAGAGGGGACAGCGACAGGTGCGGGAGCCCTTCCCCGAGTCGAAGTGGGAAGGCGGGCTCTGGGGTCTGTTCCCAGGCTGGAAACCACCCCCCGCCTCCCAACCAAATCCCCCGGAGAGGCCGGGCCGGCGCCGGGTCTGGAGGAGGAAGCGGCCGGAGACAGTGCAATTTCACGCGGCCTCTGGGGCTCGGGTTCCCGGGCAGGGTGGATGAATTATGGGGCTTTGAGTCTCGGGGAAACTGAGGTGGACTGAGCGTGAGAGGGCGGGGGGTCCGACCCTCCCCACTCAAAAACACACAGAGAAATATTCACATTCAGAGAAAATCCCTCAAGTGACCCAACCGGCTAGGGGAGTTGAGTGATTTGGATAAGGGGCGAGGCCAACTTTCAGGGGGCCGGGCTTTAGAGCTCTCTCCCCAACCGCATTCAATGCCTTCCCCGAATTGGGGGCATTTCGAATCTCGATCTTCCCTTAGCCCAGCTCCTAAAGAAATTTTAGAGTGACACCCGGTTCGATCTGCTTGGCCGCGCTGCGGGTCGGTGGGGCGCGGGTGCCACGCTCTGGGCCGCTGTCGGAGACTGCGGCAATCCCTACTCCAGCCTCGCACGGGAGGGGGCGCGGCCGTGACTCACCCCCTTCCCTCTACGTTCCCTCCCTCCCTCCCTCTCTCCCAGACGTACACCCTCCCCTGCCATCCCGCTCCGGACTTCGGCTCCGGCTCCGATTGCAGTTTGCAACCTCCTCCGCCGCCGCCGCCACCAATTCGCTGGCGGCTCAGGTGGCTGTCGCTTCGATGTCCTAGTCCAGGGGCCCCCGGGCCGGACTCGGCTGGGCCCTCTTCGCTCTCCGCTGGAGTCATGAAGGCAAATCGGGCTCTGCAGGTGCTGGGTTTCCTTCTCAGCCTGGCTCGGGGCTCCGAGGTGGGCAACTCGCAGGCAGGTAAGTGGCGTGGGTGCACCAACTGGCTGGAATCTGGGAGCCGGACCGAATGCGTGCAGACCCTGAGGGCAGGGGCGAGGGCAAAGGAGTGCCAGGCTGGGGGTGCGACCCTGAGTCTGCTGTGACCACCTGGGAGGGGTCGGTTAGGCTTGGGTTCTCGGCGTGGTGCGGACAGAGACTGCATTCTTGGACGGCTCACCCCTTCTTCTTCAGGGCGTCGCAGATCCTCTAATTGGTCTCCCCTGATAAGATTGATGTTGAAACAGTATTTCACACTTCTGAGGGGCTTTGCAGGGAGAAGAGCAGGATTCTCCTTTCTGTAAACATGGGAGCTGTTGTGGGTACGGTGGGCAGTGGTCCTTGGCGGAAGGGCCCCATCTTGATTTCTGGCACCCCTGGCTCTCACCCCACCCTGGGTTTCGTCAACCCCCAGTTTCGTTGTTTTGCCCACAGGGGCGGAGCTGTGGGAGGGTTGGAGGGGGTTGTTGTTTTCTGGTGTTGGAAAAACAGGAATGGCACCTCCTCTTCCTGGGGCCTGCCCTGGGGAGTACTGAGATTAACTACTGGGCCAAGTCCAGGTGACACCAGGGTGAGAGGCCCAACAGAGGCTGGCTGCCTGCTTATCCTCAACATAAAGCTGGCTAGACCCCAACTTGACCAACCTCTCTTTGTCAACACTTAGTCAATTCAACTAATATTTATTGAGCATCTACTATATACAGGGCCAGGTAGGGGAAATGTTGTAGGGGAAATGACATTCAGACTTTATTTCTGTTCACTTTTTCTCTTCCCTGAGGACCAAGTGGGTACTTTGCCTACTTCTGAACCTTCTGTCCTGGAAAGTCATTCCTAGGCCTTACTCCTACCCCTCTCTCATTCTGTTTATTGTCTAACTCCAGAGTCCTGGGTTACTCATCTCTATTCCTCTTCCCGGTCCCATGCCATCTGAGCCCAACCATGTGAGGGTCTCTGGGACTATGGACACCTGAAGAGTGGTGGGATTAGAGTTTTGTTAGTCTCCCCCCTCCCCCCAGATCTCTGCTTGGGGTTTGGCACAGCTAGGGCCCCTTCCCCAGGATGGGAGTGGGAGAAACCACCTGTGCTTCCCCCACAGTTGCTGGGCCTAAATTTAGCCCCTGGGATCTTGAGATGTGAACACTCCCTGCTGGTGGAGGGAGGTGGTCTGGGGACTGGAGTGGGAGGGGCCAGTGGAATGACTATCACTGTCCCATCCAGACCCCTGGAATCTTTAACCCTGAACCCAAGAGTCCCAGATTCTAGCTACCCTCCATAAGAGAGGCAGGAGGCAGACAAGGTTGAGTCTTTACCCTTTATCTGGATCCTGTAGCCTCTGGGCATCCGGCCCTGTCTCAGGCCTTCTATAGCCCCTTTGTCCCTACTGTGATGGGGGTGGGGGACATCAGAGGGGAGGCCTCTGGTTGAGGGGGGGCTGGACATTCTTGTCTCCCACCCCCAATGTTTTCTACTAAAGGAGGGACACTGGCTCTCCTATGCTTTCCTGGTTCCTGGGTACAGCAGGGGTTTTTATAATTCCCTTCCTCCTGCCCTACTCCCCATGTTGCCTGGTTCCTCCCCAGAGTTGTTGTTTATACTCCCTTCCTGCCCAGGCCCTTTGCCCCCTGTGTGAAACATGGACTTTACCCTCAGGGTGTCAGACAACTGGGACTATAGAACTATTGCCTTCCACACACAGACATAAAGTCTGCATCCGAGCTGTGGGCAGGTGGGATGGATGCTGCCACCTGCAATACTTCCTGATAAGGATCCTAAGGGCAGACCAATGTCGATTTCTGGGCCAGCAGGGAAGCTGTGTTCACGTGTGTGTTTGTTGTGCTTGTACCCATGCACATATCACTTCCCTGTGAAGAAATCTTGGCTCCTCCCTTATCTGGGAAGAAGGGTTGGCGCCTTAACTTAGAAAAGGGGGTGTCCTTCCAGGAAGGGGGTTGGGGTGGGACTGTTCCAGAAATGACTAACCTTCCTAGTCTCTTTCAATTCAGTCCAAGGACCCTAGAATTCCCAGTCTCCTCTGGGACCTCCCTGCCTGTTTACTCCTCTTGGCTGAGACTAGCCCACCCCTTCCCTTCAAGGGGAGTGATAGGAAGAGGAACCCTCAAAGATCAAGTGGTCAGACTAGGGATGTATCTAGCAGGAGGCGTTGGAGCCTCTCAATCTCCCTCTCCTCTGTTTTGTACTCTTGCCTCCCACTGGGCTGCCACTGCCTCAGGGAAGGGTGGCTGGAACAGGTGGTATCTATTCCCCTACTCTCCACCCTCCACACCGGCCTTTCACTGAGCCAGAGAAAAGAGACAGGTATACATAAGGCTTCAGGGTCCAAGATTTCCCATTGCCCATTGTCTTTCATATTTACAAAGGAAAGTGAAAACCCAAGACTGCCTGCTAGGTGCTTGCACCCTTGTCTAGGCTGTCCTCCACTGTGTGGAGAGGAGTGCCACGTTGGAAGTCGGCTTAATGAAGCTCTTCTGACAATGAGATTGGTAGGAGGCTTGGGAGTGTGTGTGTGGCAGTGTCTTCTGCTGTTTCCCTCCAGGCTTCTCTGTATTTAGGGCTGGAAAGGGATGCTGAGTGAGTGGAATATATTGGGATAGGGGAAGGGAGTGAGAAGGGAAGCCAGAGTTTAGGAGGAGGGAAGCTGCCAGCTTCTTATCTTCCAGCTTTAAAGACAAAGCTGCCATTGACCCTACCACCATCACCAGCAGAGCTCCCCCCTATAGTGAGGTCACTTGTCTGAGCCCAAAGCTCCAGGGTGGAGGGGTATGTGTGAAGGGGGGTGCAAACTCTGCAGAGGACCGGCATCTGGGACAGGGTGGGGCAGCCCCCTCCTCCTGGATAGAATTGCTTCATTGTGGGCTGAACTGTGGCCCCGGGCACTGCCCCCACCTCTGCCCCCATCCCACCCTCAGTAGACACAATAGGGGCTGTGTGCTAACCCCAAAGAGATATTTATTCCAGGACCTAGAGAGAGGCAGGACAGGGGTAGAAAAGTCAGTGGCCTGGTTGAGGGGGAGAGGAGGGTAATCAAAGTTGTGGTCCTTGCCTAACTTCTCCCTCCAGGAGGGGAACAGTCCCTTATGTCTTCCTTCTGGATTAACCCTTTTGTACCCAAAGTAGAACCTGAAAAAGACTTCCAGAGGGCCCTGGTAGAAAAAGAAAATCTTGTCAACTTTCCATTCAGGGGATGGTGAGGGCATTCTGAAAAGGGAGGAGACTCTTAGGCCATGATTGGCACCTCTGTCTGTCCCTAGTAGGAAGAGTCAGCGGCAGCTGCCTTTTGATCCTTCTTTAATGTTACTAGAAGAGGGCAACCAAAGGAGTGTTGTTGGGGGATGGCAGATGGGACTGAAAACTTTGTATCCAGCCCTCTGCCACTTTTCCTCTGTTTTGAATAGTGTGTCCCGGGACCCTGAATGGGCTGAGTGTGACTGGTGATGCTGAGAACCAATACCAGACACTACACAAGCTCTACGAGCGATGTGAGGTGGTGATGGGGAACCTTGAGATTGTGCTCACAGGACACAATGCTGACCTCAGCTTCTTACAGGTGAGAGTGTCTGATCCCTTCTTCAACCTGTTCTCCCTTATTCTGTACAAAGGAGACTCCTTCCCTCCTTTAGGACCATCCTTTGCTGAGTTTAGCATTCTTAAGACTCAGTGGTAAGTCCTAAGATTCAAAGCTATGTAATTTTGGAGACAGTGGCTGGAATCTGGGACCTCTGATCTGAAGGCTGTAGCCAAGGATGTGTAGGTACTGGCCATTAGGCAGGGACAGGGGCAGATGGTGGTACAAAGTAATTAGGGACTAATACAGGGAGACACTTAAGGACCTGAGGACCCAGAGGCACTTGGAGAGATGGGGAAGGGACTAAGCCAGGACCCTCCTCCCTAGTATGAGGAGGTCTGAGAAGAATAGGGTAGCAAACTTGAATTCCTCAGTTATTTTTACTGCCTTTTTCACTAACCAAAATGACACAGTAATGTGACATAGCTTACCCCCTACTCCAGAATAGGAATTCAAAGAGGTCAGGCACAATGGCACATGCTGTAATCCCAGCTACTCATGTGGCTGAGGCAGGACAATCACTTAAGCCTGGGAGGCCAACCTGGGCAATGAGTTAAGGATGCCAGAGTGGGGGTAGGGGTGTGGCTCAGAGATAGAGTGCTTGCCTAACATGTGTTATATCATGTGTTATAACATGTGTTATATCCCTGTGTTATATCCCCAGCACTGAAACAAAAAAGAAGAGTTAGGGATTTCTTAATTCCTTAAGGAGGGAAAGGGGACTAAGTTCTTTTGCTCCATTGTCTCTCTCATTGACATAATCTGCCCCCTCACAGTGGATCCGAGAGGTGACAGGCTATGTCCTTGTGGCCATGAATGAATTTTCTACTCTACCATTGCCCAACCTCCGAGTGGTGAGAGGGACCCAGGTCTATGATGGGAAGTTCGCCATCTTCGTCATGTTGAACTACAACACCAACTCTAGCCACGCTCTGCGCCAGCTCCGCTTCACTCAGCTCACCGGTCAGTTCCTGATGATTCCTTCTGGCCTTGCCCTCAGCCATCCTGCTGGCAGGCACCTCCTTGATGATGACCCAAGACTCCTCACTCTAAGTGCTCTTTCTAAGATGCTCAACACCTTGACCAGTATGGTCTAAAGACTCTCCATTCATTAAGTAGAGGATTCCAGTAGGAAGCTCAGGGCATCTGTTCAGGAGAGTGGGTCCTTATGTCATGGTGGGGCTGGAGTTGGAGCTGGGTTTATTACCCATGCCTTTTGTTGCAAAGTACAGTGTACCTTGATACGCCTCCTTCCCTGGAATCCTACCTTCAGTCCCTCTCCAATCCCCACAAGATGGAGGACTGTAGGGATTAAATACCATCAGGCAACCTTCTACTCTCCCTGTCCCAGTCAGTTGGAAAACACTCAGGTAGGCCCTGGGGGAGGGGGCATTGAGTCAGAGATGTCCTTTCTTTTCCTTCCCCTCCTCCACTGGCTAAACCGGATCTGGACAGGTGTCTGAAGAGGCGGGAGTTTCTTTGGCCTGACTCCTCCTCTTAGAAGGCAAGCCTTTCCTGCAGTGAAGGATCTGATTGGACTGTCTGCCGTGTTTCCCCTGCTCCCGGGTCCCTGGTGTCCTTTTGGACTTGTCGGGAGGTAGGGAAAAGGAATGCTGTATTCCTTAGCTTGTCACTTCTTTTCCCTACCTCAGAGATTCTGTCAGGGGGCGTTTATATTGAGAAGAATGATAAGCTTTGCCACATGGACACAATTGACTGGAGGGACATCGTGAGAGACCGAGATGCTGAGATAGTGGTGAAGGACAATGGCAGAAACTGTGAGTGGCTATGATCAAGGCTATGATCCTGTCCCACCAAATCAATGACTCCTTTCCCATGTTCATTACATCCCTAGTCTGAACCTGCCCCTCCACTAAACAGTCACCTCAAGCCCTAGGCCCAAAAGCCTGTCAGAAGATACCAGGTCAGTCTCCTGGAATCCAAACCACAGAAGCAGTGTATTAGGAAAGGGGGCCAAAATCTCCGGGTACTAATCAGGGAAGCCAGGTCTTTGCACTGCACATCCATTACTCTTTCTGATCTAAGATCTCCCTGCCTACACTGACCAGAATCTAGTACTCCCTGTTCATTCACAGGGACAATTTCTGCTGGGTTCAGTTTGCCCAGAAAGAACTGAGTTCCTGGGTTGGGGTTGGGGCAGAGCTTGGCATTTGCCCCAGTCCCTCCCATTCAGCTGCCCAGTGGGCGGTGTGGAGGCGGGGGCTCCACCCATTGTTGACAGGTTCACTTGAGCCCAGCCCTGCTCTCCAAGGGCGGGGAGGGACACTGCCCTGACTTTTGCTTCCCGGGATTGAGGTGCCTGTGTGCTGACATCATACCCTGTTGATTCAAGCAAGCAAGCCTATCTTAGACCTGACAGCCCCTGCGTTCTCTTCCTCCCCATCAGGTCTCCCCTGTCATGAGGTCTGCAAAGGGCGATGTTGGGGTCCTGGACCAGAAGACTGCCAGACATGTGGGTTTGAATTTCCCTCTAAAAACTTCAAGTTTCATATTCCTGCCTACCCAAGCCTGTGTCAGTCTGAGGGTAGGAATGGACTAAGGGTTCAGAATTCAATCCAAAGAGTCCTGACAGCCATGCTTTCTCTTCTTCCATAGTAACCAAGACCATCTGTGCCCCTCAATGTAATGGCCACTGCTTTGGGCCCAACCCCAACCAGTGCTGTCATGATGAGTGTGCAGGGGGCTGCTCAGGCCCTCAGGACACTGACTGCTTTGTACGTATTCACTCTGTGTGCCTGGGTTCTGAAATGGGGATGTGGATTTGGGGGAGGAAATAGGGTACTGTGTATGTGCCACAAATTTTCAATCTGTGTTCTTAGGCCTGCCGACACTTCAATGACAGTGGAGCCTGTGTGCCCCGGTGCCCACAGCCCCTTGTGTACAACAAGCTAACTTTCCAGCTGGAACCCAATCCTCACACCAAGTACCAGTATGGAGGAGTTTGTGTAGCCAGTTGTCCTCGTAAGTGACAGGAAGGAACAAGGATAGTGGATGCAGGTTTTTAGACATACTTTTGAGAGTCAAAATGGACTGAGTTAGGTGACAAATAGGAAACCTAGACAGTAAATGGTTGTGATCACTAACTTCCCCCATGAGTGACCTCTGTGTCCTATCCTCCTAGCAACTATGGCCTTTAGCAGCAACAAAGAGCAGACTTCATTGTTCCATCTGCATGACCTCCAGCTATGGCCCTTAGGAGCTGCATAGAGCAAAAGGACTTTCTAATCTATAGGATAGCACTTAAGTAACCTAAAATGGGGCAAATTTAGTGCAGAGCAGAGCAAGGACTCAGAGGAGGCATTCCATTGGTATGTTGGCAGTGTTCCCCGCTCATCTCTAGTGGTGCCTTCTTCTCTAGATAACTTTGTGGTGGATCAGACCTCCTGTGTCAGAGCATGTCCTCCTGACAAGATGGAAGTAGATAAAAATGGGCTGAAGATATGTGAGCCTTGTGGTGGGCTATGCCCTAAGGGTGAGTAGGAGATGGTAAGAAATTATGACGAGACATCCTTTTCTCTGAGACTAGTCAGGCCACCTCCCTTCACTGAGCTTCTTTTGTATTTGCAGCCTGTGAGGGGACAGGCTCTGGGAGCCGCTTCCAGACTGTGGACTCCAGCAACATCGATGGGTTTGTGAATTGCACCAAGATCCTGGGCAACCTGGACTTTCTTATCACTGGCCTCAATGGGTTAGTAGAGATTGTGCCTTCTCTCCCCAGGTCCTACCCCAACCACCCACACAGTTCATTTAATCAGCCTAAACCTTCCCTATGTAGAGCTGATCAGGAATGTAAGTCATAAAACTTTAGCAGTGGTAAAGGAACTGAGAGAATGCTGAACTCAACCTCCTATCCTGGGCTTGAATCCCCTCAGGGAACATCCTTTAGCAATCCAGTGTCACTCTGAGGACTGATGCTGTACAGGGACAGTGTCTAAAAGTTTGTCTTTCAATTTCAGATAGAAATATGCTGTTCTAGCTCTTTTCTCTAGTTCTCCTCCTTGGAACAACAAAGGGCAAAGGGACTTTCTGATCCATAGGTTAGCACTTAAACTGTGTATGTAGGAATGGGATGGGGAAGACTATAGCCACCTGCTGTTTTCACTTTTTACTTGCACATAATTTTAGATCTACACTGCAGTTGCAAGAATGATATATTTTCTATACACTCTTTATTCACATTACCCGAATGTTAACATACCACACATGATTTTATCATTCCTCTCTACTCATACACACTACTCAAGAGTATTGTGTTTCTGAACCACTGGAGGGTGAAGCTTCAGACATATGCTCCCTTAACTCTGTTATATTTCAGTGTGTATTCTTTGAAAACAATAACATTTCTTTTCTTTTGGTACTAGGGATTGAACCCAGGGCCTTGCACCTGCTCAGTGTTTGTTCTACCATTGAGTTACACCCGCCCTAAGAACATTTTTTATCTAACCAAAGTGTAGTTGTATGTAAATAAAAAAATTAATATTGAGGCTGGGTGCTGTGGTGCATGCCTGTAATCCCAACAGTACAGACTGAAGCAGGGGGATCATAAATTTGAGACCAGCCTTGGCAATTTAGCGAGACCCTGTCTCCCCCTCAAAATTAAAAGGCCTAGGGGAGTAGCTCAGTGTTAGAGTGTCCCTGAGGTCAAACCCCAGTACCACAACTCCCCAAGAAAAACCCAAAATAAACAAAAAACATTGTAATCAAATATTATCTAGTTTATAGACCTTTCTCAGAATCCACTAATTGTTCTACTAATGTCCTACATACAGTTACTATGTCTCTTTAATCTCCTTTAATCTATAATAGTTCCTCAGTTTTTGCTTATCTTTCATGACATTGACATTGTTGATGAGTACAGGTCAGGTAACTAGTATAATATTTTTCAATTTGGATTTGTTGGATGTATCCTCATTCTTTTTTTTTTTTTTCCTTCTTTCTTTTTTTGGTGGCATGGATCTAATTATTCTGGGCCTCACACATGCTAGACAAGGGTTCTATCATTGAGCTATATATCCCTAGCCAAATTAGGCATTTTTGATAGCCGTATCTCAGATGTTGTATTTGTGGTACATCATATCAAGGATACAAAGGATGTTGTTGATTTGTTCCATTGCTGATGATAATCTTCCTAACTTGGGTAAGGAGATATCTAATAGTTTTTTCCACTATAATTACTATTATGCCCCTTTGCAATTAATATATTAAGAGACATTTGCTTGAATAATTTATTATGCCTAAGGATGATAAATTAATTCTCTTATTCCTTCTGCATTTATTCGTTGGCATTCTAGAATTAGGAAGAGTCTCTCCTTCCTATTTATTTATTTATTTATTTAATGGTGCTAGGTGTTGAACCCAGACCCTTGTACCTGCTAGGCAAGTGTTCCAGCTACACTCCCAACCCTGATTTATTTTATCAGTGTGGATACTTAATATTCAATTGTTTATGAACCTTTACAGTCATTATTTATTTTATTGTTTGGGTGTCCTTTCCTTTGGCCATTGGGAGCCCTTTCAAGCTGGCTCCCTGCTCTTTGCATGGGTATCCTGCATTCTTTGAGCACTTCCTTTCTTTTCTAGCACAAGGTCTGTAGGCTCAGATTATATTTTCCCTGCTGAAATCTTTTCTTCAAAGAGCCCTGTTTTATTTGGGTAGAAAATGGCTTTTAGAAATCAAGTTCAGTTGGGTTAGGGGTGAGTTCAGTGGTAGAGCACTTGCCTAGCAAGTGTACTCCCTACTACCGAGTTATATCTCCACCTTATTGACCAGTTTTTACTGTTCTCCCCAGAGATCCCTGGCACAAGATCCCTGCACTGGACCCTGAGAAGCTCAATGTCTTCCGGACAGTACGAGAGATCACAGGTGAGTGGGAGAAGAAGCTGCCTTCTCTTGGAGGAATAGATGACCCATTGGTAAAAACTGCTGTGTATCTGCTTGAGAAAATCATGTCCCAAGGAATAGGCGAGGGGCCAAAAGAACTACAAAAGAGGAAGGGGAGATGGCTCCTTGCTCATATGCGTTTCTTTAATCCCTCAGGTTACCTGAACATCCAGTCTTGGCCTCCTCACATGCATAACTTCAGTGTTTTTTCCAACCTGACAACCATTGGAGGCAGAAGCCTTTACAAGTGAGTAAGGGGTCTGGAGGTGGTAGCAGCTCCAGACAGTTGAGTAATCTTTTTAAAAATATACAGTAACGTCTCATGCAGCAGGCCCAAAGGTTCTCCAAATTTGATGGGGAAAGGGGAAAAAGGAAAAGGAGGGAGATTTCCTTTGTGGGTCTGACTAACCCAGAACAGATTTGTTGAATGAAAAATGAATCCTCTACATGTTTAATTTTCCATTTGTAGTCTGCCCTCTCATCCTGTCTCCTTATTCTCAGCCGGGGCTTCTCATTATTGATTATGAAGAACTTGAATGTCACATCTCTGGGCCTGCGATCCCTAAAGGAAATTAGTGCTGGGCGTATCTACATAAGTGCCAATCGGCAGCTCTGCTACCATCACTCTCTGAACTGGACCAGGCTGCTTCGGGGGCCTGCAGAAGAAAGACTAGACATCAAGCATAATCGGCCCCGCAGAGACTGTGGTGAGGGAAAAGGCCCAGTGGGTGGTGAGAATAAGGAGTCAGGAAGGCAAGGATGTAAGGACTATTCTGTCCCAGATGTGGTAGTAGTGTTGGGGGATGGAACCAAAGAGAAGGGGGGTGTTAGGCTAGAAATAATGAGGAAGGATTCAGGAGGGGGCTTTCCAGAAGTCCTCAGACTCCTCTCCTAATTTATCCCTTCTTTTCCAGTGGCAGAGGGCAAAGTGTGTGACCCACTGTGCTCCTCTGGAGGATGCTGGGGCCCAGGCCCTGGTCAATGCTTATCCTGTCGAAACTACAGCCGAGGGGGTGTCTGTGTGACCCACTGCAACTTTCTAAATGGGTACAGTGAGGGGAGGCAGTCAAGAAGGGATGGGGTGTGCTGGGCACTGTGGTATATGCCTATAATCCCTATGACTTGGGAAGCTGAGACAGGCAGTTTGCAAGTTCAAAGCCAGCCTCAGCCACTTAGTGAGGCCCTAAGCAATTCAGTGACACCCTGTCTCAAAATGAAAAATAAAAAGGGCTGGGAATGTGGGCACTGGGCACTTACCCACTGGATGGTTCAATCCTCTATACACCCCCTGCAAAAAAAGGGGTTGGGTAGGCCTGGGATGTAGCTGTCCAGGTGGCACCTGACAGCCTTGGTGGCAATGAAGTAGGAGATCCTCATGCAAGATCAGGGAATTAAATTCAGGACTTGGAAGTGACCCCTCTTCCTTTATCCCTCACTGCAGAGAGCCTCGTGAGTTTGCCCAGGAGGCTGAATGCTTCTCCTGCCACCCGGAATGCCAACCCATGGAGGGCATTGCCACATGCAATGGCTCGGTATAGTACCTCTAAGGGAGACAGGGAAGGGCAAGACTTAGAGTGTCCAAGGAATGATATATTCAAATTCCCATCATGGCATAAAGAGACCAGACAATGATAGAGTGTGTGGAGGATCCTGTAAATACATCTGAATGGCTGGGTTGGTTCTTGCTAGAAGGTATGGAATTAACATTAGGATCCCATTCTAAGATCCTGACCTTCTCTCTTCTACCCAGGGCTCTGATGCTTGTGCCCAGTGTGCCCATTTTCGAGATGGGCCCCACTGTGTGAGCAGCTGCCCTCATGGAGTCCTAGGTGCTAAGGGCCCCATCTACAAATACCCGGATGTTCAGAATGAATGTCGGCCCTGCCATGAGAACTGCACCCAGGGGTTAGTGATGGGATGATAAGAAGAGGGGGTCAGGGAAAAGGGTAGAAGCACAGATCTAGGGTAAGTGGAATAGAAGTAAGACAGGGACTGTGATTTAAGAATCACTCCCAGCTCTGTAGTAATGGATTGGAGGAAGAAGGCAAACTCAGTTTTAGGAACCTGGAATAACCTCAGCTCTGGGTCATTTAAGGGAGGATTGGAGAGGGCTGGTAAGCTGAAGATGGAAACTGAGTCTTGGGATAGACTTTGGAGCCCAGGATGGGATCCCATAGTAGGTTCTGAAATAAGCTTTTAATGTTAAGCTGTTGGATTTAAGTCTCTGTTGTCCAAGTGCCTATCTAAGAGGGTGATTTTCTTCTCTAGGTGTAAGGGACCAGAGCTAAAAGATTGTTTAGGCCAAACACTGGTGCTGATCAGGTAAGATGGGCTTGGAGATTTTGGAAGCTGGTATATTTGGGAGAGAAACTAGGGAGAGAGGGTGGTTAACTTGAGTTGGGGAGAGCCAAGATTTAGGTTAACCCCTTCATTGCTCAAGAATATATATATATGTAAATGTTAACTTGCTCCAGATTTGCACTATACCTTTAACACAAATATAGATGACGTTTGTGAGGGAGATGTAAATACACCTAGGTTTCTTTGTATTCCATAGCAAAACCCATCTGGCAATGGCTTTGACAGTAGGATTGGCAGTGATTTTCCTGATTCTGGGTGGCACTTTTCTGTATTGGCGTGGGCGCCGGATTCAGAATAAAAGGGCTATGAGACGCTATTTGGAACGGGGTGAGGTGAGTATTTAGCTTAATTTTGAGAGGTACCCAGGGATAAATGATGGGATGAGGCTTTCCTCTTCTTTCTCTGGAGATTTAATCCCTTTCTTCAAGGAAATAGTATGGTCCACTAGAAAGAACACTGGGAATTGGGAGGCTTACATTATATTTCTGATTTTGCCATTAATTTGCCATATGAGGAGCTGGGTACGGTGGTGCATGCCTGTAATCCCAACTACTTAGGAAGTTGAGATAGAGGCTTCTAAAGTTCAAGGTTATCCCAGGCAACCTAGCAAGACCCTTGCTCAAAATAAAAAAGGGTTGGGGCTATAGCTCAGTGGTAGAACATCCCTGGGTTCAATCCCCAGTACTATACACACACACACAAAGATAATATTTTGCTATGTGACTTTGAAGAAGTTATGTGCCTTCTCTGTGCCTCAGTTTAAGAATCTATACAGAGAAATTAACATTCTTCTTTCTAGGGTGGGTGAAAGGGGATAATGTATGTGAAAATGCTTTCCAAAGCCAGAACATTGTGTAAAAGACCCTTAAGGTGATAGTATGACTAAGTTTCCTCAGCCCCCTCCTACTATTCTCTCAAAGGGGAAACCCAAACTGCTTGACTCCTGATTTAAAAAGCAAAAACAGGGGCTGGGATTGTGGCTCAGCAGTAAAATGCTCGTCTAGCATGTGCGAGGCCCTGGGTTTGATCCTCAGCGCCACATATAAATAAATAAAATAAAGGTATTGTGTTCAACTACAACTAAAAAATAAATATTAAAAAAAAAAGCACAAAAAACTTCCTCAATTCTCAGGGCCTATTATTCCTCAATCTGCTTATGATGTTTCCCAGGACTAATGACTATTCCTCTTCCTGCCCTTAGTTCATTGGGCTCTGCTGCCTTTAGTATCCATCTATGGGGAGCAGGTAGGAGAGGGACATGAGACTGGGCTTTCCTGAGAAACTCCTTCCCATCCACTCCTCAGAGTATAGAGCCTCTGGATCCCAGTGAGAAAGCTAACAAAGTCTTCGCCAGAATCTTCAAAGAGACAGAGCTGAGGAAGCTTAAAGTACTCGGTTCAGGTGTCTTTGGAACAGTGCACAAAGTGAGTGACCTACAGAAGTATGGGGAGGTGGAAAAAGGATCTAGGGCAGAGGGAAGAAAGATTTTGGCAAAGGATTTCCTTACCTGGTGTGGTGGCACATATCTATAAACCCAGTGAGATGGGAGGCTGAAACAGAAGGATTGCAAGTTGGAGACCAGTGTTGCCAACTTAGTGAGACCCTGTCTCAAAATAAAAAATAAAAAGCGCTGGGAATGTAGCTCAGTGGTAGAGCACACCTGAGTTCAATCCCCAGTACTACCAAAGGGGGAAAAAAAATTCTGGAAAAGGACTGACCTGGGGAAAATGACTTTGACTCCCACCCTTAACTTTCCAGGGAGTATGGATCCCCGAAGGTGAATCAATCAAGATTCCAGTTTGCATTAAAGTCATTGAGGACAAGAGTGGACGGCAAAGTTTCCAAGATGTAACAGATGTAAGTGAAGGAAGGGGATTCTGTATGCCACTAGGAGAGAGGACAATATTACATATAGTCATATAGAATCAGAGTCCTGTGTTAGCAGATACCATGTTAACCATGCTACAATATTTGGCTTTAGGGAAAATCATGGTCTGGGTGTGTGTGTTGAGTATACATGAACCTGTTTGTTCCCTGGATAAACACCTCTTGTATTTTGTAGCATATGCTGGCCATTGGCAGCCTAGACCATGCACACATTGTTCGGTTGCTGGGACTATGCCCAGGGTCATCTCTGCAACTTGTCACTCAGTACTTGCCTCTGGGTTCCCTACTGGATCATGTGAGACAACACCGGGGAGCACTGGGGCCACAGCTGCTACTCAACTGGGGAGTACAAATTGCCAAGGTGAGAGGGGCATGGAATATTTCTATAATAACTGCCAAGCTGGAGGTAGTCAGGAAGGGTCGGGAAGTCTGACGTTTTTAAGTTGTGAGAGGGCCTTCAGAGTTTAGAGGGGATTCTCAAAAACTGACTCCCCAATCCTTAGATTATTTCTTTCTCCTGCAGGGTATGTACTACCTTGAGGAACATGGTATGGTGCACAGGAACCTGGCTGCCCGAAATGTGTTACTCAAGTCACCCAGTCAGGTTCAAGTGGCAGATTTTGGTGTGGCTGACCTGCTGCCACCTGATGATAAGCAGCTCTTACACAGTGAGGCCAAGGTGAGGTGACACAGTGGCTGGGAAAGGAGGTGGGGTGGAGTGAAGCAAGGGGAAAGGGAGCAGTCAGTGGTCTCTTTCTGAGGTAAGCAGATACTTTATGGTGAATTCAAGGAGAGGAAACTGGAGATGCCAGAAATTTAAGTTCAGAGAGCAACAAAGAAAAAATATGATAGATAACTTGGGGCTTGGAAATGCTAAGAGATTTATGGAAATCAACTGGTGGCACCTTTATCTTTAATCCTCAGACTCCAATTAAGTGGATGGCCCTTGAGAGTATCCACTTTGGGAAATACACACACCAGAGTGACGTCTGGAGCTATGGTCAGTGCATCTGGGTGACCTCTATATAAAATCCACAACTGCCTTTTGAGTCACCTCCTCTTATAAACTATAAGCCTTTCAGATCCTTGTATCAGATCAAGTTCTGCCTTCCCTTTACATCGTGCCCATGTCTACTGTTTTTGTACTGACTAGTCAATTTCTTCCTGTACCAGGTGTGACAGTTTGGGAGTTGATGACCTTTGGGGCAGAGCCCTATGCAGGGCTCCGACTGGCTGAAGTACCAGACCTGCTAGAGAAGGGGGAGCGGTTAGCACAGCCCCAGATCTGCACCATTGATGTCTACATGGTTATGGTCAAGTGTGAGTTACCTGTTGACCTCAGCCATTTCTGACTTCCCTTCCTATTCCTCTATGGCTGTATTCCCTTTTCTCATACTACCTGCTCCATCTTACCCCCAGGTTGGATGATTGATGAGAATATTCGCCCAACCTTTAAAGAACTAGCCAATGAGTTTACCAGGATGGCCCGTGATCCACCAAGGTATCTTGTCATAAAGGTGAGTAGGGACTAGGAGATTTCAAGGACATTTAGAGAAAAGAGAACTTGGCTGGAATCTGGATCAACTGTAACAATCACCTTCCCCTATAGAGAGAGAGTGGACCTGGAATACCACCTGGGGCGGAGCCCCCTGCTTTGTCAAACAAGGAACTGGAGGAAGTAGAGTTGGAGCCAGAACTTGACCTAGACCTAGACTTGGAGGCAGAGGAGGACAGCCTGGCAACCACACTGGGCTCTGCCCTCAGCCTACCAGTTGGAACACTTAGTCGGCCACGTGGGGTAAGACACCTTCTAATTGCCCAAGATACTGTGTGCCCTGAGCCCTCATTAACCACATAGATACCAGATTAACTAATCAAAGGATCCTATGGTAAAAATAGATTTCTCTCTTCATTTTAACCTTTCATTAGTTTTTTCATTCTAGAGCCAGAGCCTTTTAAGTCCATCATCTGGATACATGCCCATGAATCAGAGTAACCTTGGGGAGGCTTGCCAGGTAAGGTCTGCTGCCGAGGGGCAGGGTGGCAGAGTCTTAGGGATTTGATAGGGTTGATAGGGGTAGTGTGGGAGACATTAGAAACCTTTAAGGTTGAATCTGTATCCTGAAAAAATGAAGGAACTGAACATCCTAACCTTCTAAACAAACATCTCCTTTCCTCATCTTTGTATAAATCTCCTTATATTATTTTCCTCCTTAGGATTCTGCAGCTTGTGGGGGAAATGATTGGTGTCCCCGTCCAGTCTCTCTGCACCCAGTGCCACGAGCACGCCTGGCATCAGAGTCATCAGAGGGCCATGTGACAGGATCTGAGGTTGAGTTCACAGAGAAGGTGTCAATGTGTAGAAGCCGGAGCAGGAGCCGGAGCCGGAGCCCACGGCCACGTGGAGATAGCGCCTACCATTCCCAGCGCCATAGCCTGCTTACTCCTGTCACCCCACTCTCCCCACCAGGGGTAGAAGAAGAGGATATCAATGGTTATGTTATGCCAGATACACACCTCAAAGGTGCCTGACTTTTCCATGGCTTTCCTCAAATCTTCCTCTAATCCTTTATCAGAGGTCCTGTTAATTCTTTCTCTTCTCTGATCACATCCCTCTCTATTCATTTTTTCTAATTTACCCTACCCATTTCTGCCCATTGCCATGAAGTTCACATTCCTGTTCTTTCTTCTCAATCCTAGGTACTTCTTCCTCCCGGGAAGGCACTCTTTCTTCAGTGGGTCTCAGTTCTGTCCTGGGTACTGAAGAAGAAGATGAAGATGAGGAGTATGAATACATGAACCGGAAGAGAAGGCGCAGTCCATCTTGTCCTCCTAGGCCTGGTTCCCTTGAGGAGCTGGGTTATGAGTACATGGATGTGGGATCAGACCTTAGTGCCTCGCTGGGCAGCACACAGAGTTGCCCACTCCACCCTGTGCCCATCATGCCTACTGCTGGCACAACTCCAGATGAAGACTATGAATATATGAATCGGCGGCGTGGTGGAAGTGGTCCAGGTGGGGAATATGCAACCATGGGGGCCTGTCCAGCATCTGAACAAGGGTATGAAGAAATGAGAGCTTTCCAGGGACCTGGACACCAAACTCCTCATGTTCGTTATGCCCGCCTCAAAACTCTACGTAGCTTAGAAGCTACTGACTCCGCTTTTGATAATCCCGATTATTGGCATAGCAGGCTTTTCCCTAAGGCTAATGCCCAGAGAACATAACCTCTGCTCCCTGAGACATTCAAGGAGCATTTGATGGCAGCTAGTGCCTCTAGAGGGTACCCCTCTTCTCTGTACTCCCTCTCCCCTTTTCAGCCCTATTTCTCCAGTCATAGACAATTCCATTCAACCCTTTGGAGGCTTTTAAAGACTTTGACACAAAAATTTTGTGGTATGTACCTGGCTGTGCACTTTCTTCTCTTTCCCAACCCCAGGAAAGAAGAAGGTTTTCCTATTTTGTGTGCTTTTCCAATCCCATTCCTCAGCTTCCTCAGGGGGAACACCCTGGAGATATGAAGGATCACTCCCCTGGTCCCTTTCTCTCAGGCTCTTACTTATTTGGATTAGACTGTTATGTGTGCTTTTACTTCCCATCAGACTGTCCTAAGGAAAAGATAGGGGGAAACCTGGAAGAGGAAAGTAAATTTTTGGTTTATGACTCTTAAGCCTCTGGAAAGACTGGGAAGCTTAAAATTTTGTGGAATGAAGAAACAGGAGATACTACTATCAATTGAGCATTTATTATGAGCCAATCATCATGCTAAACTTTGCCTACATTATCTCACATAATCCTTTTGAATCATTACAATTTTGTAAGGTAGATTTTATCTCACTTTACTTATATAGTAGTTCCATCAGGTACTCTAGTGAAACTGGGAGTAGGTAGTAACATACCTGTAATCCAAGTAACTCAGGAGGCTGAAGCAGGAGGATCACAAGTTTGAGGCCAGCCTGGACAATTTAGTGATACCGTCTCAAACAAAATGAAAAGGTCTGGGGATATAGTTCAACAATAGAATACCTCTGGGTTCAATCCTTAGTACCAAAACCAACAACAACTTAAAACCCAGTCAATTCCTGAAAATGCAAATAGTACCAAGCCCTATAATTTAATGCCTTTTCCATCTTAACTAAGCATTTATGCATTATGGCCATAAGTTTTGCAGTTGGAAGCATGACAGCAAAACTAGTACTAATTTCTTTTCCCCTTTCACAATTTCAGATAGTTATGTTCTTACCATGAATCTTAGCAACCTTAGCATATTATTCTTTTTCTTTCCTTATTGAGGACTTTCATCTTTTCATTTTAAAGGAAGTCTTTTATGGCTTCTATTTGGCATGTCTGAATTATTAGCACCACAGCTCTTGTGCTTTGGGGCTATTATTAAGTAAAATAAGGGTAAACAATCACTGTGATACTACAAAAGTCTAATGGAGGACTGCTAAGTGACAAAGGGGCAGGTAGCCTATACTGTGTGTGGACACACTGGGCAAAGGGGTGATTCACCTCTCAGGACAGCAGGATGGTGTGCAATTACATCATGCAACTCAGAATGGTGTACAGTTTATATAAATTATTTATTTTCCATTTATCATCTTCAACCTGTAGTTGACTACAGATAATGAAATTGCAGAAAGAAAAACCGTAAGTGGGGACTGAGCTTTGAAGAAATTAATGAAGCAGCAGATGGAAGATTCAAAATTTTTCAGTCCCAGTGCATTCACTCTTATAAGGTGTCAAGGAAAACTGTATGATGGAGCCCTTGTAAAAGGCATTGTTTTCTTGGTTTTGCACTGAATTAAACCCAACCCCAATAGCCACATCCTCATTCTACACTCAGATTTGTGCTTTCAGGAAGTGTGTATGCATGGCGCGGCGGGCTCAGAAAGAAATACAACTGGACACTTTGTGTAGACCATAGCTCATTTGTGTTGTCAATGATCTCCACTCCTTATGAACTGATTCACAAAGGTCTCCAAGACGCACTTTCAGGAGCTATTCTGATCCAGTAATGAGAAGCTTTCAGGTGGAACATAAAGAAGTCCTATTTTCAGACCTCTGTCCTCTTAGATGGGACTGGGGAAAAATGTTGTATCAGTGAAGTTTTTTGTTTTGTTTTTATACATGTCTGAATAAAAATGCCCAAGTTTTTTCAACTTCCTGTTTGTCAAATGAAAACTTTGTAAGATAAGAAAGCATTCCTTTTCTTTGCTCCTCAGAAGTGAATAGCTGCTTTTCTCTGTCTCCAGACATTCCTACTCTATCCCATCCAACTTTCTCCAATACCATTTTTATTTGTATTCCTTTAAAGCAATCATGGAGGACAGTCTTTTTTTTTTTTTTTAAGGGTTTTACTAGGACTCATTACACAGGCAACAACTAGGAATAACAAAACAAAAAACCACATGCTTAGGAAAGTTAGAAAAAGCTTTATAGATGGGCTTTCTCCTTCACAAGTGTAATAATGAAACCTAGGATACTTCAGAACAGTTCTCTTTAGAGTGAACAAATCTCTCTTCTTGAACATTTCCCTGAGGTGTTCCATCAAAGGCTATTGTTGGAATAATAAATGCCATCTTCTGTGGGAGTCTGGAGCCTCAGCGTAGGGAGGACATAGTAAAGAGACAATCCCTCAGAGTCTGGCTGCCCAAGTTGGCCTCGCTGCCCAGTCCCTGCTCTCAGCACCCTTCCTTGTCCTTCCACGTCCGCTGTGCTCCTCCCCAGCATTCGAGGACGATTAGACCGGCTGGGCCGGTCGCGCCTGTAGATCCAGAGACCAAAGGCTGTGCGACCAGGCTCCCCGCCCTAGGTGTAGACATTGCCCATCCACCTCGGCTCCACCCTGCCCCTACCAACTCTAAACCCATTCCCCGCGCAGCTCCGCCCCTACTTCCTCAGCCCGCCTCCTTCTGTTACGGGCTCCGGGTCAGCGCTCGGGTGGATGTGGTTTTTCCCGGAGAGACCACGCTTTCCTTCATGCTCCCCAACGGCTCCGCCTTCCCGCCGGAGCCTGACCCTTCCCAGAGTGCCCGGCGATTCCGGCGTGCTAGGCCCTGGGAGGGCAAGGCCCCAGGGCCTGGCGGAGGGGCGCGAGGGGCAGGCTGGGAGTTGTAGTTCTCCTGTGCACGAGGGCAGCTGGAGGCTGGCGGAAGGCTGGACTCGTTGTCCCAGCGTGCTCTGCGCCTCTACCCGCGCGCTCGCAGCTTCTCGCTCTCGCTGCTTGCCCGCCCGCTCCCTTGCTTGCTCGCGCTTTCGCTCGCGCTCTGCTCGCGGATCGAGGAGGCTTTGGCCACTGCGTGCGGCCGTGAGGGGAGACAGGCGGCGGCTCAGGGGAAAGGAGGCTGCATTGGTGGTGGTAGTAAGAAGATGTCGGGCGAGGACGAGCAGCAGGAGCAAACTATCGCCGAGGACCTGGTCGTGACCAAGTATAAGATGGGGGGCGACATCGCCAACCGTGAGTGCGGCCTCAGGGGTCTGGGAGTCGAGGCTGAGAGGGAGAGGTGCCGGTCTATCCCCAAAGGGGCTGGAGCGGCGGGGTCTTGCGGAGTGAGCTACCGAGGGGAGCGCACCGGCCCGCGGGGGGCGGCGTGGTGGGAAGACCCGGTGTCGCGCCGGGGACGCAGTGGCCCGGCCTGGGCTGGAGTCTGGAGGTGCGGGCCTGCGTCCGGGAGGAGAGCAGAGAGGGGCCCCCGGCAGGCCCAGACTCTAGGCCGTTGGTAAGGAGGCAAGGCGCGTCCTTTACAGCCCCTCACCCTTCACTCCTGTTCTCAGCCTTCTCTGGTTCTGGCAGCAGCGAGGCCACCTCCAAAAGGAAGCGCCCAGCTGCTGGCGTCAGAAGCACTCTGTTTTGTTGCGGTTCCCGGCGGTCCGGAGCCGAGCCGGCACGTGTTGCTTAGACCCCATGCGAGTCGCTGTCTTCTCTCTTCCTTTGCTACAGTCCCTGACACCAGCTTCCACCACGTGCTTTACTAGAGCCTTTCCTTCTTTACTTCGGCTTTTACCCTGGTGGGGGCCCCCTTTTACCCTAGGTTTAGCACTGGGGACCGTTGGAAGGCACTCCTGGACCTTCTGACACAACTCCTGGAGATAATGTCTGCTTTTCTGGAAGTTATTCATTTTTACCATCGCTCCAATCTGTGCAGATGGCCTTAGCCTTTAAATTTGATTGTTCTCAGGGATTTGACAGTGTTTTGAGGTTCTGCTCTCCTTCCAACTAGGCAAGTTTGTGAACAGTACTAGAAAAGGGGAGACTGATTATAGAATTGTCATAAGTTGTCTTTATTCCATTTGTTTTCTGAGCAGTTGCCTGCTACTCTGGACAGATGTCTCACTTTCTGTTTTCTCTCTTTCCAATTCCACTTTTAAAATTTAAAACCCACTTAGGGAGATAGAAACTGCTTGTCCTTGAACTTTTTAAGTAATTTGACAGTAAAGATATTTGGGAGGAGATATCTGGAATGCTTTTAGTCCTGTGGCTGAAAATTTCAGGTTTTATGGCTTCCAAACAATCATCAAAACAGATCTCAAAAATCAAACCTAAGGGGCTGGGGATGTGGCTCAAGTGGTAGTGCACTTGCCTGGCATGAGTGCAGCTAGGGTTCGATCCTCAGCACCATATACAAATAAAGATGTTGTGTCCCCCGAAAACTAAAAAATAAATATTAAAATTCTCTCTTAAAAAAAAAATCAAACCTAAATTTCAGGATGGATGATAATAGGAAATGAATAGACTCCTTTTTGATGTGTTTTAGTGTTGATACTCATGGTTTAAATCTGAAAAAAGAAGTTTTTCCTCTTTCTTGCAATGCAGAATTTGAAGCACTGGTGATCTCAGGTACCAATTTTGAAATTGAGATCTCATACCTCTTTGAGATCTGCTGAAAGTTATAGCCCACGAGCCCCCCTGGAGCTCAGGATCCTTAGATTAAGTCCCCTTGGCTTATATACTTATTTATGAAGAAAAAGTCTACATATAATTGCGATTACTAACACCTAATTAGAGTGACGAGGAGAGAAGAAGGTAACATTTAACAGTGCATCAGCTTCGAGTCAGCAATTCTGTCTACCTTCCCATTGTCTCTGATGCCTATAAATTTCTTCTAATCTGCTTGGCATGTATGTGGGGTACCTTGGCAAGAGCCTGCTGAACTTCATAATTCTATCTTAACACACAAAGGGATCTTTGGAAAGTTTGAGGCCTTGCCTAAGGAGACAGATTACATATACCCAGTTGTCACATAATGTGAGGGAGAAAAAGGAGTGTTGGGTTTTTCTATTTTTAGGAAAAGAAGATAGAAATTAGAGATTGTAAGTAGATTCCAAAAGTCAAGAATTGTTTTCTCCTTCAACGTCAGGACAGTGACACTAGGGAGTATTAAAATTTTTGAGTCCAACTTGCGTGGTAACTAGATAATAAATATATGCACAGCTGAGATGGTGGTATTGTGTCCCCAGGGGTACTTCGATCTTTGGTGGAAGCATCCAGTTCAGGTGTGTCGGTACTGAGCCTGTGTGAGAAAGGCGATGACATGATTATGGAAGAAACAGGGAAAATCTTTAAGAAAGAAAAGGAAATGAAGAAAGGTAAGGAAAAAAAAAAAAGATTCCCTCCCTAATTTACCAAGTTTGACCCTTATTTGGTCCTCTGTTTTTGTTTTATCCATTGTAATTGTGTGATCCCCACCCCAGCTATGTTTGAGGTATTTGAAAATTTGGAGTGCCAGGTAGGATAGCGTTTCCTACCCAATCCAAACTTACTGAGCTTAAGCAAGTCCCTGGAAAAAAAACTAAAAAACAAAGAACTTTTCATTTTTCTAAAGGGCAACAGGGCTCTGGAGAGAGAGCAAGATAGTAAGGCTGGTGATTCTTTTTACAGGTATTGCCTTTCCTACCAGCATTTCGGTAAATAACTGTGTATGTCACTTCTCCCCTTTGAAGAGTGACCAGGACTATATTCTCAAGGAAGGTGACTTGGTAAAAATGTAAGGTTAAACCATTCTAGAGTATTTGTTTTTTTCCTGAGCATTTACATAGTGCCAGTTCCAATGCAGTGCTCTGCTCTTGCCTTTCAGTGACCTTGGGGTCCATGTGGATGGCTTCATTGCTAATGTGGCTCATACTTTTGTGGTTGGTGTAGCTGAGGTAGGTGCCCTGTTCTTGAACTCTACTCAGTCTTGGTGGGGAGATGTATTATCATTTGCCTTTTATCCCCATCTTCTAGTACATCAATTTTGACAGTGCCTAGAAAAAGGGTTTTTTTCACATGTTTATTGGTTGGCCTTGTATATAAGTACAGAAATATATTAGCTAAATAGCCAGCTGCATTAGCAAGCTTTTCAGGAAATCACTGTTTATATTTCCTTATCTACAGGGGACCCAAGTAACAGGACGGAAAGCAGATGTCATTAAGGCAGCTCACCTTTGTGCTGAAGCTGCCCTGCGCCTGGTCAAACCTGGAAACCAGGTAAGGTGTTTTCTCTTAACTCAAACCTTGATGGAACCAAAGATGCATTAGACATCTATAGCTACTATGTGTGGAATTGTATCTTTTTTTTTTTTAATTGTATCTTGAAATGGAATTTCTTAAAGAGGAGAGGCAGTAACTAAAGTGCTTGATACTAAACAGCAGTTTAACTATGAGTACCTATCACAGACAGTATCTGGGGATATATGAGCCCATATATGGATATATGGAGCCAGCCTATAGTGGTCCTTTCTTGTTTATATGTGCATCTTTCTCAAAAATATGAGCTAACAGTAAAACAAATTTTTTAAAACCCCAACTTAAAAGCTTATAAAAGTCATAAAAATAATAGGAAAGAGACAATAGTACCAATACACTGATGTCAAAGAGAGGACAAAATTTGTTCTGCACTTTAAGTTCACTCAACCACTGATCCACATCCCCAGCCCTATTTTGTATTTTTATTTAAAGACAGGGTCTTACTGAGTTGCTTAGCACCTCGCTTTTGCTGTGGCTGGCTTTGAACTCTTGATCCTCAGTTCTCATGAACTAAAAGAATTAAACAGGTTATCAATAGAGATATTTCCAGAGACCCATTTAATACTTAAAAGCATTGGTGCCCCCCCCCCCTTTTTTTTTTGGTATTGGGCATCCAATCCAGTACTTTACACATGCTATGTAAGCACTCTATCACTGAGCTGCTACTCCTGCCCCAGCATTATCTTTTTTTTTTAATATTTTATTTACATTTTAGTTTTTGGCACACACAACATCTTTCTTTGTATGTGGTGCTGAGGATCGAACCCCGGCCGCACCCATGCCAGGCGAGCGCGCTACAGCTTGAGCCACATCCCCAGCCCCGCCAGCATTATCTTTTAAAAATTTCTTTCTTTGTACTTTTTTTTCCTCGCATTTTTAATTAATTTGTACTTCATCCTCGTTTAATTGCATTTTTTCCTACTGTTTAATTTCCTTATAATGATATCTAACTTTAGAGTTGTTATAGAACCCTTTAAACTCTGCTACATGTATAGTAAACTCCTGAATTAGGTGTTAGTTTTATTTTATATATTTATATATGTGATATATTTTCATAGGAAGGTGGTATTGTGGCTGCTGTTAACTGAAATCAGATGGGTTCTTTACCCTATCATCAACTCTTATTGATTAAAATAATCTTGAACTCAATTCTTGAACTCATCTGTGAAATGGGAAAAATAAAATTTTGCCTTGTTTGCAGAGTTGTGAGAATGAATTTGGGGGGGTCTAAATTAGTAGCTTAGGTGAGGATCAGATCACATGTGAAAGAGGTAAAGAAGAAAAAAGGTCTTGCTGTCCCCTTTCAACGGATAAAATGACTGACATAAAGGAATAAAAACTGGACTTCACAACAGAAAAACCCAGGTTTATGATCAGGTTCTTCCTGTTAAGGAAGGTTCTTCCTTGTTTAACCTTGGGCAAGTCAGTCAGTCTTTCTAAGCCTCAGTTTCCTCATCTTCTGTATAGATATAGTTCTGTCCTTTTCCCCTTTGAGAATTGTTCTCATTAGATCATCTTTGTGAAAGTGTTTCATAGAATAATATGTAAATATAAGATTTTTAGCCTAGGGATGATGAAATGAAAAACCAATGAATGAGAATTGTTGGCACTTGAAGGATATTAGAATTCCAACTTTTATGCTTCTTGTTCTTATGATAGAGAACTTATTAGCCCCTGATATCTCACCTTTTATTTGATCTTGTACTTCTAGAACACACAAGTGACAGAAGCCTGGAACAAAGTTGCCCATTCATTTAATTGCACGCCAATAGAAGGTGAGACCTCAGATAACAGGGTTGAGGGTCTAAGAATGAGTGGTTTAGCAGACTTAGGGATTTTGCTCTCTTAAGGATCCATCCTGGCTTTAGCTCAGTCTAAGCCAGAAACCTCAGTGCCCTCTTTCCATAACCAGGCACATTGTTTACACTGTCAAAAATGGGTGGATTTGGAATCCTTTTTGATTCTGGATAGCTGGTACCACGGGCCTTGTCCTGTCCACAGGTATGCTGTCACACCAGTTGAAGCAGCATGTCATCGATGGAGAGAAAACCATCATTCAGAATCCCACAGACCAACAGAAGTAGGTACCAACCCCACTCTTCACTGTCTACCATACCGGAGTAGTCACTAAGCTACTTATTCTTCTCAATGGTTCACGTTTTCTCTATTCATTTTAGGAAGGACCATGAAAAGGCCGAATTTGAGGTACATGAAGTATATGCTGTGGATGTTCTCGTCAGCTCAGGAGAGGGCAAGGTGAGGAGAGCAGCAGAGTTAGCAGAAGGGATGGCTGGCTGAGGGTATGTTCACCAGATAAGTGTGACCTGACTTAACTCTTTTAGGCCAAGGATGCGGGACAGAGAACCACCATTTACAAACGAGACCCTTCTAAACAGTATGGCCTGAAAATGAAAACTTCACGTGCCTTTTTCAGTGAGGTGGAAAGGCGTTTTGATGCCATGCCATTTACTTTAAGGTACTGCTTTTAGTAAAAACAGGACTTGAAACCATTCTGACTCAGAACCTGTACTCAGGAACGCTTTTCCCTCCTACATCCTTCCCTTCCTCTTCCCTCCTGCCCAGACTTGTAGCTGGTGCATGC
The DNA here is from genome assembly GCF_001458135.2 of Marmota marmota marmota. NCBI lineage: Eukaryota > Metazoa > Chordata > Mammalia > Rodentia > Sciuridae > Marmota > Marmota marmota. Next base: position 49,548,230 of record NW_025999853.1, on the reverse strand, counting down.
ATACACTAGCTCCCTCCCTTCCACTCTCTCCCTGTCTCCTCATTGAAGGTAATATAAAAGAGCAATCCTAAACATGATTTCTGCCTGAGGGTAGGCGTGATCCAAAAACATGAGCAAAATGGGGCTAGGGGTATAACTCAATGGTAGAGCACTTGCCTAATACATGTGAGGCCCTGTGTGTAATCCCCAGCACCACCACCACCAAAAAAAAAGTAAGCCATCTTTTGGTGGGGAGTCAAGGAAATCTCTGAATTCCATTTATCCCTACCCAGAGCATTTGAAGATGAGAAGAAGGCTCGGATGGGTGTGGTGGAATGTGCCAAACATGAGCTGCTGCAACCATTTAATGTTCTCTATGAGAAGGAGGGTGAGTTCTGAGATGAGATTTTCACTTTGGAGCCCCTGATTATATGGCATCCTTTTCCCATAGCTTCACAAAAGAGCTAGATTGACAAAGGAATGTTTTATCGAAATAATCTTCATTTTCCTCATAGGTGAATTTGTTGCCCAGTTTAAATTTACAGTTCTGCTCATGCCCAATGGCCCCATGCGGATAACCAGTGGTCCCTTTGAGCCTGACCTCTATAAGTCTGAGATGGAGGTCCAGGATGCAGAGCTTAAGGTTAGTGTGGAATGGAGAGTGATGAACATGTGGCACATGTCCTGTGATGAAACCCTTGAGAAGTGCTGCAGTGCTAGCAATAACGCTGTTTCCTCAAAAATTGTTGCCGCCTTTGTTCTGTTTTTTAGGCCCTCCTGCAGAGTTCTGCAAGTCGGAAAACCCAGAAAAAAAAGAAAAAGAAGGTGTGTTCTGATCGTCCTCTTCTGGCAGGGGAACCTGAGTACTCTTTATTCTACCTTCCTGTGTCTTGGTGGAGTATAGATTTCTGCATATCCTGATATTACTCCTCTTAGCCTTGATGGAGAGGATCAAGATATTTTTAGTTTTGGTCCCCCCAGACACTATTCCTGAAGTATTTAGAAACTGATGTGCCTTCTTCTCCTTTTCTTGAAATGTAGGCCTCCAAGACTGCAGAAAATGCCACCAGTGGGGAAACATTAGAAGAGAATGAAGCTGGGGACTGAGGTGGGTCCCATATCCCCATCTTGCTGCTCCAGCCTCATCCCCTTCCCACTACACCCCAGGCTCTGTGAAGTGCAGTTCATCTTCTCCACCCAGGACCGCCAGCAGAGCAGGGTCTCCCTGCCCTCATCCCAGTCCCCCTGCCCACCCCCTTCCAACAACAACCAGCTCCAACTGACTCTGGTTTTGGGAGGCCAGGCTTCCCAGCCACCGAAGACTACTTTAAATTGAAAAAAAAAGAAAGAAAGAAATTGAATAATAAAATCAGGAGTCAAAATCCATCGTCTTCAAGCCCTCTTTCTAGCCTTTTCTACTATGCTTAATCAAGGTTTGTGAACAGGGAGGAGGCTAAATTAGCCACCACCACTAAAAACTCAGCTGAAATATTTTATACCACTCTGATGTCAACATTTTCTTATCCATCTTGGGTTTTTCTGTCTGATTTCTCACTCTCCCCAAGTATTTTATGCTCTCAAAATTAAGAGGAGCTGTTCTTCAGATTGTTTTTTATTCATATGTAGCAGATTCCTCATCTGATCCAGGTTGTCTAGTCAGGCCCTTCCCATGTTTAGGAGTTGAAGTCTCCATTTCTGAAGAAATTCTCATCTATCAAATGGATTCCCATTTGTAAATCTTTTTAGTTGTTTTTGTTCTTCAGGCTCACCCCCCCACCCCCATCCTTGACAAAACTGTAAAGAAATAAACCATCTCACCTGTCCTTTTCTCTGGAGTCAGTGGGGCCTTCCTTGCTCCTCCATTTACAAAAAAACCTAAGCTGGAAGTTCAACTGTGGTTTTATTCCCTGTTTGAAATATTTTGACCTCCCTCCCCTGAAAGAAATACCTGGAACCAGAGGAGTAGACTGAAGAGAGAACTCCTGGCTTTCTGAAGCTATGGACCTGGATTGGATGAATTGCTGGGGGTTTATAGAGAAAGATGACATTTCAGTACCTCTGGCATGCTGTCCCAGGGAATCAGGGCTCCCACTAACTTATGAGGTTTTTAAACACATTGAAGATGATATAGCATTAAAATAAATTTGGATTTGCTCATAATATTGTGCCTTTGTATGTTACTCTTATTTTAACAAAGGTAGGAAGAATATAAGTCCAGGCAGTGATGATTAACTTGAAATTCTATAATGCTGCACTGTACCATTCTGAAACAAGGATTGATTGGGGATGGTGGGTTTACATGAATCCTAGATTCTTTGAAGATAACTAATCTGGCATTTTGGTTGTGATTTGATTTTCTGAAGCAGAAGCATCCTTCATTGCTGTCATTTGTTCAGGACTAGGGACAATTAATGTATACTACAAAAAACAATTGGCTAGGCATGGTGGCACTCTCCTGTAATCCCAGCAGCTCAGGAAACCCAGGCAGGAGGATCATCTGCAAGTTCAATGCCAGCCTCACCAATTTAGCCAGGCTCTAAGAAACTGAGACCCTGTCTTTAAACAAAATATAAAGATGGCTGGAGTGTGCCTCAGTGGTTAACTGCCTCTGAGTTCAGTTCTTAGTACCAAAACCAAAACAATACTGTAAGTATTTGTCTAAACTCATACATCACCAAAAGTGAACCCTACTAGTCTGAAGTAGTGGTTCTTTGGGTGTTGGTGTGAATGTGGATTGTCAGTTGTAACATATCACTGGGGATATTGTTAAGGAGGGTGACTCTGACTGTGAGGGCAGGGAATATGTGGAGGAAATAAATTTTTTGAGGTACTGGGGATGGGACATAGGGGCATTATACCACCGAGTTATACCCTAGCTCTTATTTTTTTGAGACAGGATCTTGCTAAATGGCCCAGGCTGGCCTCAAGCTTGTGATTCATCTAAGCCTCTTGAGTAGTTGGGATTACAGGTTTGTGCCATTTTGGGAAATCTCTCTACTTTTAGTTTTGCTGTGATAAATGTTTTAAAAAGTAGTTAAAAGCCAGGGATGGAGGTACATGACCTGCAGTCCCAGCCACTTGGGAGACAGAAGCATGAGGATTTGAGTTCAAGGCAGTCAATTTAGTGAGACCCTGTCTCAAATTTTTAAAAAGGGCCAGGCATGGTGGTATACACCTATAACCCAGCAGGCTGAGGCAGGATTGCAAATTCAAGGCCAGCCTTGAATTTAAGAGGCTGTAAGCAATTAGGAAGATCTGTCTCTAAATAAATAAATAAATAAGGGCTGGGGATATAGCTTAGTTGGTGGAGTGCTTGCCTTACAAGCACAAGGCCCTGCCTGGGTTCAATCCCCAACACCACTAAATAAATAAATAAAATAGAGCTGGGTGAGGGGTGTGATTTGGTGGCAGAATGCCCCTGGGTTCAATCCCCAGAGGAAGAACGGGCAAAAAAAGTGACATTTCCCCTCAGAGTTTATAGACTAGTTGGCAATCCTGGTGGATCTGATATAATTGCTAGGGTTTTTATTTTATTTTTAAAAGTTTCATTATTTTTTTTTTTGTGACAATTCTAGAACTACCTAAACATGTGGAACAAGAACCCTTAGTTTTAAAAACCTTGGGAAACCGCTCAAAAGAAGAAGGAATTATAGACACAAAAATCTTAACTATTTTAAGTGGTAAAATGCCTTGTTTGGCTAAGGGTTCTTTTTTATCCTTAATTACTCTGTATCCAAATCTTTGAGGTTGTTTTCAGTGTATCTCACCTGACTATACCATAAGATTAAGGTTCTTTAACATCAAATGTCATATTTTCCCTAAAGATGTTAGCTAATCTTGCATTCCCTAGTCTGTAATTCAGCGACTCCGGAGGCTAAGGCAGGAGGACTGCAAATTTGAGGATCCATGGCAATTTGAACCGTCTCAAAATAAAAAATAAAAAGGGCTGGGGGATGTAACTCAGTTGTAGAGTGTCCTTCAGTTCAATCCCCAATCTCAAAAATTAAAAACAACCCTAACAGTTCTCTGTACAAATTATGCAACAATTGTGACCAGGAGTCTCTAGTGACATTCTATCTCAGGCTTTGTGGGGGAAAGACCACACTCAGCCATTTCATTATTGTTGAAAAAAGTTGTAGAAAAAAGTTGACGTATCTCAAACAGTGAGTGATAAGGGTCTCTTTTTAGCCTCCTGACTCCCCACTTTACATCCTTCCATGTTCTTAAGAACCTGCAAGCTCCTATATCAAATTTCCCTGCAGCAAATTACCTTAGAAAATAAAACAAACCAGTAAAATACATCAGAATTTTTTGTACAGCCCCCACCAATCCATAATAAAATGGAGGACTTCGCTAAGATACTGCAACTCCCAAGAAGCAATGAGGGAAGGCGGAAGCCATTATCTTTTTCCCGTCTGCATGTCTCGGTCCTGTATTGGAAATAGATGTCCACGCTGAAATAATACGAAGTCCTCAAAAATGGCTGGGGAGGGGGAAACTGGGAACTCCCATTCAAAACACTCTGCTACCCAAGAGAACCGTTGGATCACTTAACTGAGGGCGGAAGAAAGCCATTATTGCTTTCATTGGGCAGCCCCACCTCTAGGGGCAGGGCCGGCCGGCGGAAGTGACGACTACGATCGTTCCATTAAATAGCTGCAAGCGGAACTTTGGCGCTCTCTCGGCCTTAGCGCCATCTTCTCGGGTGAGTGTTAGTGATGTCTGTCCGGACTCCGCGTACAATCCGTTAACATCTGAGCTCTATATTTACCATCATCACAGCAAACTAACTCTAGCCTTTTTCTCTTTCCCTGTAGAAACCTCTGCGCCATGAGAGCCAAGGTGAGCGGTCCCTACCAGGGAACTTGGGGAGGTAGGAGTTGGCAAGGAAAGTCCGCCATAGTTTCCAATTGCTGGGTTCTCAAAAGTGCCCAAGAAATGGTGGGAGAAGGTAGCATAGTTTGGAGGAGAAGCAGAAGACAGCGAAGTCCTGGGTAGGGCAAGTGTAGACAAACGCAGAATTGGAGCTTCATGCGAATGTAAATGTGTCTAATACTGATGTGATTGTTGTGACCAGGCTTTAATATTTGGTGAGGAACCTATCCGATTCTAAATAGTGGACTAAAAGCCTTACTTAAACCTTTTAATAAGACATTCTCTTTTTTTCCCCCCCTTATGTCTCTTGTGATTGATTTCTAGTGGAGGAAGAAGCGAATGCGCAGGTATGTTAACATAATCGGCCCAGGGTGAGGATGGTAGGGGATTCACCTTGAAAAAAGTCGCCTAGGAACATTTGGTTTAAATGTAAAACTTGAAGAAAACTGTAGGAGAAAAATGTTACAGAGCATTGCCTTGGCAAACCAGGGACTGAACACAGGACAGTTGGTAATGTGGGAAGGAAAAACAACTGTGTGTGTGTGGGCAGATGTATTCTTGTGTCTCCTTTTCAGGCTGAAGCGCAAAAGAAGAAAGATGAGGCAGAGGTCCAAGTAAACTAGCTTGTGCACCGTGGAGGCCAAAGGAGTGCCAGGGGCCGGGGACGTTGGTACAAGTTGGGCTGCCTCCTACTGTCCACATTTTGTCTCGGTGGATTTAAGAACTTACATCGCCACCTCATCGTCAAGATCACCACTGAGAGAAGACCCACCTTGCTTTTAACATCCCCTGTTGGTCCTTTGCCCGGGACCTTTGGCATTCTGGACTAACTCGTTTCTCAGTTGTGGCCAGTGTAACGCGTGTACAATAAATCATCCCTTCTGTTTTAGCTGAAGAATTCAAATCGTTTTTTCCGTGTTTATTTCGATTCCTTTGGGTGGGCATTCTGTCATAGTTTGTACCGGTTCCCTGCCTTTGCTGTGGAGAATGCTAAGAAACATAAAGCCAAAGCCTGGGGTGTATGATGTGGTCTACATATGGATGGAGCTGAGGAGGGTGTTGTGTGCGCTTGAAACCTTTTTGAGGTTCGCGGGCAGGTTTTGGGAAAATTCCGGCATCACCCCTACTTGGCCTGGGACGTACGCTTGCGGAATTGTGCTTGAGGAGTACTTCACTGTGGTGTTAAAACGGGTTGCCATGGCAACACGCAAAGCTTGCTGGGAACTTCCTGTGTCGCTTCTCTGAACTACTCCGCGCACTATAGAGTGTAGTTCCGGGTCTGGTGACTAGAGCGTCACTTCTTCCGCAGGAAGCGGAAGAGCGACAGGGTGGGCGGCTCTTTGTCGAAGCTAGAGGACCGGCAGGCGGCAGCAGCAACTACGGCGGCGGCGGCAGGTGAGGGAGGCGGGAGACTTAGGTGGAGGCCGCGCCCGGAGGGGAGGAGTCGGCCGGCCCAGCGACTGGGCTCTGCCGGGCCTCACAAGCCCCTCAGAATGGAGCTGGCTCTTCCTCACACCCCAGGAAGACCCCCTTTTCTGACTGACCCCGCTTAGCGAGCAAACGCCAGCTCCGTGACGTCACAGCCCTGCCCATCTCAGCTTGATGTCATCTAGGGCTCCCTTTCCCCGCTTTACTTTGTGTTTCCTTAATGCCCTATTCACCTGGTCCTCTGCTGAGTGAGCGCAGCGCTACATGGAACCTACCAACCTAGAAGACTTGCTGCGGGGAAACTCCTAGACTTTTCGCAAACTCTAGGGTGCTTGGAAGCGTCATAATCACCGCCCCCAAGTCTAATCTGCCTTCCCGCTGCACTGTCAGTTGCTGCCATTTAGCGTTCGTAACTCCAGTCCTAAGCAGGGCTTTGGTCCCTATGTCCTCCTTCATCTTGAGTCAGGGCTCCCCCTCACCCTTTGGTTCACTGAAGGACAGGTTTTTCAGTCCATCCTTTCAGGTTTTCTGAATCAGTTCTATTTCTTACTCCTCTTACTGGCGACTTCTCCCTTTGACAGGTGAAGTTCAGTTTGAACCCTAAGGAAATTCTTAAGTTTCCAGTGCTTTTACTGTTTTCAGAGTTCTTTCTGGTTGACAACCACCTCTTGGTCCTCCACTCTTACTCTTTCTCCCACCCACGTGTCTATTTTTTTTCTGTTCAGAACCCAGCAGTGATGTGGAGGTGGAGACCCACAGGAGCCCCGGACTTCACCTGAGCTACCTCAGGTATCAATTCTGGGAGAGTTTGGTGGGGTGGAGTATCATACCAAGTTATCTGTCTGGTGGTATTTGCAACACATGGATCATTTGGTCATTTTCCTTTCAGTAAGTTTGTATCTTTTATCATTTGTATTATTTTAGGGCTACCTCCATTTGAAGGAAGAGGATCTTTTTTTTTTTTTTTTTTAATATAGATTCTTGTGTAACTCTGGCCTCTGACCTGGTCGGTTATTTAGGAAGATATAAACACCAAGATAGGTCAGTAGACTGTCCAGAGATATCAGAAGAGATTCCCCTAAGTTTAAGGGGAAATAATATGAAATTTTCCTATTTGAACAGCAGAGGGAGCCTGAACACTGCCTAGGAAAGGTTTAGGAAGTTAAGACACGTGGTGGCAGGGACTCCCTGTCTTCTTGGGGGTGGAGAGAGGGGAGGGCTATAACTAGGGCAGTGGACTGACATTCCAGAGCTCTCTTGGGAAATAGGAGACTTAAAAAGCTTTTATAGAGTCTATAAATAAAAGGATCTTTATGGGGTAAGGGATGGTGTGGTTTGATGTCTGTGGGATCTTTTCATGGAGAGGTAAAAGGTGGGTGGGGAATAGAAAAAGAAAGGTCACTTGTTCCTGTAACATTAACTCTTTCCTATCTTGACCTTACCAATGTTTAGGGGGTCCAGAAGTGGAGATTCCAGCTTAGAACTCCTCCCCTAAAGTGGAGGAAGCTGATTTTCCTGGAATTGAGAATGATAGTAGACTACAAAAGGATATTAAAAATTGGTAGGGGGGCTGGGTATGTGGCTCAAGCGGTAGCGCACTCGCCTGGCATGTGTGCGGCCCGGGTTCGATCCTCAGCACCACATACAAACAAAGATGTTGTGTCCGCAGAAAACTAAAAAATAAATTAAAAAAAAAAAAAAAAAAATTGGTAGGTTTAGGGACTACCCTCAAGCTGGTGACATCAATCCCTTTACCCAGGATTTCTTGGGTTCTAGAGATACGATGCATTCAGAGCCTTCCCCTAAGATTTCATGGAAAAGAGTTGAGACGTTTTATTACCAGTGTCCCGTCTCCACAAGTCCTAGCAGCTAAGCAGCCCAGCTTGGGCACTATTCCCGGTCTCCTCCCAACCTATTCAGAAACCAATAGCAGTTTTAATTTCACTTCCACAACTTTAATAAGGTCAGCCCAGAAGGGAAGATAAAATCCACACTATGCTCTCCCTCTGCCACTACCCCTGACCTATCACCATTAGTGAGATGAGGTGGCTTCATCTCAACTCCCTCCTCTGTTAGCCAGGCAAGTGTGAATCATTCTGACCAAGACCAGGTGCACAACAGCCTGGGCAGGACTTCTGGCAAATCAACCAGTCCAGCCAGAATTCTCGTTCTTTACATGTACCATCTACAAAGCCATTGCCCTACTGGACTGTCTGCTCTATAGTCAGGACAAGTGGGATCTCTGAAGGACTCCTATATAATACAATTCTCTTTTTTTAGCAGTCACCAAGAGTGGCAAGAGAAGGAGGAAGGCCCTGAGTTGGAGGGGGCCAGAATGCCTGACCGGGACAGCTATACCAACGGTACCGGCAGCAGCGGTGGAGGCCCTGGAGGTGGTAGCAGTGAGGAGGCCACTGGAGCAGCAGCAGGCACTGGTGGGGCCAGCTCAGATGCCATCTGTAGAGACTTCCTGAGGAATGTGTGCAAGAGAGGAAAGCGTTGTCGATATCGCCACCCAGACATGAGTGAGGTATCCAACTTGGGGGTAAGCAAAAATGAATTCATCTTCTGCCATGACTTCCAGAACAAAGAGTGTAGCCGCCCAAACTGCCGTTTCATTCATGGTTCCAAGGAGGATGAGGATGGCTATAAGAAGACAGGAGAGCTTCCACCTCGGCTGAGGCAGAAAGTAGCTGCTGGCCTGGGGCTTTCACCAGCTGACCTACCAAATGGCAAGGAGGAGGTTCCTATCTGCCGTGACTTTCTCAAGGGTGACTGTCAGAGAGGAGCCAAGTGCAAGTTCCGTCACCTGCAAAGGGATTTTGAGTTTGATGCTCGGGGTGGAGGAGGTACTGGTGGTGGAGGCTCAACAGGCTCAGTGCCCCCAGGACGACGCCATGATCTCTATGATATCTATGACCTACCTGACAGGGGCTTTGAGGACCATGAGCCAGGGCCCAAGCGCCGGAGAGGTGGATGCTGCCCTCCTGATGGCCCCCATTTTGAATCATATGAATATAGTTTGGCTCCACCCCGAGGAGTAGAATGCAGACTGCTAGAGGAGGAAAATGCTATGCTCAGGAAGCGTGTAGAAGAGCTAAAGAAGCAGGTCAGCAACCTGTTGGCTACTAATGAGGTACTTCTGGAACAAAATGCCCAGTTCCGCAATCAAGCCAAGGTCATGACCTTGAGTTCTACTGCACCAGCAACTGAGCAAACTCTGGCCCCCACTGTGGGCACTGTTGCCACTTTTAATCATGGCATTGCCCAGACTCACACTACTCTCAGCAGCCAGGCTCTACAGCCTCGTCCTGTGTCCCAGCAAGAACTGGTGGCCCCCACTGGAGCTCCAGCTGCTCCCCCAACTAATGCTGCACCTCCTGCTGCTCCACCACCCCCACCCCCACACTTGAACCCAGAGATCACACCACTGTCAGCTGCTCTGGCTCAAACAATCGCCCAGGGAATGGCACCACCACCTGTCTCCATGGCTCCTGTGGCTGTATCTGTGGCTCCTGTGGCTCCTGTGGCTGTATCGATGGCCCAACCCTTGGCAGGAATCACAATGAGCCACACCACCACTCCCATGGTGACTTACCCCATTGCTTCCCAGAGCATGCGCATCACAGCCATGCCACATTGATGGGGCTAATGGATACTCCCCTGGTATAGCCTCTCAGGGCTGGGTTTGAGGGGTCCTTACCTACCCCCCTAGCCCTCCCAGGCCCTGTCTGAAGGGCTCACTCAAGGACTAGGACAAGAGACTATAAGGAGTATGCTTCTGAGGAGCATTTCCTGAGGTGGGGTTGGGTTGGTGTGTTCTGTCACCACCCTTTTAAGGGGGTCTTCTTGTCCTTTATTCAGGCCTCAATCAAGTCGGGGCTTTCATAGGAATGCAGACTGAAACCAGTGAGAGGAAGGACTGACTAAGTGAAGGGATATGTCCTCTTACAGAAGTTGGGGACATCCTTGATTTTGTCCTCTTGTGAACAGCACAGGTCCTAGCACTGGTTTTGGAAGAAAAAAAATCCCCACACAGAGGGAGAGCCAGGAAAGAATTGGGAAGTGGATGGCCAGGAGAGAAGGCCTCATAGGAGACGATTTGGGGCCCAGTTGGGTTAGATAATACAGGAACTACTGCTGGGCCCCTGAAAAGATCGGGACCATAGTATTCCAGCTCAAAGACTAGGGGAGCCTTCACATACCTAGCTTGGCCTGGAAATCTGTAGGGCAGGGCCCACTACTTTCCAAAGAAATAAAAGAGCAATTATTTTTAACAAATGGAGGCAGTGAAAACTTGCTTAGAAATTTTCTGGAAGAAGGGAGCATAAAGTAGGTCTCATGCCAAAATGGGGTAAGGACCCCACCCTCACAAAGCTTGGGTAAGTTGGATGAAAATCAGCAAAGGGTAGGTATGCAGAACAAGACCAAATGGGGCTTTGAGGAAAGCACTTTGTGGGGAAAAGCATTGGAGCCACCTAGTCTAGTTTAAAAATAGTCCCATCTGTTTCTGATCTCTGTCTGCATGTGCTGTTCCCAGGTTGCCTTAGTAACCAGGGCTCCTAGGGTCATTTAGGGGGGCAAGTACTAAAGAGGGTGTATGTGCTGAGAAATGGGGATGAGGTGTTATGTAGTTGACAAATCCTTCCCTTATTCAAAGAGCAAGGCAGGTGGCAGTTACCTCTCTTAGTTGTTGATGGCATTTACTGTCCCTTCTACCCCAGCCCTTTCTCAGTGGCCAGTCTCTTAAGCCTTCAAGGCTTGGGAGGTGCTGGGAAAAGGGAGTTCTTCTGGGGACACAAGCCTCAGGGTTTATCCCTTTCTTTCTTCTATCTGCATAAAGGACCAGAGGTTTAAAATCCACTTAAGGGTCATTAAGTCCAGAGGCCCAGTAGCCAAACTTCAGTCCCTCCTTAGCTCATGGCTGCCGTAGGGGAAACAACTCAGGTATCTGTTCTAAAATTGGGGGTAGAGTAAGTGGTCCTGGATGTGCTTCCTTAATTGTATCTCCTGCTACCTTTTGCTCTGGTGTGGTTAATCACTCAGATTATACACCTGGGGTTGGAGATGGTGGGCTAGATCAAGGCTGGTCACTTAAAAAAATGAAATCGGGAGCAGTGGCACACGCGTGTAGTCCCAGCTACTAGGGAGGCTAAGGTAGGAGGGTCACTTGAGCCCAGGAGTTGGGAGACTAGTCTAGACAACATAGTGAGACCCTGTCTCAAAATAAAGATGGGGGGTGGCCTAAAGACAAAAAACGTGGGCAAGTATTGTTTATGAATTTTAGAAACAACACATGATAAGTTTAATGTTCATCTTCTGGCACAATTCTGGATTATTAAAAAAGATGATTTATGAATATTTAGAGAGGAATATGATTATAGATACCATGAATTCTCAAGTCAGGTCCCAACCTTATTTCCTTCTTGTCAAGTATCTCCAAAGAAGTGAATTTGGGAAACTGTGGACATTGTATGTCTTGTATTCATGCACTCCAGCTAAAGATCACCAGGAATATACATGTAGTACACCAAATACAGTTCAATGCTTATTGCAGTGAAGGAGAGATTGATTATACCACTAGGAATCATGGTGTGTCTCAGCAAAGAGGGTGTTAGAAAGGTCTCAGAGGACTTGGACTTTGGTGAACACATTTTGGGAAAGGTTCAAGGAAGTGGGTATCCTCTGGAGTGGGTGCTGCCAAAGGAAGCAGGGGTCATTCTATGATTATTAATTAGAAAGAGGGCAGACTAGAATGAAGCTAAGGCTGCATTTGGGAGTTGGGGATGTTTCTATTTTGTGGTTTGCACATTGATCATTTTGTGCTTAAAAGACATTGTGAAATGATCTTGCTTTTTGGTCTCACTTCATCACAGTCACTGAGTGACTTTGTCTCATGTGGTGTTTTGTGAGATTGTATCCAACCTAAGAACTCATTGGCTTAGCTGTGAGCACCAGGTCAACCCTAGTGATTCCAAAGTGTGGCTGGCTGTATCAGGTTAGTTACCAGATGTCAGGAGCTGGCTTTTGTCTCTCACTTGTGAATCATCGCAAATAAGAAAAAAATTATGGAGCTGGGCATAGTGGCACATATCTGTAATCCAAACTACTTCTGGGAGACTGAGGCAGGAACACTGCAACTTCAAGGCCAGTCTGGCAATTTAGTAAGACTATCTCAAAAAAAAAAAAAAAAGGGCTGGGGAGGCTGGGGTTGTGGCTTAGTGGTAGAGCAATTGCCTCACATGTTCGAGGCTCTGGGTTCCATCCTTAGCTCCACATAAAAATAACTAAATAAAGTACTGTGTCCATCTACAACTAGAATTTTTGTTTTTTAAAGGGCTGGGGATGTAATTCAGTGGTAATGAACATTAGTAGCTAATGAATGATGATTAGAGAATTCATGTTCAAGAAATCTCTAGACTGTGGTGATATGCCCAGTGGCTATGTTTTATATTATTTTTTTAAAAGTGGAGGTAATACCCCAACTTTGATAAGAATATTAGAAAAACATAATTTAAGGGCTGGGGGTATATGGTTCAGTGGTTGAACGCTTGCGCAAGGCTCCAGGTTCAATCCCTAGTACTACTGGGGATTGAAAAATAAATAAATAAAATAATAATGAAAAAGCCCATAATTTGGACTGAGTAAACACTGGACCCTTCTTCCCTCAAAATATGGCTTAAGGATAAAGCCTTGAGCTTGACTGAATAATAATGTTTAATTCACTTGAGGGTCTGGGACTTCCAGTTGGCTACAAAAATTAAGATCTTGGATGGGAGTATAGCTCATTGGCAGAGATTGGCAGAGTGCTTGCTTAATTCCCCCACAATAACTTTTTTTTTAATAGTCCTCATAATGTCAATTCATAAATATTAAGAGCATGCTAGGTTCTAGGTACATCTTTAGGAGATCCATAAGGATAGTTGAGCCTTAGTCATGTGGGTTGTAAATAAAGTAGTTCTGTGTTCTGCCTAAGTGGAACCATGTAACCGTTTCCTTATTTATTTATTTATTTTGGTACTTGGGATTGAACCCAGGGGCACTCAACAACTGAGCCACATCCCCAGCCCTATTTTTGTATTTTATTTAGAGAGAGGGTCTCACTGAGTTGCTTAGCGCCTTGTCCTGCCAATGCTGAGGCTGGTTTTGAACCTCACTATCCTCCTGCCTCAGCCTCCTGAGCCACTGGAATTGTAGGCATGCAACATTGCGCCCAGCTTCATGGACTTCATGGAACTATTTCTAAGTACTGTGAATTTTTCTTCTTTTTTTTTTTTTTTTCCTTTTCTTTTTTTGGTGTGGGGGAGTACTGGAGCTTGAACCCAGGTGTGCTTTACCACTGAGTTAAATCCCTAGCCCTTTTTATTTTAAGACAGGTCTGGCTTCAAACTTGCTGTGCTTCTGCCTCAGCCTCCTGAGTTGCTAGGATTATAGGTGTGCACCACCATGCCCAGCTATTGTGTGTTCTTCTGATTTTTTTTTTTTTTTCTTTTTGGTCCTGGGAATTGCACCCAGAGGCGCTTTGCCACTGAGCCATTCCTTTTTTGTATTTTTTGAGTCAGGGTCTCACCAAGTAGCTTAGAGCCTCACTTAGTTGCTGAGTCTGGTCTCAACTTTCAGTCCTCCTGTGTCAGCCTCCCAAGGTGTGTGCCACCACTCTCGGCTTTAATATAAATTTTAAAGAGGGACATTGACAAGGCAGAGGGGTAGTAGCTGGGCAGGGAGTGGGGTGGGAAGGCAAGAGAAGACTTAGGGGAAATTCAATAGATGTCTTCAAATGTTTAAAGGGCTGCCAAAAGGAAGAAGGTCCTATGTTGCTGCACAGGAAATAAACAGGGAGTTCTAGAATAACAGCTAGCATTTCTGAGTGCTTAATGTAAGGCAAGGTACTGTGCAAGACATTTTCCATGAAGTATTTACTGACCCAGTGGATGATATTACCTTACATTTTGCAGAGGAGAAAGCAGGTTTAAAAAGTAATCTGGCCAGGTACAATGGTGCACGCCTCCCAGTGGCTTGGGAGGACAGGAGGCTGAAGCAGAAAGATTGCAAGTTCAAAGCCAGCCTCAGCAACTTAGCAAGGCTCTAAGCAACTTAACAAGACCCTGTCTCAAAAATTTAAAAAGGGTGGGAATGTGGCTCAGTGGTTAAGACCCTCTTAAGCACCCTGATACCATAAATAAAATAAATAGATTAGACAGATAGATAGATAGATCAATCTGTCCAGGGTTCCACAGCTAGTAAGTAATGGGGTCAAGAATCTATTCAGTCTTAACTCCAGACTTGTTATAAAAGAGTTCTGATAGAGCCATCCAACGATGGGATAACCAATACCTGGCAGTAAATAATACAGAAGAAAATATCCTCACATCCTGTTGCTTTCCCATCTTTATGAGTGGGCTGAGACCAGAATACCACATCTGACCCTCTGTCTCCCCTAGAAAGCAATTATAGATTTCAAGTCCAGGAAGTGTAGATAATCTCTCCCCTCCCTGAAGCTCCACCCTGTAAGACACTTCCTCTAACAAATGGCCATCCCTTCCTGTTAGCCGCTTACTACTTTTCACCACCAGGTGGCACCTGGGAAGCAGAATTGTCAGTGGGTGGAGACCCACCCTGTTTGTGCTGTTACCTTCATTTTGGCTGCCAATTCGGTGGTTCCTGGTTCCCAGTTGGGACAAAAACCTTTTTGAGGATGAAGTTATGTCTTAAGTAGGAGGGTCTGATAATCTGGATGGAGTGAAGAAGGGCAGAAGTTTTGGAAAGGAGCTTCCACAGGTCACCTTGCCCATTTCTCCAGCTTTTGGAATCCCATCCCTAACAGCAAATTTCATTTTCTAGGGAGTCATCTTCTAAGGAGGTTTATTCATTTCCTAGCTGTAGTTCTGCTTCATCAATTCAAAGCACATTCCCTCCTCCAAGCTGCTTGTTTCCCTTTTCTACCTGTTCATCTCTGGGAATATGGAGAACATGGGCATCAGATAGAAAATTATTCTTTATACCGTTCAGCACACAGAGTAAAGCAGTCTAGATATTGGCAGCCCCAGGGAAGTACAGAAAGGGAAGTGAGAAAAGATTAAGGGAGGGAAGCTTTAAGTAGCTTTGATGAAACAGCCTGATGAAATCTATGCCCTGCAGAGCCAGATAAAATTTTCCAGCTGCAGATCTCGTCTCTCCCCAATAAACAACTCTAGTTCCCCTGCTGCATCAGACTAAATTACACAAGACCAAATGTGCGTCGTTAAGAGGTAATCATTTTATGGTAAAACCTTCCCTTAGTTTCCAATTAATCTAATTTCTAGGTCCCTGGACAACACTATATTTCTAAGGCAAGTAAATTGGTAACAATAGTCATCAGTGTACCTTGAACTTTTTCCTTCCTAAACCTACACAGTACTATGTAGAATATGTTAATTCTACACCTGACTATATTCCAAATCTTCTAATTCAGAAAAAATGAGAAACTGAATCCTCTCACTATCTCGATTTCTCATTTTAATGTCCTAGAAGCTCCTCAAAGTCAAGAAATTCTTGGAATTTCTTGTAGTTATTTCTGCAGTGAGTCCTCCCCCCTTCTTGGGGCCAATTTGGTCTCGATCTATAATAAAGATCTGCCGGGCGTTTGCAACTCTTGGAGATTTTCAAAAGGAAATCAAGCCTCAATTATTTACTCCTTTACTCCCCACTCCCTAGGCTGTATTATCTCAACTCTGATTCTCTAGTTTTCTCTAGTCAGCCCTTACACTGCACAGACAAGGTAGAGGACTGGGAACAGGATAGACAGGATCCGTCGTCGAACATATCCATTCCAAATAGGGTCATTTCGTTTCTTTTTATAAGGGCAGCCAGGAAAAAAAAAATTTTTTTTTGAAGGATAAAGGAATGTGTTTAGAATCGAAACTAGGAAAAGTTGAAAAGTGAACATATAAGAATCCCAGACTAAATCCTGCCCAACCGTCTGAATGGGTGGAGGGAAATATTAACTCACCCACAACCCCTCAACTTAACAAACCCATCTCCTCTCGAAAACCGAGTAATTGGCGTTGTGGCTCTGCATGACGTCATACCACAGGCGCTATATCCCACGTGGGAGGAGCACTTAGTCCCGCCCAGCTTTAAATAGTGTGCCGCTCCTTCTCCTCTTTACAGCCAATAGAATGCCGTCCTTTAGCCCCTTTCCTCCTTTTCCCGCCATCCCAGACCGCTTATCTTGACACTCTTGTCCAATCAGGGAGGTCCTGCCTCTCCGAAGCTCGCTCCCTTTCCCGCAGAAGACGGGCGGAGTTTCAACCTTTTGACTCCACCTCGGTAAATGCAGCGCGAACCAACCCAAACTGTCAGGGATAGGGGCGTGGCCTGGGTCCCCTCCCCCAACCTGGGGATCACTGCTTGCAAGGGGGGAGCTGGTCTCAACACTAGGAAATCTTTAGCCGGTGACTGCGTCGGGAGGGTCCTCCCAGAGTTGGCACCATGGAGCGGTCTCCTGGAGAGGGCCCTAGTCCCAGGTCCAACCTGGTGGACCAGCCCGCTGCTCTCTCAGAGCCCCCTGACCAGCCCCCTGCTGCTCACACTAAGCCGGACCCAGGTTCTGGGGTCCCACCTGCTGGCCCAGGCGCGGCGGGTGAGGTGCTGGCGGTGCTGACTTCCTTCGGGCGACGATTGTTGGTGCTGGTACCCGTGTACCTGGCTGGGGCAGTGGGGCTCAGCGTGGGTTTTGTACTCTTCGGCCTTGCCCTCTACCTGGGTTGGCGCCGGGTCCGCGACGAGAAAGAGAAGAGCCTTCGGGCAGCAAGGCAGCTACTGGACGACGAGGAGCGGCTCACAGCAAAAACCCTTTATATGAGTCATCGAGAGCTACCTGCCTGGGTGAGCTACCCACTTCAGTCCTTGTGCAGCACAGCCCCATCTGTTCTTGAGCTCTGCCCCTACTCCTAGAGTCAGCTCCCCAACTTGGGACAGTGAGCCCCAGATTTATACCTCTTGCCCCGCTAGCCGCTTGCCTGTTGGGACTCGCCACAGTTGGAAGGACTACCCAACTCTCCCCACCCACCCTTTCCGCACACCCGAATCGGGTCCTTTCACAGAATCAGGACTTCTTCCTCTACTCTTGGGCAATAGCCAGACAATATCTGGTCCCAAGCCAGGCCATCTTGAACGCTACTCCTGGTTGTTGGTACCCCTGACGCCCTTGCTACTCTGCCCCTGGGTATTTCGGTCCCCATTACTGCTCAGAGGTTCCCTCCCCTTTCCTTGTCTCCTCAAGACTTTTTATTTGGTTTTCCCCTTTTCCTGGTCTTATCCCCAGCCCTCAGAGCATTGCTTAAGTGATCCCCAAAACCTGGACTGACCCTCTGCGGTTGCCTTTCAGCCTCTAGCAGCCCGGCTGCAGTGTAGCCGAGAGGGCTGCTGGGTCAAGGGAGCGGGTGCTGGGAAGAGGACAGTGTGCTGCTGCAATTCCCGCTGCCCCCACTGCACTGGCTCCTGTCTGGCCCCACCCTTTTCCGGATTGTCGTTGTGCTTGTTCTCTTGTTCGGTTGACCCAAACCCTTATTTCTGCTCTCCTCTCCAGTGCTGAGGCAGATGCCTTCTCTCTGGCCTTGCAGAGGCAAGGCGGTTTACCCGCCCCTCCTAGCCTCCCTTCCTGCTCCTCCCAGCAGAGGTACAGTCTAGTGGGAGATGGCAGAAGAGAGGAATCAAGTTGAAACTACGCACATATAGGCACATTTCCAGGCTGGACTGGAGAGGAGAAAGGAGGAGAAATGGTCCTAGGGACTTGTAGCCTAGGCAGCAACTGTCTGTTCCAGCTACTCCTCATCCCATACATCCATTCATAGCACAGGTGCCCTTTCCCATGAAAGGAGTCACCCAGGAAGACAGAAAAACAAAGAGGATATGCTTGAGGAAAGGGCTGAAGAAAACGTATATATGGGGCTGGGGATGTGGCTCAAGTGGTAGCACGCTCGCCTGGCATGCGTGCGGCCCTGGTTCGATCCTCAGCACCACATACAAACAAAGATGTTGTGTCTGCCGAAAACTAAAAAATAAAAAACAAAAATATTAAAAAAAAAAAAAAAAAGAAAAGAAAACGTATATATGGGTATATGGGTATGGTGGGATTTGCTAGGCCACAGCATCCCTTTTCCAAGACAATGAAGGAAAGCTGAGTGAGGTAGCTCACACCTGTAATCCCAGCTACTGAGGAGCCTGAGGTCTGAGGCAGGAGGATTGAAGGTTCCACACCAGCTTCAGCAATTTAAGTGCTGACTCAAAAAAAGAAGGAGAAAAAAAAAAAGCCAAAACAGTGTGTGTGTTGGGGGAGAGGTTGCACAGGGAGGGAAGGCAGATACCATTGTCCTCCTATCCTGCAGACAAAGAAGAACTGCAAACAAATGCTTTAGAGAGGTAAGAGTGACAGACAGACACACACACACACACATACACAGCCTGAACAGATCTTCTAGCCCCTCTCTCATTAAGGATTTGCTTTCTTTTTCACCTGCTTGGGATGGAGGTCCCAGTCTAGTCCAAAGGAAGAAGGGAAGGCTGAACAAAGGAATCAGGATTTTGTCAATCCCAGGATTCCCTCAGCTCTGATTTGATAGGACCTCTCCCTCCAGAAGCAATGTGCCCTTCTCCACTCCTCCTCTGACCCAACAGCTGTCATTTCACATCATTGAGCTATCCACAAAGCATCTTTACATGGCCCATGCCCTTCTGGCTCCCCTTATTTGAGAGCTTCAGATCCCCCAAATTCTGAGAAATGAAACCTTAGGACACTCCCACCCCTGCCAGTTCTGGGTGTGAGGCGTCCCAGTTGTATGGACATGTTCCCTCTTCTTGTGGGCATTCCACAAACTTCTTAGGAAACATAGATGGAAGATGTGTTTGACACTGTCATTGCCTTCCCTACCTGCAGGTCAGCTTCCCAGATGTGGAAAAGGCTGAATGGCTAAACAAGGTGAGGACTATCCTGATATTTATTTCCAATGAAGGGACAATGGGTATTTGTTCCTTTGGCCAGGCCTTGCCACACTTTAATTCTAGCCTGAGTCTAGTCCCCAGTACTTCCCATGGGTAGGATTCTGGAGGAACTTGTCTTTAGAGGGTAAATGGGCCTCTCCTCTGACCATCTCCCTTTCCTCCCAGATTGTTGCACAGGTTTGGCCCTTCCTGGGCCAGTATATGGAAAAACTTCTGGCTGAAACTGTGGCCCCAGCTGTTCGGGGATCTAACCCTCATCTGCAAACTTTTACATTTACACGAGTGGAACTGGGTGAAAAGGTATATGTAGGAGGAGATGGGACAGGGAGGATGAAGGGGAGCAGGCTGGAGAAGGCTGAGGTGAGGTGCTTCTGCCTCTCTTGAGATTTCCTCTCTCTCTAGCCATTGCGCATCATAGGAGTCAAAGTTCACCCTAGTCAGAGAAAAGACCAGATCTTGCTGGACTTGAACATTAGGTAATGCCATTCATCACTCTTCCTGCAGTGGGTCCTGGTCACTCCTGGCTGCTTCACACACCCCCTACCCCACTTCAGCCTAGTGTTAACCTTCTTTCTTTTCTTCACCAACCCTCAGCTATGTAGGTGATGTGCAGATTGATGTGGAAGTAAAAAAATATTTCTGCAAAGCAGGAATAAAAGGCATGCAGGTAGGACAGATGTCAGGAGCCCTCATACTAGAATTGGGAGGGAAATTAATGGGATATGAGGAAGTGGGAGGTTGGAAAAACCAAGGTTGGGGAAGTCTGCATGCCTTTTCTGAGGGAAAGCTTTGGTCTTCTTGCCTTAGCTACATGGCATCTTGCGGGTGATTCTTGAGCCACTCGTGGGGGACCTTCCTATTGTGGGAGCTGTGTCAATGTTCTTTATTCGACGCCCGGTAAGGGAAAACATTGAGGGGGGAGGTGGAGAAGCAGGATTTGGAGGGTGAGAAGGCAATTGACAAAAAGCGGAGAGGCCTAGTGATTATTGGTTGGGTGTGACTGTGACCCATAGGTGCTAGCCTGACCCCCTGCCCTTTCCTTCCAGACCCTGGACATCAACTGGACAGGGATGACTAACCTGCTGGATATCCCAGGACTTAGGTATTATGGGTTTACTGAGCACCTGCTAAGTATCCTAGCCCTGGGTTGAGGGTTTAAGGACTATAAAACAGTAAAAGATATAGCTTGTCCCCTGTAGTTGGGGAGATAAGAAAAATATTCCTGAAAGTTTAATACTGTGGTTTTTCTTCTATGGGAAGAGCATGCATTTTGGTAGGGAATAAAGAGGGTTGAAGACTGCTCAAGCAGGGCAAAAAAGAGAAAAGCTGGGATGGTGATGAAGAAGATATAGAGCAGTAGGTGAGAAATTTGGATATAAGAGTAGCAAAAGGATTTTCAAGAAAAGACTTCCTTATAACTTTAGGTCTCTCTTTGCAGTAAAAAATTTGGATTTGAGGGAAAAATGGAAGGTGGGGCTATATTTCTTTTCCACTCCCCTATTTAGCTCACTCTCTGACACCATGATCATGGATTCCATTGCTGCCTTCCTTGTATTGCCCAACCGACTATTGGTGCCTCTTGTACCTGACCTTCAAGATGTGGCCCAGTTGCGTTCCCCTCTGCCCAGGGTATGGCCTCTCCCCATTCAGATAGATCCTTCTTTTAAAAAAAAACCTGTGCTGGGTTCTTAAGTTTCTCACCAACTGATTCCTAACCCCAGGGCATTATTCGTATTCATCTGCTGGCTGCTCAAGGGCTGAGTTCCAAGGACAAATATGTGAAGGGCCTAATTGAAGGCAAGTCAGATCCCTATGCACTTGTGCGTGTGGGCACCCAGACATTCTGCAGTCGTGTCATCGATGAGGAACTCAACCCTAAGTGGGGAGAGACATATGAGGTAGGAAGCCAAGGGCGAGGAGGCCTGTGCGAAATGGGAAGGCCCTGAGAGGTTGTGGGAGAAGATGCTGATTGTATTATCCTCACAGTTGCAGCCCATGAGACCTTTATCCATCTGTGCTTCCAGGTGATAGTACATGAGGTCCCAGGGCAGGAAATTGAGGTGGAGGTGTTTGACAAGGATCCAGATAAAGATGACTTTCTGGGCAGGTAAGTCTCTGCTTATGTTAAGATTCTGAGACCCCAGAGGTAATTATAGTCATTTTCTGGGACTGGGATTCACATTTCATTTTCCTTCCCCACCCATGGACACACACACACAAATATCTCAGAGAAGGGTGTTGGTGATCTGCCAGTTATTTCTGGGTGGGTGAGTGAAGGGTCATTGACATGCTACAAATTACAACACTCCCCTTTTCTCCCTCTCCATACCTTTTCTTCTCCCTGCCTCCCAGAATGAAGCTGGATGTAGGAAAGGTATTACAGGCTGGAGTACTGGATGATGTAAGTTGAGGAAAGAGAAAAATGGGAGAGATCGAACCCTTTGGCAGACACTAGCTGCTTCAATGGTGGGAAAGTGGTTGGGTAGGTATCTGACCTCCACTACACCTCACTTTCTTCTACTTCTCCCTTCAGTGGTTCCCTCTACAAGGTGGGCAAGGCCAAGTTCACCTGAGGCTAGAATGGCTGTCACTTTTGCCAGATGCAGAAAAACTGGAGCAGGTAAGCCATACGGGGAAAAAGGAAGCCAGCAGGGAAGAGATATTGAAAGTAGGATTAAGAGAAACAGGGTCTGACTTTTACTTCCTGTTTCCTAGGTTCTACAGTGGAATCGGGGAGTCTCGTCTCGACCAGATCCCCCATCAGCTGCCATCCTAGTTGTCTACCTGGATCGGGCCCAAGATCTTCCTGTGAGTTTGCTTCTAGTGTGGATGAATGGGGAGCCTTGGCTGCAGCATTCCCATACTCTTTTGCTGAGGACTCAAATGTCCTTGACTTCCTTGCTGTAGAAGCAGGGACATGTAATGCAGGGGTTCCACAAAGGTCCACCTCAGGGAAGAGTTTTGGTGTTATCCTACCTTCCTTCACCAAAATCCAAACTCCCAAGATGCTGACCTTTCAATTCTACCCCCACAGCTGAAGAAGATGAACAAGGAACCCAACCCCATGGTACAACTGTCAATTCAGGATGTGACTCATGAGAGCAAGGTAAAAGTCAGGACATGTGGGGGTGTGACATGGGAGGGGGCCTGTTCTTGAGATGAAGGCTTCCCTTCAGAAAGCCTGCAGGTACTTTATGGAGAAATGGGAATGGGGCTGTCATTCATACCATCCTCCCCATCTCCAGACTGTCTATAGCACCAACAGCCCAGTATGGGAGGAAGCTTTCCGGTTCTTCCTGCAAGACCCTCGAAACCAGGAGCTCGATGTTCAGGTGAGATAATCACTATTCACCTTATTCTTTTTTCCCAAATCTATGCTATTGCTTCTCTCCTTTGATCCCTATTTACTTTCTTTCTTTTCTTTTTTGTGTGTGGTGTGGTGCTTAGTATGGAACCCAAGGACCGTTTGTTTGCTAGGCAAGTACTCTACTACTGAGCTACACCCCCCAGTCCCAGAATCAGTTTTTATAATTGACAGTTGTATACTTAAGATGAGTGATTTTTGCCAGATGTGATGGCAGAATGTAATATATTCCCAGCTGCTGGGAGGCTAAGGCAGGGGGATCACAGATTTAAGTCTAGCTTGGGAAATTTAGTGAGACCCCCTTTTTTATTTAAGTATGGTGGCTTGAACCCAGAGGTGCTTTACCACTGAGCTATATCCCAGTCCTTTTTATTTATTTTTGAGACAGGGTCTTACTAAGTTGCCAAGCCTGGCCTCAAATTTGCAATCCTCGGGCTGGGGCTATAACTCAGTGGTAGATTGCTTGCCTTGCATGTGTGAGGCACTGGGTTTGAACTTCAGCACCACATACAAATGAATGAATGAATGAATGAATGAATGAATGAATGAATTCCATCTACAACTAAAAAAAAAAACATGCAATCCTCCTGACTCAGCTTCCCAAATGCTGGGATTAGGATGTGAGGGCCATCTGGCTGCGACATCTGTCACCCCATTGATCGCCAGGGTTGATTCAGCTGATCTGGCTGGCTAGGCAGGTGTCCCCTTCCTCCCTCACTGCTCCATGTACGTCCTCTCGAAGCTGCGCGCTCAGTCGAAGAGGACGACCTTCCCCGATAGAGGAGGATCGTTCTTCGGTCAAGGGTATACGAGTAGCTGCGCTCCCCTGCTAGAACCTCCAAACAAGCTCTCAAGGTCCAAATGCTGGGATTACAGATGTGTGCCACTGGGCGACATTGTCTTGAAATAAATAATATAGAGGGCTGCAGATGTAGTTCAGTGGTAGAGTCAGTGGTTGATAGAGCACCCAACCCATAGATTCAATCCCCAGTATTGCCAAGAACAAGAAGAAGCATTATATGAATGATGTATATGATGTAGCTCAGTCGTAAAGTGCTCCCTAGCATGCACAAGGCCCTGGGTTCTATCTCCACTATTAGAGAAAAAAGAAGAAAGAAAAACAGAAAAGCATGAAACAGTGTCTACCTTTATAGCACTTACTGGCCAGTGTTTTAGTTTGGGTTTTGGTTTTATACTAGGAATTAAACCCAGGGGGTCTTAACCACTGAGCCAAATCCCAGCCCCTTTTGTATTTTATTTAGAGACAGGGTCTCACTGACTTGCTTAGGGCCTTGTTAAGTTGCTGAGACTGTCATTGAACTCGCAATCCTCCTGCCTCAGCCTCCCAAGCTGCTGGGATTACGGGTGTGTGCCACCATACCCTGCGGAAGTAGACTTTTAATTGAGCCCTGAAGTATATGTAGGATTTAAATAGGCAGGGTGGAGGAAAATGAGAATTTTCCAAGTAATGGGAACAGAATGAGCAAAGGTAAGAGGGACCCTGGCATGGCTAGAGGACTGTAAAGAGATAGCTCTGAAGGGAACAAAAGTTTGTGTTGGTAGAGGGGCTGGGGATGTGGCTCAAGTGGTAGCGTGCTCGCCTGGCATGCATGCGGCCCGGGTTCGATCCTCAGCACCACATACAAACAAAGATGTTGTGTCCGCCGATAACCAAAAAATAAATATTAAAAAAAAAAAAAGTTTGTGTTGGTAGAAAGAGGAATGAAACTGGGGCTGTGTTATGATTTCCCATGTGTCTCCCTTTACCCTAATTCCTTCACTACATTTCTTCCTCCTGTACCTGTAGGTGAAGGATGACTCCAGGGCCCTGACTTTAGGGTCACTAACTCTGCCTCTGGCTCGTCTGCTCACTGCCCCTGAACTTACCCTGGACCAGTGGTTCCAGCTCAGCAGCTCTGGCCTAAACTCCAGGCTCTACATGAAACTAGTCATGCGGGTATGGAAATGGAAGAAGTGCTGAGGATTGTGGATTCCTCAGTAGTCAGAGTAAGGAAGGGGAGCCTGCTAAGACTAAGTGAGCTGGTATATGTAGAAGCAGCTATCAGGCAATTTTTGTTGGGGTAGCACACACCTGTAATCCCAGGAACTCAAGGGACTGAGGCAGAAGGATCTCAAGTTCAAGGCCAGCCTCAGCAATTTAGCAAGACCTTGTCTCAAATGAAAAATAAAGGACTGGGGATGTGATTCAGTGGGTGAAGCTCTCCTGGGTTCATTCCCCAATAGAAAAAAAAAAAAAAAAAGTTTGTTGATTAATGTGACAGGGGGAGGTCTGGTGGGGATAGGTGTGAAAACAACCTTATAGAGATATGCCCAACCAAGTCAGGGACCTGGTTCCCCTGTCAGAGCCAGGGCTCTGTCTACCAATCCCCGCTTACCTTTGCCTGCTGATGGCTAACTGCACCTCCTTGATTTGGCAACCATACTACCCTCCCAGATCTTGTACTTGAATTCATCAGAAATCTGCTTTCCCACTGGGTCTGGTTCTTGGGACCTAGACAATGAGAGCCCCCAGACAGGCAGCAGTGTGGACGCTCCGCCTCGGCCCAGTCACACAACTCCTGACAGCCACTTTGGGACTGAAGTAAGTTAATATCTGGAAAGCACTAGGGTCTATTTGTATACCCTAAGTAAGCAATGGTTCTGAGAAATTGTGGTTCCTTTAACTGCCACTTGGTGCCCCATCTGTCCTTTTTGCAGAATGTGCTTCGGCTCCATGTATTAGAGGCCCAGGACCTGATTGCCAAAGACCGTTTCTTGGGGGGATTGGTGAAGGGCAAGTCAGACCCCTATGTCAAGCTAAAGCTGGCAGGACGAAGTTTCCGGAGCCGTGTTGTTCGGGAAGATCTCAACCCTCGCTGGAATGAGGTTTTTGAGGTCAGAATTGACTGAGCCTGGAGCTGGGGATGTGGCTCAAGCGGTAGCGCGCTCGCCTGGCATGCGTGCGGCCTGGGTTCGATCCTCAGCACCACATACAAATAAAGATGCTGTGTCCGCCGAAAACTAAAGAATAAATAATAAAATTCTCTCTCTCTCTCTCTTTCTCTCTCTCTCTCGCGAGCGCTCTCTCTCTTAAAAAAAAAGAATTGACTGAGCCTCAGCCTGCCCCATTCTCCCTGCCCCCCCAGTTCTGAGAGTAGTTCATAAACTTCTGGAGTTGCTAGCTGGGTATGGTGGCACACACCTGTAATCCCAACAGCTAAGGAGGCTGAGGCAGAACGATCTCAAGTTTGAGGCCAGCCTCCAATTTATCAAGATCCTGTCTCAAAAAAAGTTGGGAAGTAGCTTAGTAGTAAAATGTCCCTGAGTTCATTCACCCAATTTCCCCCTACTAGGTGATTGTCACATCAATTCCAGGCCAAGAGTTAGAGGTTGAAGTCTTTGACAAGGACTTGGACAAGGATGACTTTCTGGGCAGGTGAGAGGGTGGGAGTTCAAGTGGGCAGACAGGCTGGATCCCTGTAAATCATGGAGTCTGACCTCAGGGAAAGGGAGTGTTGGTTTGATCATCTGCCTCTTGTCTTCATCTTTCTTCTCCACAGATGTAAAGTGAGTCTCACCGCAGTGCTAAACAGTGGCTTCCTTGATGAGGTGGGCATGGGATTAGAACCAACAATCCTTTCTGATCTTGACCCAAGCCTTGTTCTCTTTGTTTTTATCCCCACATCCTCAAGTTTTTCACTGCCTCCTTCCACAGTGGCTGACCCTGGAGGATGTCCCATCTGGCCGTCTGCACTTGCGCCTGGAGCGTCTGACTCCCCGGCCCACTGCTGCTGAGTTAGAGGAGGTAAGGAGGAGACTGGAGGAAGAAAGGAACCCAGGAGGAGGCAGGGTGAGCTCTTCTCAGCTTCCAAGGCTTGTGTCCGACACTAGGTTATCAGTTCCCACCTCTGTCCCCTGTGTGTCCTCCTCCAGGTGCTACAGGTGAACAGTCTGATCCAGACACAGAAGAGCGCAGAGCTGGCGGCAGCCCTGCTGTCAGTCTATGTGGAGCGGGCAGAGGACTTGCCGGTGAGAGCTGTTCCCCACACCCCACAGCTCCCTGGCCCTTCTACCTCCTTCAGGTGTGAATGTTCCTCGTGAATTTGGAATAGTAAATGGCTCCTTTATTTTTGAGGGTGGTGCTAGGGTGGGATGATTATCCAAGGTTGTGACAGTAATGGCTGTCAAGTGAAAATGGAGACATGGCCACTGGCTGTGGCTATAATTTGTGAGGTAAGGAGCTGCTTAACTAAGTCCAAATTTAAGACTAACACAATATTTTCTTTCCAGCTCCGAAAAGGCACCAAACCTCCTAGTACTTATGCTATTCTTACCGTGGGAGAGACTGCCCATAAAACCAAGGTATTGGGAACTGTTGCAGGGTTAAGAGATAGAGGGAAAAGAAGAGAGGAGGAAGTATCAACCACTGATCTTAACACTTCCTCCCCACCAGACTGTTTCCCAAACCTCAGCCCCTGTGTGGGATGAGAATGCCTCCTTTCTCATCAGGAAGCCACACACTGAGAGCCTGGAGTTGCAGGTACTATAAATTTATTCTACAAATACTTATCAGGTTCTCTAATTAACCTAACTTAATGCTAGCAGAGGTAGAGAAGAGGTATAAATGAGCTCTCAACTCCTCATCTTTCATAGTAGGGAATCACTACATAAAGTTGATAAATCATGAAAAAGATACAGGCATATTAGAATTTAAAAAAAAATTTTGTAGTTGTAGATGGACAGAATGCCTTTATTTTATTTGTTTATTTTATGTGGTGCTAAGGATTGAACCCAGTGCCTCACATATGCCAGGCAAGTGCACTACTGCTGAGCCCCAGCCCCAGCCTGGCATATTAGAATTATACTAGAAAAAAACAAAACAAAAAATAAATTATATTTATTTATTTGCTTGGGATTGAACCCAGGACCTTGTACATTCTAAGCATGTGTAACTGAGCTACAATCTAGCCCAACAGGAGGGTTTTAAAAGTTGTACATATGGAATATGGAAATGAGAGCAGGGTGAACAGGGAACATTTCATTTTTGCCACTCTTCACTCTTCAGGTAAAAATTTTACTATTGGTAAAATATGTGAAGATTTAGGAAATAGATAGTATACTCTACTTTGGATAAGAGAGGAATGAAAGAGGGACCAGCAATTGTTATCATGGCTTCCTTGCCCTTCACAAAGCTTCTCTTACCAAAACTACCAAAGTGTCCAAGTGTTTAGACTTTGAACATCAGATAAAATAATGTATTGATGATGCATTTGCCTCTGAACACAGCCCTGTTGCTCCACAGGTTCGAGGCGAAGGGACTGGTGCCTTGGGCTCCTTATTCCTGCCCCTCTCTGACCTCCTCGAGGCAGATGGGCTCTGCTTGGACCGTTGGTTTGCACTTACCAATGGTCAGGGGCAGGTGCTACTGAGAGCACAGCTAGGGGTAAGTGCCAGGAGATGGTGGGTGGGCCTAGAGGGAGAGGAGAAGGCCTTTCTGGCTGAAGGACACCAAGAGGGTGGGAACAGAGGGCAGTATCCTTACCGCACGAGAGTTGGGAGAACTATGCCCAGCTTACAGCTTTCTTACTCCCAGATCCTGGCGTCCCAGCACTCAGGAGTGGAAGCTCATAGCCACAGCTCCAGCCACAGCTCCTCCTCGCTGAGTGAAGCAGCAGAGCTTGGTGGGGGACCCCCTCACATCACCTCCTCAGCTCCAGAGCTCCGGCAGCGCCTAACACGTGGTGACAGGTGAAGGGCTGAAACAGAAGACTGGAGACCAGTAGGAGTATAGAGGGTGAGTTTAAGCCTCCCCAGGTGTTACCTTCTCCCAGACCTATTTCCATTTCTTCACAGTCCCCTCGAGGCTCCTTCTGGGCCTCTGGGCCAGGTGAAGTTGACAGTATGGTACTACAGTGAAGAACGGAAGCTGGTCAGCATTATTCACAGCTGCCGGTGAGACCCCTGCATCATGTCCCCCAGCTTCCCTGCATGCCTTTCCTTCGATCACTTCATCACCTACAGCCTCCTGTTGCAGGGCCCTTCGACAAAATGGACGGGATTCCCCTGACCCCTATGTGTCACTGTTGCTACTGCCAGACAAGAATCGAGGTACCAAGAGGAAGACCTCGCAGAAGAAGAAGACCCTCAATCCTGAATTCAACGAACGGTCAGTGAGTGGGCATTCAGATAGAGAGGTGAAAGGCTTGGGAGGCACCCTGGCCCTAACACCCACCCCTCCCCAGGTTTGAGTGGGAACTGCCCCTAGATGAGGCCCTCAGGCGAAAGCTGGATGTCTCGGTGAAGTCTAACTCCTCCTTCATGTCAAGAGAGCGTGAGCTTCTGGGGAAGGTAAGAGGGCAGAGATGGCCAGGGAAAGGAGTGCTGCTGGGACCAAGGCTGTTAGGCACTAATAATGGGGGAGTATCCCAGGTGAAACTTTGGAGGTGACTCCATCACCTCTGCAGTTATTTGGGACCAGTAGTGTGTAATGATGATGGGACACAGTCTTTGAACACATCAAAATAACATCTTATCCCCTACCATCCTCCAACCCAGGTGCAGCTGGACCTGGCTGAGATAGACCTTTCCCAGGGTGCAGCCCAGTGGTAAGTGTCTGCATGGGTGGGGCTGGGGCTGAATATTTAGGTAGAAGAAATCCCAATCTCAGGAAAGAGAAAAAGGATATAATCTGAACTGAGAACCATTGATTCTGACATTAGGAATCCTAGGATTATGTCTCATTTTTAAAAGGACATAAGGATCATCATTCTGTTTGAGCCCTTTCCTTATCTCTCCAGGTATGATCTGATGGATGACAAAGACAAGGGCAGCTCCTAGGAGCTGGTGGTGACCAGCCCAACTTGGCTGCCTTCTTGCCTTGCCTCTTACAGCATCCCCGCCTCCAATATGATGAGCCTAAAGCCAGGGCCCCAGGGCTGAGCCTGTACTCTTCAGCCCTTTTTGCCTTTCAGGCCCATACTAGGGCCTTTGCCTGACCAAAGAGAAGGACCATATGTTACCCTTTACTGCATGGCCTTTATCCCTTGGGTTCCTGGGGCAGGGACCTGAGCTGACTATTTCCTGCTCTTTCTGCATATTGTTCTCCCTTCCTCCCAACTCCTCAGGGCCTTCTGTACCTGTGCCTGGCCACTGGCAGCACTAGCAGTGGCATTAGCTTATGCCAAATACAGCTTTTGGAAAGATCTTTCTTCTTTAGCTGGTTGGTCACCTTCTTTGCTATCATGACAAGGATAGACATGTGTGGGAAGGTAGATAGGCTAAACTCTCAAGCTGTGAGCCTTTTGGACTACTGCATGTAGCAGATGTCCAGCAACCTGGGCTCTGTGTCCAGTTCTGTCCTCTCCTTCATCAAGCCTGCCCTACAAATACACCTGCTATAATTCCTAGCACCAGCCTCCAGATTCATTGTCAATCCAGAACATGTGGATTCTACTCAAGCCACCAAGTAGCAAGATACCAGTCTTGGAGCCCCAAGCTGGTGATATGCAGATGGTCTTAAAGGATTCGGGACAGCAGGGCCAATTTTTTGTTCAAGTGCCTAGGTTATAAACTCATTGACTAGAACTGAACCTGATACTCTTAGTTCTGCACCAACTCTGTCAATCTACTATCTTATATTAAACATAATACTCAAACCAGCTGTGGCTGTTTTCCTTAAGAATTGGGAATCCATCCTGGGCATGGTGGCACATGTCTATAATCATTCCAGCAACTTGGGAGGCTAAGACAGGAGGAATGCAAGTTCAAGGCCAGCCTCAGCAACATAGCAAGACTTCAGCAACTTAGTGAGATCCTGTCTCAAAATATAAAAGGGGCTGGGTATGTAACTGTATGGTAAAATGCCCCTGGGTTAGATCCCTAATACCAAAAAAAAAAAGAAAGAAAGAAAACAATAAAAATTGGGACTCTAGCCTAACTATCAGAAGTTTATTATAAAAGTTTATTATAACTGTCAAAAGCCTTCATTCAAGGGCTGTGGTGGGGCTCAGTGGTAGACCTCTTGCCTAGAATGTGTAAGGCACTGGGTTCAATTCTCAGAACTGCATATAAATAAATAAAATAAAGGTCCATTGACAGCTTAAAAAATATTAAAAAAAAAAAAAAGCCTTCATTCAGTCACAAGTCATGTCAATTGTGAAAACCTGCTGAGGGGGGCTGGAGTTGTGGCCCATGGAGAGGTGAAAGGCTTGCCTAGCATGGGTTCCATCCCCAGTACCATATTAAAAAAAAAAAAAAAAAAACACCTAAATAAACATCATAAAGGAATGTAACCATCTACAGTTAAAAAACAAAACAAAAACCTATTNGGTGACTGTGATCTTAATAGGTTTGGGGTTTTTTTTAAAAAAAAAAAAAAACACCTAAATAAACATCATAAAGGAATGTAACCATCTACAGTTAAAAAACAAAACAAAAACCTATTGAAGGGGGCTGGGGCTGGGGCTCAGCAGTAGCGCACTTGCCTGGCATATATGAGGCACTGGGTTTGATTCTCAGCACTCACTACATATAAATAATAAAAAAAAAAAGGGTCCATTGACAACTAAAAAAAGGTGTTTTTTTTTTTTTTTAAAAAAAACCCCAAACCTATTAAGATCACAGTCACCACCAGGCACAGTGCTCACACCTATAATCCCAGCGGCTTGGGAGGCTGAGGCAAGAGGATTACAAGTACAAAGCCAGTCTCAGCAATTTAGTGAGGCCCTAAGCAACTCAGGGAGACCCTGTCTCAAAATAAAAAATAAAAAAGGGCTGGAGATGTGACTCAGTAGTTAACCGTCCCCGAATTCTATCCCTGATGATAAAAAAAAAAAAAGAGAGAGAGAGAGAGATCATAGTCACCAAGAATATTGGTTTCATTGAGGATGGTCAAGGGCCTTGTGTGAAGCAGGTGCTGAGTTTCAGGTAAGACTTATTTCCAGTCAGTGATGAAGTTTTGTTGATCCAGCCTGTCTGCTGATCACTGTCCTCTCATGGCTGGCTGGGGAAAGGATTCCTAAACCTGGTAAACCTGGAAGCTCAGTGCCACAGCATAAGCTTGTAGTCTCAGTGCCATCAGGGCCAGGGCCTGCTCAGTCACATCCAAAAGGGTTTCAGGTTCATCTGACCAGCAACTTAGATTTCATACCCATTTTATTTTTTTTATTTTTTAAATTTTTTTAGTTGTAGATGAACCCGATACCTTTATTTAATTAATTTATTTTAATGTGGTGCTGAGGATTGAACCCAGTGCTTCACTGAGCCACATCCCCATCCCTAATTGTATTTTATTTAGAGACAGGATTTGAGTTGCTTAGCATCTCGCCACTGCGGAGGCTGGCTTTGAACTCCTGTCCTTGACAGAGCACTTATCTACCATTGGAGCATGTGCAAGGCCTTGGCTTCAATCCCCAGGACTGCAAAACAAAAACAAAAACTTAGGATGCTCCCAGTGTGAAGAGGGGAAAGATTCAGGGGAGGAGACTAAGCTCAATTCCATAATTTTTCACAAATTTTCTACCACTGAGCCACAACCTCAGCCCCATATCCATTTTAATACCCATGCTCACTTTGAACTCTGCTCCTCACAGGAGCCATTCTGGAATGCAGGCTCTAGGGATGTGTTCCATGTGTTCTAACTGCTAAATGAAAGGAGAGTGACATGGATGAAAAGTTACTACTAAAAACAGGGTCACTGGAATAGGAATTTGGAGATTTTCTTAGTGCCTCATACGCTTTATCATTTTCTCTAAAATGATAAAAATCTTATCCTAGTGTGCATGCTTATAATCCCAGTTGACTAGGGAGGCTGAGGCAGGAGAATCTCAAGTTTGGGCCAGCCTAATTTTTCACAATTCTCTTTATTGGCAAAAACTGAATTTAACATCTATATTGTCCACTGACTTAGCTGCTTTGTTTTCAGTGATCCCTTTGTACTGATTGCTGGTTCTCCTGCATCTTCCTTCTCATCAATTTAAGAGCACCCCAAGCTTTGCCATGAGAAAGAGGTCTCACTTACTGTTGCTTCCTCCTGACCACTCCAGACCCTTAGTGGGGTAAACTCCAAAGACACAGGGCAGAAGAACTTACATTTTTAAGGTTTCTTACTTAACTATTGGATACTGGGCATGTGACCCAAGACCTGCTGGTCTAGCTGGCTTCAGATAATACACCAGGGATTTTGCTCTACATGATTTTAAGAAATCACTTTAAGTAATTATATTTCTAGAAACCAGAGGACATGGCATAAATTTTCTCAGTCCTGAGAAAATTTGTGCCATGTCCTCTGGAAGGGTCCCTACTCTTTCTTTACCTTTCGAAAGTTCAGGATACAATAGGGAGGAGTACCAATCTACATGTTAAATATATATATATATATATATATATATATATATATATATATNTATATATATATATATATATGGAGAGAGAGAGAGAGAGAGAGAACCAATCTACATATTAAATATCACACACACTTCAGTATTCAGTACATTTTTTTTTTTTGGTGTGTGTGTGGTGCTGGGGATTAGAACCCAGAGCCTTGTGCATGCAAGGCAAGCACTCTACCAACTGAGCTATATCCCCAGCCCAATGTAGTTCTTTATTTGGGTGGGGGAGTTAAGAACTCAGGGCACTGAGCCACTGAGCCACATCCCCATCCCTAATTGTATTTTATTTAGAGACAGGATTTGAGTTGCTTAGTATCTCGCTACTGCAGAGGCTGGCTTTGAACTCCTGTCCTCCTGCTTCAGCCTCCTGACCTGCTGGAGTAACAGGCATGTGTCACCACACCCGGCAAGTCAATACATAGTTCTTTTATGTACAGGAAGATGAACCAAGTCATTAGTCAGAGGGATTAAATATTCTTGTTATATATCAAAATAGTTTCATTTTTGATATCTGTGATGCATGTTGCACTTTTTCCAGAGAAAGACAGGTATGACTGCATATGGGGACATTGTCATGGCCTTTTGCAAATGCTACTTCATAGGATGTGGCTCTACTGAACTAATGTGCTGTAGTTAACTAACCGGGTGTAGCAACACAGATGGCTACCCAATAGCTTTCTCCTCTTCCCTACATAGAGAACCCCAGAGAATTCCAAGTGACAGTGTGCCAGCCCCATGGGATTAATCACAATCCTCTTTACTGGATACTCATTTTCCCAGACTCCTCTATAACTTGGGATAATTCTGACCCAGTTCTAGTAAAAGTGTAAAAGGAAGTCAGTTGGGGACTGGAGCATCAAAAGAAGTCATGCTGGGCCTAGTGGTGTACGCCTGATAGCAGGGACTCAGAAGGCTGAGGCAGGAAGATCACAAGTTTGAGGCCAGCCTCCGCAATTTAGCAGCCTTAGCAATTTTAGGAATAAGGATATAGCTCAGTGGTACAGCACCCATGAGTCCAATCCCCAGAACCAAAACAAAATAAAAGAAAGCCTTCATATCTCTTCCTTTTGGGGGGTGGGGGGGTTGTGGTGCTGGAGATTAAACTCAGAACCTCTCAACCCCTTCCTTTTTAGGTCATTAGTATCAGGATGTGATGTCTGGAACTATAGCACTTTTTTTTTTTTTAACTGAGCTATATACCCAGTTCTTTTCATTTTATTTTGAGACAGATCTCACTAAGTTGCCCATGTTGGGCTTGAATTTGTGATCTTCCTGTCTTAGCCTCCCAAGTAGCTAGGTATGTGCTTCCATGCCTGGCTAGCAACCTATTTTAAGACCAAAAAGTGACCAACACACAAGGAAAGCTAACATGATTACAGGAATACAAATTTACAAATTAGGATCATAGTATAACCTACTTTATTCACTTAGCACAGAAGCATTTTTATACTTCATAAACTATTCTTTGAAATCATAATGTATACAGCTGAGGATGTATCTCAGTAGTACAGTATTTGCCTAGCATGCGTAAGGACCTGGGTTCAACTCAATTCTTAGTATCATGAAAAAAATATATAATAGTTGTATATAATGCCACAGAATGAATAGTTTCGCTGATCTATTGTGAGGCATAAAGATAGTTCCCAATATTTTGCTAATCACTGGCAATAGACACAAACAATATTTATATATGTCTCAAATGCTTTATTATTATTATTTTTTTAAAATATTTATTTATTTTTTTAGTTATCGGCAGACACAACATCTTTGTTGGTATGTGGTGCTGAGGATCGAACCCGGGCCGCACGCATGCCAGACGAGCGCGCTACCACTTGAGCCACATCCCCAGCCCCCTCAAATGCTTTAATTAGGATAAGTGGGATTACTGGGTCAACTTCTGTACTTTAAAAAAAATTTTTTTTTAGTTGTAGTTAGATGCAATACCTTTATTTTATTTATTTATTTTTATGTGGTGTTGAGGATTGAACTCAGTGCCTCACACGTGCTAGAGGAGTGCTCTACCACTGAGCCACAACCCCAGCTCTCAACCACTGTACTTTAATGACATTTACTGCATTCTTCTAAACTGCAATTTAAGAAGATTATAATGCATGTATCTCATATGTGCCTTTGTCATGTGAAAATTGCTTTCCTATATTCTCTCCAATCCTGAATATTATGAAAATCATGCCAATGGATGTGTAAATTTTTACTTTTATAGATTTTCCTAAGTCTTCCTTCACAGTGAGACTAACAACTGTCCTTTCTTGTTGATGTCAGTCAAGCCCTTTCTCCAGCAGTAATCTACCTGCTAATTTTCTCATATTTGGATGGAATTCCATAAAACTTGTGTAGTATTTCACAGTTGGTGCTACTGGAAATATACAGGGTTTGTTTTGTTTTGCAGTGTTGGGAATCAAACCCAGAGCTTCAAGCATGCCAGACAAGTACTCTTGGATGCAGTAGCCCATGCCTGTAATCCCAGGGCCTTGGGAGGCTGAGGCAGGAGGATCATGAGTTCAAAGCCAGCCTCAGAATTTTAGCAAGGCCCTGATCAACTCAGCAAGACCCTGTCCCAAAATAAAATATAAAAAGGGCTGGGGACATTGGGGACATGGACTCAGTAAGTTAAGTGCCCCTGGGATTCAATCCCTGGTACAAGAAAAAAAAAAAAAAAAGCAAGACTGCCTACCCTAAAAAAACTATAAACCCCAAACGAAAAGGAGTAGGGTGCTTAGGCAAGTAAAACTATAGTAAATAATTGAACATAAGAAAGGAATAAAGAATAAAGATGCCCTAAAAGAGCAGCTGAAGGGCCCTAAAATAATCTCCTTCTGTTCCCCTTCCCCTCAAACTTTACCTCTGTGCCCTCTGCAAGCCTCGTTCCACAGAACACTTCCCACCCACTCTATCTACCCGGTATTCTTTAACTGTACTGACACAAGCTTATTCCAGCCTCCCTTTAAACCTGGCTCACCTCTGGAGAGATTCTGTTCACCTGTAGCACCCTCTAGGGGTTGCTCCTTATCCTGAATCCCATATATTTATCCTGCAATGGGGGCAGTTTGCTCCTCAAAGAAGATTCTTCATCATTACTCTCAGGTCAGCAAAAATCTCAGCTCTTTTGGAGATGATGGGAGAATTATATATTGTTTCCGTCTTCTGTCATTTCTGTTATTCACTAAAAACTTGGTTATTCCTCAGTATTTACTGATGGGTTTGGCATTCAAAATCTTGCTACCCTCCTACCGCCTTCAGTGCACAGCATAGGCGGTTATTCAATAACTAGCATCACAGTTCCTCACTGTGGTTGACATTGTTGGTTTCCTCGCCAGTATTCTTTCCACTCCTTTCCATTTAGATTGACCCCAATCTACCTCCAGTGTCAGGGACACACCTTAAGTGGCCTAAGTGAATCAGAAGAACACACCATCTACCTTGCTACAGGGGTGGGCAATAAGCCATGCCTAAGCCAATCAAAACATATCCTGCCAGAGCAATTAGTTCAAGGGTAAATGGGCATTTTTCCAAGTGGGTCCAGTCAAGGTAAAATCCAGGAATTTATTCCAATGGTCAGAAGAAGTTCATTCTCACATTTGAGGCCAGCCTGGGAAAATTAACAAGACTCTGTCTCAAAATAAAAAATAAGTGCTGGAGGAACTGAGAAGTTCATTCTCTTGACACATGGAGGAGGGAGCCAAGAGTATTAAAGAATGAATCCCTTTGTTTTGTTGTGAATTCCTGGGTCAAAATAAATCTAAAGCCTACCCGATTCTTGACTTTTCAATTACATAAGCCAATAAATCCCCTTATTGTTTAGCCAGATTTTTGAAACTCTCAATTGAAAGAACACTAACGGATTTTATCAAAACTAATGACCGTGTGGGTGTGGCTGTGCACGTCTGTAATCCCAACAGCTCAAGAGGCTGTGGCAGGAGGATCACAAGTTCAAAGACAGCCTCACAGCAATTTAGCGAGGCCCTAAGCAACTTAGTGAGATCCTGTCTCAAAATAAAAAATAAAAAGGGCTGGGGATGTGACTCAGGGGTTAAGCACCCCAGGTACCAAACAAAAAAAACTAATAACCTTCACCCCATTCATCTCTCAATCATCTCTACCCATAGCCATTCACCCTGGTTCCTGGCTTCCACTATATTCTTCAAAATTTTAATCTCAAATGCACTATTTTCTTCACTACAACACTAATGTCTTCAACTATCTCATTTTTTTAAAGTGGTATCAGGAATTGAATCAGGGATGCTCTATTGCTGAGCTACATTCCCAGCCCCTTTTATTTTTCATTTTGAGGCCATGTCCCACTAAATTGCTGAGGTTAGTCTAGAACTTGCCATCTTCCTGCCTCAGCCTCCCCAGTAGCCTGGATTATATGCGTGTACAACTGCACCAGGCTCAACTATCTTACTTATTCAACCTCACTGAAATTTCTGCCTGTAATGACTCTCTATATTCTCTCAATCTAACAGCCCACTCCTCTATACTTATTCCTTCTCTTTGGGGCCTAGACCATAAACCCTATTTTTACCTAGAATCTCAACTCCCTTTATCTCATGTTCATCCATTGTCCCTATTCCATAAAATGCCAAGATCTGACCATTCCAGTTGACTCTTTTATCTGGCTCAATTGTGCACATGGCAAAGTGCTGCTGGAAGAAGGAACTTAGCACCTTATATACTGGCACTATTCCAAATTCATGGGCAGGAATTACAGGCTAGGGATGGAGCTTGGTGAGAGAGCGCTTGCTTAGCATGTGCAAGGCTCTGGGTTTAACCCCCCAAAACCACCCCCCCCAAAAAAAAAGCAAATTCATGATTTTCCATTGCAACTACTCTTCATGCTACTCAGCATGAAGTACAAGTGCTTAGTACAAGTGCTTAGCACTTGGTAAATGTTTACTAAACAAATAAGTCATTTCCCATTTTTTACAATACCTACCTCAAATCTTTACTACTTTCTCAACTTATCTCCTACTTCTCTTAGCAAATCAAATCATTTCACCTTTTATTTCTTTTTCTTTTTGATACTAGGGATTGAACCCAGGGGCATTTAACCATTGAGTCACATACATCCTCAGCCCTTTTATTTTTTATTTTGACACAGGGTCTCACTAAGTTGCTTATGGCCTTAAGTTGCTGAGGCGGGCTTTGAACTTGTGATCCTCCTGCCTCAGCCTCCTGAGTTGCTAGGATTACAGATGTGTGCCACCACACCTGGCTCACTTTCCATTTCAAAGTAAAAATAAAGAGTTCAATAATGGGAACTTTCTCAATCCCTTTAATCTCCAACGTACCTTCCTATTGACTTAGTAGTATGGGTGTCCATCCTTGACTCTTCCCCTTCACTGAGATATGCATTCTTTCTACAAATATTTCAGAACTTAATATGTGCTTGGTTCTGCCTGGCCCTGGATATACCATATGTGTGGGGATGGGGAGGTGTATAGGATCATAATAGAAAGGGAACCTGAGCAATGAGGACACAGGACATGTATGAAATACTGCAAGCTGGTAGGTGTGGCTGTTACAAAAAAGGAGTGCTTTTGTGAGACACTAAAGAGTGATTCTATTTATTTTTGTGTAGTGATGGGTTTTGAACCCAGGGTCTTGCACATGCTAGGGAAGCTCTCTCTCACCTATACCTAGCCTCAGGATTAAATCTTTATCAAAAAAAGATAATCAATCACCAGGGGCACTCAATCACTGTGCACACACCCACATACCCACACACACCCCACAAAAACATTTCCACTCCCTAGAAATTCAGAGGAGAGAGTCTGGAAGTCTGTCTGCTTACAAATTCCTAGGAGATTCTGAAAAGTAGCTAAATCTGTGAACTACTAGTAAAGAACATTACAAATATGAAGCTAGCTTTACTTACCATAAAACTATTTTTTCTGTTTATATTTTGCATCTAGTACAGGTCTATAAATATAACTTGAGCTGGGCATGGTGGTACCCACCTGTGATCCCAGCTAGTTACTTGAGAGGCTGAGGCAGGAGGATGGAAAGTTCGAGGGCAACCTGGGCAATGTAGTGAGACTCTGTCTCAAAAATTTAAAAATGAAAAAAAGCAGGAATGGTGTGTGCATGTGTGTACACGTGCACACGTGCACACACGAGGATAGTTTTTCAATCTATTTGTCAATGGTCTTTGTCTCTTCTCCTTGCACTACTTCTCTATAAAGCAAACAGAAAATTGTAGCAAGTCCACTGAGGCCATAAATCTCATACTAGGCAAATGCCTAAAGTGGACCACAGCTAGAGGAAAGGAGGGTAAGTAAAAAAAAAAAAAAAAAAAAAAAAATAGGTAGACCCACATCTTTGAAATTGGACAGAAGCCAGGTGTGGTGACACCTGTCTGTAATCTCAGAGACTGGGGGAGAGGGAGCTGAGGTAGGAGGATGGCATGATCCAAGTCCAGTCTCAGCAACTTAGCCAGACCCTATCTCAAAAATTTTAAAAATAATACATAAAAAGGGCTGGAGATGTAGCTCAGTTCAATCCCCAGTACTGCAAAACAAGAAAAAATAAATTGGGCAGGTTATGTAGTTCAGTGGTCCAGCACATGCCTAGCAAGAAGGAGGTCCTGGGTTTGAGCCCCACCAGCCCCTGGAAAGACACAAGTCCCTTATGGTGTTGCCCCTCCAAACATGGGTTCTCTTAAAACTTCTATTTTACAGATTCTAATGAGAGTGGACCAATGCTGCTTCTCTAATTTAGCTCTCGAGAGTGGTTTCTAACTATATCATTCCAGATTGGCCTTAAATCTGCCATCCTCTGGCCCCAGCCTGGCTTCATCAGGTTATTTGTGTCCTACAGAACTTTTCTACTACTCTTCTTTTTTTGGGGGGTGGTGGATCGAAGCCAGGACCTCTGAGCCATATCCCTAACCCTTCCATTTCTACTCTTCTG
This sequence comes from Marmota marmota marmota, assembly GCF_001458135.2. Classification (NCBI taxonomy): domain Eukaryota; kingdom Metazoa; phylum Chordata; class Mammalia; order Rodentia; family Sciuridae; genus Marmota; species Marmota marmota. Next base: position 49,508,285 of record NW_025999853.1, on the reverse strand, counting down.
AGAAGCTTTCCCCAACCAGTAAACTTCACTTACAGCCCATAAAGTTCACTTGGGCCTCACTCTGGGGATCCGGTCGGTTTTCTATTCTGAGCCACTCTTTGCATACCCATAGCCCTGGCTTCCAGCGCGAGGTGCCTCGCCAGGGCACTGAATGGTGCAAAAGTGGCTGCAGAGGCAGAAGCTTCGATTCGGAGAGTCTGAGGGAAGGTGACCGGGCTTAACTGTAAATCTCATTTACCTCAGCGACCAGTTTATTTCAAAAATAAAAATACACTTTGAAAGTTAACTGCTCCAAGCCACACAACAATTAGCCTGTTTTCCCTCTATCAAATTGCTCGAGGAAGCGAAAGACATCACAGCTACTCTCTGCGGGACAGTGCTTTCAGCTATCTGATCTTCAAACCGCCGGCTGCAATTTTTCCTCTGGTTTTGAGTCCTCTCACCTTTGGTGAGATGCAGAAAAACACCCTTGCCGCTCTAAACTCACCACAGGGCTAGGCACAGCGGATATCCTGAGCAGCCCCGCAACGTTTTAGGGTCAAGGGAGGGGACTGCTCAAGATAAGTCCGCTCCGCAGAGCCTGAGTCACTAACTGCGGTCGCGGTCCGGATGCCCTGCCCACACCCTCGCGTCACTTCAGAGTTGGAAAGTTTCCCGTGAGCCCGCGGGCGGACTACGACTCCCGGCATGCTCCGCGGCTGACGGAATTAACCCTTCAGGGCCCGGAGCCGCGCTGCCTTCGGTCCCCGCCCCTTACCCGGACCCTGCAGGGTGAGTTTTGGGGGACTGGGGAGGGCTTCTTTCCTTTAAGGCTTAGGGATATGCGTGCGTAAGATGGATGTATTATTTGTGGGAGGAATGATTTCTTATTTTCCAAAATTAAGACAATTTGCTGTAATGAGATTCAGAGGCTTTTTTGCAAATGGGAACCCAGCATCAATCTGAACCCCAGGGCCCAAGTGGAATCACTACTCTCTTCCTCAGATTGCTGCCTAAATCCTCTCCTTTTTTCCCAGAACAAAAGTGGCCAGCACCCCTTCCTCACACCCCCCACTTTGTCCCTTCTTCTCTGCCCCACCCCGCACCCCGCAAGGTTTTGTAACCTGGAGCCAGAGTCAGGGATGAGTACTCATGGAGCCCATAGGAGTTTCCATATCCTTTTGGATTACAGAATCTAGGCCTTTTGTCTCCTAGAGCGGCCCTTACCCCCAGGTGCCACCATTTTCAGCAGGCACCCTGCCTTTTGTCTGACTTGAATGATTGTGGGCTTGTGGAAGAAGATTCCTTCTTTGAAAGTATGGGTGTGGGTGGTGGGTGTTAAACCTGATTCTTAGCTGTACCCCCACCCCTAAATCAGTACTAGATACAGGAGACAATGGAGAGCCTCACACTCCCCTATTACTATGCACAGTTTCAGGCCTAGACTGGGGGGCCCAGAGACTACAAGTACTGGGAATTATTAGACTATGGGGTCAGCTATCCCTGCCCCTCATTCATGGTCAGGGGGGCTGGACAGGCTGCTTGTTTTTTCACCTTTCACTGTTTCCAGATCACCCTTTAAATGTTCCCACTTCACACAAACCTCTCCAGGCTCTCCCGCCTCCCCGACTCCCACCCCTCCCTGAGCTTTCTAGAGTCTAGAACTTCTGGCTTCACTTGTTTGCTTCACCCCTATCTCAGTGTCACTGGCAAGCATCCTATCCTTACCCCGGAGGTTAACTCCCTCATTCTGGGCAGTCTCTGGCTTACTCCCTCTGCCCCCAAAGGGAACAATATTCTGGTCATCTTTTAGGGAGGAGTGGGCAGAGGAAAGAAAACCTTGGGGCAGGAGTTCTGAACCATAGTAGGCCAGGGGAGTGAGGACAGGCAGGCATATCTCTCCTACCTCACCCTCACCACCGCCAACTGGCTCCCTGCCCCTGCCCCCGCCCCTTGACATCCCAGACTCCCTGGCTATTTAAACAGAGATGGGTGCCCCCATCAGCACACTGTCCTTTGGTCACCGGACATCATGCCTCCCAAGAAGGATGTTCCCGTGAAGAAACCAGCAGGGCCCTCCATCTCTAAGCCTGCTGCCAAGCCAGCAGCAGGGGCCCCTCCAGCCAAGACCAAGGCTGAGCCTGCTGTTCCCCAGGCGCCTGTGAAAACCCAGGAGCCCCCTGTGGATCTCTCCAAAGTGGTGGTGAGTCCCCAGAAAGCGACAGTGTGGAGAGAGTAATTCAGGGTCTGATTCTGCCTAGAGGATTAGGGAGTACATAGAAGGTAGGGATGAATGAGATTGGGGGTTCCCTGCAGTCCCCTATTGGGCTTATGATTCTGCTGTTGTCTTTACTGTCGTCTGTCCTTTTATCCTATGACATATGTGTACCATATGTACATACTTGCTGACCCCCTGGTGGAGGCAGGGACTGTGAGGTGGGGAACACCTGGGTTCTGGGGACAGTTTCAAGGTGAAAGCAAGGAGCTGCTGCCTGCTTCTGGCTGGCTATTCAATTCAAAAGGCCTCAGATTTGAACCCCAGGAGGGGAGGCTGAAGAGGACAGGCTTGTTAGACAATCACAGCTGGGGGCCAGGGGTAAATTTAGCCTTTGTTCAGCCCCCAGTTATGTGAGGGATGCAGGGCCCAGGGCAGTGGAGGGAGGGAAACAGGTGGCATGGGATTAACCCTGTTCCCAGGAAACCCTCCCCACTATAATTCCTCCTCTTGGGATTCTCCCAAGGCCCAGAGCTGGGAATGGGACTGAGGTGGCTGGGCTCCCAGCTTGGTCCCTTTGGGCCCCTCCCCAGAAGTGGCTGCCAGCTGGTTGGGAGGAGTGCTGGAGAGGGATTGAATAAACCCTGTCATCTCTCCTCACCTGCTCTTTTCTTCCACAGATCGAGTTTAACAAGGACCAGCTGGAGGGTGAGGAGAAGCTGGTTCCTTTAGCCCACTGTCCAGTCCCAAGCAACCCTGCTCAGATCCCTTCTCTGTTCCCATAACTCCAGTCCCGACCTTGAAACCTCCCACACTAGTCCTTTTTCCAACTTTGTTGCACCCAGGTCTACCACACCGTTTCTGATCCTTCCTTGAGGGGGGGTGGAGGAATGGGCACCACTGATCAACACTGATCCCTCCTTACATCTCAGAGTTCAAGGAGGCCTTTGAGCTGTTTGACCGAGTAGGTGATGGCAAGATCCTGTACAGCCAGTGTGGGGATGTGATGAGGGCTCTGGGTCAGAACCCGACTAACGCTGAGGTGCTCAAGGTCCTGGGGAATCCCAAGAGTGATGGTAAGAGGAGCTTTGGAACAAGTGGGTATTCTTTTTTTTTTTTTTGCAGGACCTCTGGGGGATCAAACCCAGGGTCTTATTCATGCTACCCAAGCATTCTACCACTGAGCTACATACTCAGTCATCAATTTGCAATGGTAGAATGTTGGTAAGGTGACAAAGAATGCTGGGGTGGACCTCAGGACTTCAAAAACTTAAACAAAGGGGCAGAAAAACATCCTGAATGCTGAAGGGGATGAAAGATGTGGTAGGGATGAGAGCTGGGTCCTGGGTGATACCACAATGACCTCTCTCTCACCTCTTTCTGACCTCCAGAGCTGAAGACCAGGCGTGTGGACTTTGAGACGTTCCTGCCCATGCTCCAAGCAGTGGCCAAGAACCGGGACCAAGGCACATATGAGGACTACTTGGAAGGGCTTCGGGTGTTTGACAAGGAGGGGAATGGCAAAGTGATGGGCGCAGAGCTCAGACATGTCCTCACCACCCTGGGTAAGGCAGGGACCAGAAATTGAGGAGAGAGTAGATCAGTAAGAAGGTTGGCAAGCTAGGCAGAGCCAGGGAGGGGATTATTATCTTGCAGGTCATAGACAGTAGATTGAGAAGGTCAAATCCATGAGGGCAGAATCTGAGGGACTTCTCAAGACTAAAATGCTTTCTAAAAGGGACAGAAAGAGAATGTGGTGGAAGCCCTAAAGTTCTAGCTTTGGAAGCAATACTTGTGCTCTGTGATTCCATTTAAGTCAATCCTTGGGGCTTCAATTTCCTGTCAAAGGTTTCACTGGGTCCTAGACCCTGTGTTCAGGCTGGCGATATGGAAAGCAAGATGCAGGGTGGGAAGAGCTGGCCTGGTTAAGAGAGGGAGGAAAGGCAGGGGGCTCCAATGCTGTGTTTGGGATTCAGGAGAGAAGATGACTGAGGAGGAGGTGGAGACGGTTCTGGCAGGACATGAGGACAGTAATGGCTGCATCAACTATGAGGGTAAGGGTAGTCAGAGGCGCAGAGGGTCCAGGGGTGGAAGAGGAGTGCCCGGTGGGAGCGGGGCATCCTGGATTACCTACAGTTGGATGGATTATCCAAGGGTCTGCTTCTGAAGCCTTCTTGCCTGCTCTCTCTGCAGCCTTCCTGAAGCACATCCTAAGTGTCTGAGCTCTACAGGTAGGCCCTCCAGCCTCCCCAGCTCGGCTTGAGGGGCAAGACTCCTCTTCCCTCGGCCAGCACGAAAGCAGGGGAGTGCGTTTTCCTGTCCAATCACTGCGAAAGCGCCAGGGCTTGGCAACTTTCATTTTTTTCCACAGATCCTGTGGGGCCCGGACACTTGCCTTCCCTCTCCCAGGCAGACGGAGGCACGTTTCTGCCACTAGGCGGCCACCTATTGTGTCAAAATAAAGACATGGTTCCTTGCTTGGTCTCAGACTTGTTTTCTTCAGAGGAACGGGGTAGGAGTAAAGGGTGGGCCCTCTCCTCTCCCAAAGCTGACATCCTCGGATCTTTAGGGTGTTCGGAGAAGCGGACACTGTGCACTCCACCCCACCCCCTTGCGCGGCTTCTGCGCCCAGGTAGGGCTGCAGCGCAGAAGGGACCACAGCCGGCCCGCCCACCTCATTACAGATGCAGCATTGTCATCTGCATAAATCCGGCCCGGGGTTCCTATTGGCTGAATTCGAGGAGGGTGACGTCATTAGGACGTACTAAGACTAGGGTTGGCCTTGGAGTCGGAGCCATTACTGCAGGAAAAGGTCCCGCAGAGCTGAGCCGTCAAGATGGTGGGGCCCGAGGCCTGGGGATAAGCGGGATGTGGGGCGAGGAGGGGAGGCAGGGGTCGGGGGCAAAAGGGGCCTGAGGGCTTGAAAGGTTGGCGATGGGGTTGGAAAGTTTAGGGTCCAGTCCTGCGGGGAAGAGAGTCTCCAGCGTGAACAACAGGAGTTTGTGGGACTGGGATGTTCGCTTGTGGGACTGGAATTCAGATGCTGACCACTCCCTTCTTCTCCGAGCAGTGTGACTTCACGGAGGATCAGACCGCAGGTAGGCAGTCTCTGATCACAACTGAGGTCGCCCTTAGGGAGAGGGACACCCCCCTGGCACTTATCCTCTAACCCCAACCTGTCATCTTTCTCGCACTCCCCAGGAAAGTACCTCCTGGATTCCCTTCTCCCTTCCTCCTGCGTCCTCCATTTTCTTTTCTCATTCTTTCTTCCTTCCCCTTCCACTCTAGATCTGAGCCCCAAGCACTGGGTGAGTTTTAGGTGCTGTGGGTATGTGAAACAACTTGAGTTACCTAATGCCTGATGTATGTGAGATTTGGGGAGGGTGTATTAAGCTGTTTGTGCTCCTCTGTCCCTTAATCAGTGACTTCTGCTTCTTCTGTTGTCCTGTTGGCAACTGTCCTCCTCTCCCAGCTTGGATTTGTGAAGATTGCAAAGAGTGACCTAATATTTTTGTGAAGTTGGGGACTGGGAGAGTATGCTAAGGATTAACTGCAGCTCCACCCTCTGGAAGGTCTCTTTGTAGAGGAAGGGTGGGAAGTGGCAGGCTAGAATGACCCCAGGCCACTGTTCTCACTTCCTTATAAGGTCTGGACCCAGATGGGGCGGTGGCAAATTCCTGCCCTGTGTAGTAGTAGTGAAGAGGCTGGGCCTGACCTGCTGTAGGCAGAGGGGGGTGTATATATAATATTACCGTGCTGACAAGGTGGGGATAGGAGAAAGACTGTATTTTTAATTGGGACATTTTGAGTTGGGAGAAGTAGATCGTTCTTAGCTGACTTGTGAGTGCAGCAGGGTAGTATCTGGTTTCCAGAGTGTGATCAAAGTTGACCAGGCAGCAGATCTCTGAAGTAGGATCTGAGCTGACCCCTCATTCCAAGTGCTCATGTTCATTTGAATCCTCAGAATTCAAGGAGGCCTTCCAGCTGTTTGACCGAACAGGTGATGGCAAGATCCTGTACAGCCAGTGTGGGGATGTGATGAGGGCTCTGGGCCAGAACCCCACCAACGCCGAGGTTCTCAAGGTCCTGGGGAACCCCAAGAGTGATGGTGAGCATCCTTATGAACAATTCAGTGTGGTGTAGTAGGTCCACAGTACTTCAGCTGAACTTTATTGCCATAGGACCCAGGCTCAACCAAATCTTGTCTTGATTAGTAAATCCCACAGAATTCCTCTTTGGATGGGAACATCTGTTGTGGACCCCCATAATTCCCTCTCCTGGGGAATTTTGTGACTTCTCTGGCTGACACTTTTCCACTTCCCATATGGCAGAGATGAATGTAAAGGTGCTGGACTTTGAGCACTTCTTGCCCATGCTGCAGACTGTAGCCAAGAACAAGGACCAGGGAACCTATGAAGATTATGTTGAAGGTCTTCGGGTGTTTGACAAGGAAGGGAATGGTACTGTCATGGGCGCTGAAATCCGTCATGTCCTTGTCACACTGGGTAAGGCCCTGTGCCCTTGTCCTGGAACTAAGGTGCCACCCTGGGGTACTTCACTTCCCACCCAGATCCAAAAATGTACTTTCACCCTCTGTAGGTGAGAAGATGACAGAGGAAGAAGTGGAGATGCTGGTGGCAGGGCATGAGGACAGCAATGGTTGTATCAACTATGAAGGTGAGGGGTAAATTGGGGGCTTTCACAGTTAGCATATAGCGGGCATGTTATGGACAGCTTCTGGGGCTTTCCTTGTCCCTGGATTTGGGCTCCAAAAAGAGCCAGGAGGCAAGAGGCAGGGCCCAGCCCAGCCAGGAGTGGGGAGTTTGTGCAGGGGGCGGGGGCAGGGATAACGGGAAAGTAAGGGATAATGAAGGGCAAAGGAATGGGAAGTAAATGGAATGTCTGTTTCCCCACTGCCTGAACCCTTCACCCCATGTCTGTCTTGTCTTCACCATTTAATGTCTCTTCCTTCCTGCAGCGTTTGTGAGGCATATCCTGTCGGGGTGACGGGCCCGTGGGGCGGGTACGGCTCCTCCCAGCCTCTCCTTCTGTAGATGATCTCCCCCAGTGTTTCTTTTTCTTCCCAAACTGCTCTCTAGCCCTTGCCCTTACCCTACTACCATCTGACTTCTTTCTGGCATGTTTGTGCATGGAGCTGGCTAGGGAGGGGAGGGATTCCTCAAAGAGGAAGGCAGCTTGGGGGTATGGTACCTCCCACCTCTCTCCTAGAATGGTCTGAGGTTTTGCTTATAGGGCCCTGGGTACTGGTGTCTGGGAACTCATACCAGCCTGTAGCTAATCTTGCTTTCGGGTAGTCCTTTGGCCCTGGAGCATGGAGAATTGGCATAGGTGGGTAGGCTGCCTGCCCCATTCTGCTGCTATAGCTGAACAGCCCTATCCCCATCCCTCTGCTGGGCAGCTTAGAGGTACCCTAACCCAAAACTATCCTCTCCTCCCTCCAGTGGCTGATAGTAGCTGTAGGTGTAGTTGAGAACCTTTCTGCCTCTGCTGTGTTCTTGCTGCTCAAGGTGGGGTGGGTGACTAACAGCTGGTGGGAGGGGAGCCAGGGCCAGAGAGAACTGGTTAGACTTAAGGTGGCTTTTCTGCAAACTGACCCCAAGGTTGGTTGCTGTGGGCATGCTCCCTCTCATGCTACCTTCATGGTCTTGTAGTCTCCTGGTCCATGGTGTAACCCCTCCCCAGCCCTGTTACCTGGGCTCACCCCTCCTTTCATTTCCACAGAGCTTGTCCGGATGGTGCTGAATGGCTGAGGACATTGCTGGTATTCCCTGAGCCTGTGCCTTGCCCTGTATTTGTATGGTGACCCTGGAGGCTTCCTAGGCTCCCCTGTCAAAACACCTTTCCCACCTGGTCTTTCATGGATGATGTTTGCCATCAGCATTCACCAAATAAACCTGTTTTTTTGGCCCACATTTCAGTTCTACTTTTCTTCCTAAGCAGGGTTAAATGGGGAAAAGGTGAGATGGTGATGATTTCTGCCCTGAGACAGAGAGCCCAGAGCCCAAGAACAGTGGGCCAGAGTTTGGGGGAAAGTTGGAAAGAGCCTTGTACTGATATTGAAATGTTGCATGTTGCAAAGGCAACCCCCCCTGGGGATCAGGAAAGCTGTAGATCCCTAAATCCTTATTGGACCAAGGCTTTTTTTTTTGCCTTTTTTTTTTCTGGCAGGGGAGGGAATCCTTCAGTTCCATCCCATATCAGGCTGAATCTTCTAGCCTTCAGGCTCCTTAAACCTATCCCCCACCCTTCCAAGCACGGAAGGCTTTTTGTGGGAGGAGCCTGGGATTGTTGACTAGGGCTAAAGCCAAGCCATGTTAGCACTTCCTGAGCGTGTCCATCACACTGGGCTGGGGGCCAATAACAACAGAAGTGAGAGACTGCTTCCTCCCTAATAAGGGAAGGAATGAAGCTTCTACTTCTAAAGGATAAAGATACAAAATCTCTATGTTATGGGCATGTCCTTCCAAGTCTCAAGCAGCTATTTTTAGGGCAGGTGAGAGTCTCTGCTGCTACAGCAGTGCCCAGTCCTGACAGCTCGTCTGCCTTCAGTGGAGAACCGCACAGTGTCTGTAGGCCTTGTAGTTTGCAAAGTGCCTCTCCAGCCCCATGAATGGTGAATGCCCCTGTGAGGGACTCTAGGAATGCTACCCCCAGCCCGATCCCCCTGCCTAACAGTCACAGGTAAGAGAACACAGAGGCATCCACAAGATGGAACTGAAAGCAAATTAATTTATAAAAAAAGAAAAAAAAAAAAAAAGAAAAAAGAAAAAAAAAAAGGGAAGAAAAGAGAAAATTTACAGAAAACTTTGAACAGAAGAAAGGTGCCAAGATGCACAGGAAGAGAAACATGGGGACATGAGGAACAAAGGGCCTGGTAGGAGGAACCAAGAACTGGTGTAGAGCCTGGAATCCCACTTGCCTCCATATCAAGGGGCAGGGGGAGGAGGGGGCACCTGGAATGGGGAGGCACTGGAATCCAGGGAGCGAAGCCAAGCTGTGATGTTCCCAAACCTGGGTCCTCATCTGGAGAAACCCTATTAGTGAGGTCTGCCAGTCTTGGTGGGAGAGGGCAGAGTTTGGGAGTGCCCCAGCCAAGTCTTAAGAAGGAGGTGCTTAAGTGCTTTTCGAAATCTTCAGGTTTTAAAAAGTTCCCATTGTCTTACAGCTCCCCCTTCCATACCTCGTAGAAGCTTATGGATACAACTCGGAGAAGGGAGGAAGAACAGCTCCTAGCGCCCTTTCTTCTTCTTTTACCTACCACAGGAGTCCCCCCCAAAATTATTTACCCACCAAATACACATACGCTGACATCAACTAAGCAGGTGACTTTTAAAACAAACACGAAACTGACATTCAGAGGGAAAGGGATCAGTGGCTGAGTTAGGGCGGCCTAATCAGCCACACTGAGGAAGCAGGAGAGAATGGGTACGAATGATCAGGCAGTGGGTGAGGGGAGCTGACTCAGTTATTCCCAAGGGGCTTGGGGCGAAAGGTTTGGAACCTTACTCCATCCCCAGAGCTCCCCTTAGAACCATAATTTCCCTTTCTTAAAACTTACCCTCCCCCCTCAAAAAAGTGTAAAAGTTGGTTGTTTTTTAGTGAGCTAAAGGGAGCTCCAATGTGGCTTTTTAAAATCTTCCTTTTGAAGGGCTTAATTTTTTTTTATCTGTAAAAAAATGCAGTAGTTTTGAGGGGGGTGCACCCTTAGAAGTGGTTAAGTAGAACCTTGTATAAACACCCTTCCCCGGCCCTTCCTTCCTTTGAGGGCAGCAATCCCATCCCATCCTCTCTCCCAGACATTAGAAACATCTTTTAAACAGAAGTCCTTGAATAATCCAATATAAAAGTACATGCCTCTGCTGGGCATGGAAGGGGCTGTGGAGGGGCAGGAGGAGCTTTCCTTACGTAGTGATGAACTCTCCAGCTGGGGAAGGGTCCCAGTGGGGAAGGGCTGTTCCTGGAACTGTGATCTCCGTGGGGGGCAAGGGGGAGAGATGTCTGGCTGGATCCTCACTGTGGAGGTGGTACAGGGGTGACTGTCCCTGGACTTGGGGCCGTGGGGTCTGGAGGCAGGGGAGTGCCTGGGTCTGTGGAGAAAAGGAAGAGGAATCAGTTGGGATAAGCAGTTGAGAGGGATATAGACCCAGGTTCCACATACAACCAACCAGGCAGGGCATGCAGTGGGTGGGTAGATGAATGAGGTACCCACAGTGTACAACTTCCTTTTCCCAAAACCCTCTTCTACCTCACCATTGGAAAAACTGATAATACCCTAAGTCATCTTCTTGCCCCAAAAGGAACTCTAAATGGGGCATTGAATGTGATGGGAACAAGCCAAGGGATGCTAATCATCATGCAAACAGACAGCTGTGTTTCAAGTTTACGACTGAGATGCTCTCTGCCACAGGACTCCTCCGTGACCCACCAGTGAAAGGCCCCAACGTCATCCCAGAGTTGGCAGCTGCCAGGTTGGGGAATGGTAGAGGACAGCCAGAAAGGCCCTTCCTCCTGCATTCTAATTTTACCAGAATATTCAAAAAAAGATTGTGGAAATTCTAGTACCTGACCCCTTCCGCACCAACCCTCCCTCCCTCCATGTGGACCCCTCTCCCTCACCCTTCTCCCCTCTTAGCCCCTTCTCACCTGGCAGTGGGCTGGCACTGGGCAGGAGGTTGCCCTGAACAGCTGCCACAATGGCAGGGCTCTGGGCTGCGGCGGATTCGAGCCCCGGCCCGAGAGGCAAGGAAGATGGCATGGTGGTGGTCGCCGGCAGGTTAGGATGTAGAGGGTTCGCCATGGACACAGGCAGGTTAGGTGGGGGGAGTGTGCCCGGGGCGAACGGGAGATGGTGATGATGCCCATGCAGGTTAGGAGGAGGGGGGAAGGTTAATACTGATGGAGTCAGCTAGACTACCAAATGGGATGATGGATGGAGCAGGAGGAGGAGGAGGCGGCATGCCAAAAGGCAAACCCAAAGGAGCATTACCCGCCACGCCTGGGTGCCCGCTGCCTGGCACTGCCCCTGGCATCATTGAGGGAGGAGTTTGTTGGTTGGGGAACGGTGAGGGGCCTGGCAATGAAGAGAGAGGAAGGTTAGAGGAGTAAAATCTCACTCACCTATTCACTTTCACAACAAGGACACTCTAGCCACTGCTTGGTGCCACGTTCCATTTTCCTGACACTAGAATAAAGGGTAACTCTTAGAACAAAATTCCAAAGGTCTGGGTTTGGGGAGAAATGCCTGCTGGCTTAAGGACATAATAGAAGTAGGACCATCTATAGGAAAAAGCTAATCCATTATCTCTAGGCCCATCATGTCTTCCCTCTGTGGGCAACTGTAATGTTCACCTGGCTCCTAGGGAGCCAGTTCCCAAACCTACCACTTACCATGGGGTCCAGGGGGGGGTACCCCTGGTGGGACTGCCCCAGGCTGGGGGGCTCCAGTTGGTTGTGGCTGCTGTGGCCCTGCTGTTGGTCCTGCCTGCCCAATCTGTTCAGAAGGGCCCAAGCTTCCAGGAGGGGCCCCACTGCCAGCAGGAGCAGGGGCCACAGAGGCTGAAGCCACAGCTAGGCCATGAACTGTGGGTGGCCCAGCAGCCCCTGAGGGGGGTATGGGCTGGGAGCCTGGAGGCAGGGTTGGTGGTGGCTGCTGCTGCTGTTGGTGCATCTGCTGGAAGTGCTGCTGCCGTGCCCTCATCTCCGCATACTTCAGCTGCTCCATGTGGAAGGCTTGTCGGTCTGCTAGGAGCTGCTGCCTCTGATACTCCAGCTGCCAGTGGCAATTCAATGTTGTTATTGGCTTTTCATATGACCCCTAGGCAAATGTCTCACCCTCTGCTTTCTCAAAGACCCCATCTCCATGCTGGTGCTTCCCCAAATCTAACCCTTGTGCTTCCTCTGTCCCTCCCCATTTCACCTCCTATAAATTCCATGACCTTTTTTGTCTCCTTGCTGCCCACATCACTTCTTACTGCATTCTAGTCACTCTGGTGGTAGCCCTGGCTCATTTCAGCTCCCAAACTTTTAACTTAATTTTAACTTGATTTGGAAAATGTTTCCAGTTCTTGTCAACTGAAGTTCTTTTCTTCCTCCAAAATTGGCTAGAAACTTACTATTTTTAAGAAGCCATCCGAGCTCAATTCACTAGCCTCTGAGCTTTGACTTTTTTTCTGTGATTTCTCAGGCTTATATACTGTATACGAAACCTCTCAATTTGAACTGGCCAGATACTTTAAGCATTGTTAACTGTTTCAGATGTCTCCCTATCATACATTTGATGTCTCCAACTAAAATTCTGAGGGTAGGATCCCTATCTTCTATTTCTTTTAAAGTCCTTTCAGAAACAAATTGGTTCAATAACCTGTCTGGCCCATTCCCTTTCCAAGTTCATGTTTTGAATCTGAAATCCCCAACCTCTCATCATCTCTCCAACCCATTCAATAACTTGACAAAGATTTATTGAGTCTACTATGGGGCAAACCAAACTCTGTTCTAGGACCTGGAGATGCAGTAACCAAAAAGCCTGACTGGCATCTCTGTTCCATGGAGCTGACTTTTGTAGGACCTCAGTCTACAGCTTCATGTATGAGGCCACTTTTCCTTGATTGCCTGAGACTGGCTCTCTCTGCCTTGACCTGCTGCTCTCCCTTTTGCTTTAGAGCCTTGTCATTCTCAGGCTTTCTACCCTACTGTTTCTCCCTCTCCCTCTCTCCTCCTTTTTCTCTCTCACACCCAGTTCAGTCTCTAGATGTGGTTCCAAGCTCCTGATGACCCCCTAGGGGAGGCTACTCACTGCTTCCCGCTCCCGGTCCATTATTGTCTCCAGCTCCTCAAAGTGTCGAAGTTTGATCTCCAGTTTTTTCATCTGGGTCTCCACCAGCAGGGCCACCAAAGATTTGATCTTTCTTTCCTCAACAGCAGCCAAGTGCTAGACAAGGAGGGGTGGTATAGTATGTCAAGGGGAGAACCTAGCTGCAGACGTTTCTGGGGAGACAGGGTAGGGTGGATGCTGGTAGGTTTAAGAATGAACTTGGCTGGGCATAGTGGCATATGCCTATAATCCGAGCGACTCAGGAGGCTGAGGCAGGAAGGTCACAAGTTTAAGGCCAGCATTAGCAATTTAGTGAGACACTATCTCAAAATAAAAAATAAAATGAATTGAGTATGTAGCTTAGTGGCAAAGCACTCCTAGGTTAATCTCCAGTACCAAAACAAACAAACGAACAATCCCACCCTAATTTCTGTGGTCACAACCCAGGCTTGATTTTTTTTTTTTTTTTTTTAAAAACAGCGTGAAGAGGGGCTGGGGTTGTGGCTCAGCGGTGGAGTGATTGCATCACATGTGTGCAGCCCTGGGTTCAATTCTCAGCACCACATAAAAATAAATAAATAAAATGAAGGTATCGTGTCCAACTACAACAACAAAAAAATAAATCTTAGAAAAAAAAAACCAGCATGAAGAAAAATAGAGTGATAAGGATAAGACAAAGTCAAATGCAGAGCTGGAAACAGGCCCAATATTAAGAGCTTTAAAATGCTTAGAGTAGAGATGACTAACTCTCAGAATAAAACGGAAAATAAAATTGTTTAAGGGATGAGCAAGGAAGGACTTCCTCTAAGCGAAATGATTAGAGAAGTGGGCCACTTCTTCTCAGGATCTTTGGGAACTGGTCTCACCTTGGCCTTCACTGCAGCGGCAGCCAGAGCAGCAGCGGCAGCAGTGGAGAGGTTACCCTCACCAATATCCCGTTCCACCTTTGTCTTCCTTTCCCCCTCCGACTCCACCACTTCCTTTAATATTTCCTCCTGTCCTTCCTTTGGTTCCTTCTCCTTCTCAGAGTCAACTGGACCAGGACAAGAACTGCGTTAGCCCTCTACCTTTACATCTTTTTGTACCCACACCCACCATTCAGGGAGGCTTACCTATCGGGTCCCCATCACTCTTCTCTGACTCCTTCTCACTGTCGCCTTCTTTTCCTTTCTCTTCATCCTTCTTGGGAGCCTCACTTGTTTTCTCCTTTGCTTCCTCCTCTACAACCCCTCCTTCTCGGGGTTCCTGACATCCCAGCAGAAGAAAAGAAAGACATAAGGAGCTGGGGAGACTAGCTCTTATACAAAGGGCCTAGACTGGGGACTGACTTTACTCCTTTTACTTCAGGGGTGATCTGGCTTTAGGAGACTGCCCTTGCCACCAGCTTCCCCATCACCACCAAGCTGTGCCTGGCACCCCCTCCCAGCTCGAGGTCAATCCCTCTATACCTTGGGCTCCTTCTTTTCATCTGTGGCCTGGCCCTCTGCCCGTGCCTCATCGGTCCCGCTCTCCTCTGGGCCCAAGGGGAAAGGTAAAGAAAGGGGAGGTGTCAAAGCATGCGAATGACACTTTTCCAACAACCCTTTACCAGCCAAAATCTCAGTGAGAGGACCAGTAGTAGCCAAAGCCCCTAACGTGAAATCCTGGGGAAAATAAAAACCCCACCAATTCTCCCACTGGAATTGTGCCCTGATGCCACGGTGGAGCAGGGACAACATAGGGATGCAAGGTGACTCTGACTCTTGGGAAAAGGGGAGAAACCTAGAAACTTGCCAGGCCTTACCAATGCGCTCAGGCTCATCGGAGGTGGTTCCTGCAATGCCACTGCTTTCCAGACCAAAAGCTGGGTCAGCCTTGCCTGTCACTTTGGCTGCTTCTTCCACTTTCCGAACATGGGCCTCCACCAAGGCTGTGGGCACCTCTTCCTTCATTTTGGAAAACTCTTCTGTAAGACCCAGAGGAGATAAGGCTGAGATGGCCCAGGTGGGCAGTTCTAGCTATCCCTATGAAAGCTTCCTCACAAGCCCAGCTTTTCTTCAAAGACCAGAATAGAGCCTAGACAGGTTCCTAAGCTGAGGTCAGCAGGGCAGCCAAACTTTTGAGGGTTTCAAAGCAAACTAAGAAGGCTGGGTCACCACCACCCCCAAATACCTAGGGCTGACTTTGCAGCTGCAGAAGCGACTCGGGGATCGACGACAGAGGCCAGAAAGGCAACCGTGCTCATAACAGGGTTGCCCGACTGACTGAAGGGGATGGGCTGGTAGGCCAGGGGGCCCAGGGAGGCCTCTGAGTCTTCCAGGTAGGGGTCTTCAATGGGAAGGCGAAGAAAATGCAAGATACATTCGTCCTGCGTACGGCTTCCCACATGCTCGGATACTTTGTTCCAGTCATCCTTGTACATTTCCAGGGCCTGGTGGTAGTGGTGGAGACACAACTCCATTTACTTAGCCACTTTCTCGAAGGTCAAAACCCCCATCCTACTAAGGGCAGCTGGCTTCAAAGCTCTCTGTGTTCTGTTTTTTGAGTACTCTGCTGGGTCCAAAGGGGATCTCCAAGTAGCACTAAGAAAGGATATAAAGTTAGTAAAATGGCTCCAATCCTTGGTCTGGAGCCATTCCTGGGCAGATGCTACGGGTAGTGGGATGCGGGGGACCAGGGCACAATTTTTCTCGGCTCACAGCAGATTCTATAAGCCCTCCTCACTCACAAGCATGACTGGCACCCCAGCCATTTTTGCTTTTGCAGAATTCTCCTTTTCTTGCCCCAATTACCTCCAGGAGTAGCAGGGTTTCCTGTTCTGTCCACTCTCGAGTAGCACTGGCTGCAGCTTTGCTCTACAGGAGAAACATGGACGGGTCAGGAGAGAGGAGCCTGGGACCTGTGGGGAGGAAAGGTCCTCTACCCCAGGTTAGCCACAACTCATACCTTGGAGGGAACATTCTTCTTTGTGTACATGTCTGTGCGCAGTCCAAAGTTCTGCATGTCTGTTGGTTTCTCTTTGCCTTTGTCAGGAAAGTTGAGCATTTGTTGGGAAGCAGAGCTCTGCTATTTGTGGAGGGGAAAGAAAGAGGTGAGTGGAGGTGACCACAGGGAGCCAGGGGCAGACAGAAAGAGAAAACAGACAGAAGGAGCTTCCTTCCCAAAGCCAGGGATGCTCTGGGTGGGACTTCCTCCCTCACTGCTGTAGCTCCTCTGCTCTCATGTCTCTTCTTCCCAGGCAGGGCCCCCCCAATAAAGGGGCAAATAAGAAGCCCAGCGGGGTCTGCACCCCACCTACCAGCTCTGGCTTGCCCTTAGCCGTCTCTGGCACCAGGTCATCCAGCTCTTTGCCCTTCCGCCCAGCCTTGGTATCAGCATCAACCTGGCGGCCCTGGGGGACAGAGCTTGGCGTCATGGAGGCTGGGCAGGAAATGGCCAGGCCAAGGCCCTGGAGGCCTCAAAACCAATGCTGGGCATTCATGGGGGCATTCATGCCACTGTTCCAAGCTCCCTCCATGATTAATTACACAGGTAGTTGGCATGATATTCACTTGAATTCACATGTACCTTTATAGGTTCTCTTAGGAGCTGGACAATTAGGTTCAAATCTTAGATTTGATACTCTGTGACCTTGGGCAAGCCACATAGCCTTTCTCCTCTTAAATTTTGTATTCAGTGAAATGGAAATGTTAAAAAAAAAATGGAGGTGGTAATAATTATGAGGCAAAAATTAAAAAAATGTGGAAAATGACAAAATTTTAAAAGTTCACACAAGTTAATTTTGAGATACTAATTTTGAGACATTTTTCTCTATCTGCTTCATCCCCTACATTAGCCTGTCTGCTTCCTGAGGACACGAAGTGACTCTTCTCCCTCAGCAAGTCCTCATGGCCTTAAATACTGAGGCTGAGGGAAGGTGCTAAACACATGGGGCTGATTCCTGTGGCCCTGTGCATACCATGGAAAAGGAAGAAGCCTCAAAGCACTCCTGAAACATTACCCTATAAACCAGAAAAAGAAAAGTCCAAAGAGACCCAATCTTACCCACCCCTATCCTGTCCCCACAGTCCCTCACCCTACCTGTGGGGTTTTGGGCTGCAGAGGTACCAGCCCTGATGGCGTGTCAGCCAAGACATGGAAGTGAGAAGTGGGTGGAGGCCCCATTGGGGTTGGTCGACTCTCAGCATCCACCTGGTAGTTAATAAGACCCCATTGTTCTAGGAAGGCATGGACCCTATGAGAAGAAAGACAGTCAGTGTTACACAGCATAGTCAGAAAGGTACATGAGGAGGAGGCTGGAGGCCTCTCCCCGTTACCCTGTTCTTTGTTCATTCTATTCCCATCATTCACCAGTGACACCTAAGCACTCACTCTACCCTGGACCCTCCTCCATAGCAACTACCAATTAATAACTAGTAAAACTGAACCACAGGTTGGGGCTGTAGCTTAGTGGTGGAGCACTTGCCTAACATGTGCAAGGCACTGTGTTTGATCCTCAGCACTACATAAAAATAACCAAATAAAAGCATTCTGTCCATTTACAACTACAAAAACAAAAACAAAAACCAAAAAACCCCAAACCACTATCTTTCAGCTACAAACACGTTCCTTCTTTCTCCTTCTATTCTACATTTCCAATCCCTCAAGTCACTTATTCCTCTATCCTGTACTTGGTCTTTCTCTAGAGGTACTCTCCTGCTGGTTCCCCTATGTTTCTTGCAGGCATCTCTAGTTCTGCCAAGACATCCACAGGGAGACATACTCCCATACCCCTTTGCCTCAGCTGCAAGACCTACCTCATGATGGCACAGACGTCACCTGCCAGGTTCCGACGGCAGGCAGTCGAGGTGAGATATTCCTGAGGGTTCAGTCGGTAAGTGTCAATCATGAAGTTTCGATAGGCCAGGTAGCTTACAAGAGACAGAGAAAACAAGAAGAAAAATAAATGCTGGGTGAGGGCTGAAGGGTAGGAAAAATGATAAGAACTAATGACTCAGCTGAAGATGTAGTTCAGTGGTAGAATGTTTGCCTAGCATGTGTGAGGCCTTAGGTTCAATCTGCAACAAGAACAAAACTAAAGACCCATTCTGCATGAGAATGATGGAAAAGAGTAGATTTTTTGAGTCAATAAATACTGGAGTGCCAGTATTTAAACAGTGCCTCTCCACCTCGTGTACAACCACAAGAATGGGAAGTTATATTCCATATATGTATAATACATCAAAATACATTCTACCATCAAGTATAACTAAAAAGAACAAATAAAAAAAATACTGAGTGCCTGCTATATGTTAAATGCAAGGGATTCAAACTTTTTTTTTTTTACTTGTTCTAATTAGTTATACATGACAGCAGAATGCATTTTGATTTATTGTACATAAATGGAGCACAACTTTTCATTTCCCTGGTTGTACATGATGTGGAGTCACACCATAAGAGCAGTCATACACGTACCTAAGGTAATGATGTTCATCTCATTCTACCATTTTTCCTACCCCAGCCCTTTTTAATATTTTACTTAGAGACAGGGTCTTGCTGAGTTGCTAAGTGCCTTGCTAAATTGTGAGGCTGGCTTTGAACTTGTGATTCTCCTGTATCAATCTCCAGAGCTGCTAGTATTAAAGGCATGCTCCACCGTGCCCAGCCTTATTTACTTTTTTGTTTAGGGTACTAGGGATTGAACCTAAGAATGTTCTACAAGTGAGCTACATTCCCACACACTTGTGGTCCTCATGCTTCAGTCTCCCAAGTTGCTAGGATTACAGGAATGCACCACCACACCTAGCTACATCCTCAACCCTTTCTATTTTTTGACACAAGATTTTAATTAAGTTACCATCACATTTGGCTTTGTGGGATTTTTTTAGGTTAATGAACTATTAACTTAGTTATAATTGGGGATGTTTTACCCAACTTTTGAACAAGGAACCTAAAAGTAAGAAAAAGTGCCTTTGTTTCCAAAATCAGATGTTAAAATGAAGTTTTTATCCATGCA
The DNA here is from genome assembly GCF_001458135.2 of Marmota marmota marmota. NCBI lineage: Eukaryota > Metazoa > Chordata > Mammalia > Rodentia > Sciuridae > Marmota > Marmota marmota. The sequence continues at coordinate 49,489,286 of NW_025999853.1, read as the reverse complement.
TCCAGGTCGTCAGCATGATTTCAGAGAAAGAATTTAGGCTTTGAAGTTAGAAAGATTTACATTCAAATCCCCAATCTACTATGATGGTCTTGGCAAATTACTGCTCTTTCTTGAAACTCAGATTCCGCCGCTCTATAAAATGAAATGTCCACTGAGGATTAAAGAGGTCTGTAAAGTACTAGTATAGTGTCTGATATATTGCAGGAGCTCAAAAATTAGTAGCTGTTATAAGGTACAGTGTAAAGTTTGAGAATAAAACCAGACTAAAGGATACGGATTCCGGTTTTACTGACTGTGAACTTACCTGCAAGTGACGTAGATATTTATACCCTAGTTTCCTAATCTGTAAACTGGAGGTAATAACAGTAACCACCTCTGAGGTTAATGTAAAGATTAAATTAGCTGCATGTGGTGGCACACACCTGTAACCAAAACAGCTTGAGAAGCTGAAACAGAAAGATCGTGAGTTTAAAGCCAGCCTCAGCAATGGCAAGGCACTAAGCAACTCAGTAAGACACTGTCTCTAAATAAAATACAAAAATAGGACTGACCGGGCACAGTGGCTCACGCCTGTAATCCCAGAGGTTTGGGAGGCTGAGACAGGAGAATCGTGAGTTCAAAGCCAGCCTCAGAAATTGCACCAAGACGCTAATTAGCAACTCAGTGAGACCCTGTTTCTAAATAAAATACAAATTAGGGCTGGGGATGTGACTCAGTGGCCAAGTGCCCCAAGTTCAATCCTGGGACCAAGAAAAAAAAAAAAAAGATTAAATTAATGGCTGGGTGCAGTGTAGTATGCCTATAATCCAGCAACTCAGGAGGCTTAGGCAGAAGGATCAAAAGTTAGAAATCAGCCTGGGAAAATTAGTGACACTCATCTCAAAATACAGAAAGCCTTTAAGAGGGACTGAGGATAGCCAGGCATGATGGCACACACCTGTAATCCCAGCAATTTGGGAGGCTGAGATAGGAGGCTGGCAAGTTCAAAGTCAGCCTCAGCAATTTAGTGAGGCCCCAGGCAACTTAAAGAGACCCTGTCTCAAAATAAAAAGGGCTGGGGATATGGCTCAGCAGTTAAACACCCCTGGGTTCAATTCATGGTACCAAAAAAAAAAAAAAAAAAAAAAAAGGCTAAGGATGTAGCTCAGTGGTAGAGTGCTTATCTAGCAAGCACAAGGCCCTGGGTTCTATCCCCAATATCTTACAAAAAGGAAAAAACTGGTTGTTTGTGGTGCACACCTGTGATCCCAGTGACTCAGGAGGCTGAGGCAGGAGGACCACAAGTTGGAGGCCAGACCCCGCCTCCAAGTTAGGTGTGGTAATGCATACCTGTAATCCCAGCGATTTGGGAGGTTGAGGTAGGAGGATTACAGGTTCAAAGACAGCCTGGGCAATTTAGCAAGACACTTTCTTAAAAAATAAAAAGGGCTAGAGATGTGGGCCAGTGGTAGATCCCCTGGCTCTCATCCACCTCATCATATATCTATTCTGAAGTATCCACAACCTCGGAAGATTGCCAAATCTCATCTAAAGCCAGTTTGACATAGCCAAACCTTAAAGGAGATAAATCCTCCTGAGCCCCAAGCCTGTACTTTACATATTTCTCTCTCAGAGAGCACTCTTCATCTCTTAATTCACAGATTGGTCTTCCCTTGGTTCCTTCTCTTGTTTTTCCTAGCAAAATATACTCTCATATGGGCTGGGGCTACGGCTCAGTGGTGGAGGGCCTGCCTTGCATGCGTGAGGCACTGGGTTCGATTCCTCAGAACCACACAAAAATAAATAAATAAAGATATTGTGTCCATCTACAACTAAAAAAAAAAAAAAAAACTATTCTCAGAGACAGCCTGATAATAAACATTTACCCTTTAGTCAAAGCTATTGCCTATGCTACGGTTATACATGATTTTTGGATTTAAAAGCTCTGTACCCTGTACAGAATTTGAAGCACTGGAACAGGCATTTGTTTTACACAGAAGAATACACTTTAAAATCCATCATCCTTAGGTAAACCCTTCTAAAGAACATGCATCTAAGTGCTGGGCTACAGCAGGTATCATGTTTTCATAAGCTTAGCACAATGCCTGAGGTAGATGAAGTTCAAGAAAAGTTTGCTTAACTGAACAGTCTGGATAAGGAAGGATGAATGGGGATAGGAAGAAGAAAAAAATCATGAGTTGAAATTTCCTTACATCTCTGGAGTCTTGGACTTATTCTTGCCGTTAAAGAACTCAGGGAGAGCCCTCCGCTCAATGGCATGAACACTGCAAGAGAAGGCAAGATAGATTCAGAAGGTGCCGGGGGGAGGGAGAAAAGTCCAAAAAGGAGGAAAAGTCTACAAGGTGGGGAGGCAAACAGTTCAAAACTAGGAAGAAATGAGAAACTTGAGAATTTTCAAGAAACCAGGAGCTTTTCTAAAACTGAAGCACACCCTGGTCTATCTCATGGAAGAAAATATTTGTTTGGATAAGGCAGGGGGAAAAAACAACCCACTGACCCCTGGAAGAAGGAAAATAAGAACCTAATGATAATACCTGTTGTAATCAAACCAGGCAGCATAGCTAGGAATGATGATGTGGTGGGTCTGCTCAGTCACATTGTCCTCATGCAGGTCTGGATTCTTGGTCTGCTCCCCCTTGTTCCCCGTACTGCTTTCATCCTCATCCTATGAGTATGGAGGCTGCTGGACACAACATTCCCACTTCCCCCCAGCAACCCTTTGCTGTTCCCACAGCCCAGGAATGTGGACACTGAGAATGGGTGATAGGTTGAGCATAATGGGCCCCAGGACATGGAAGGGGTAAGAGTTTTGAGCAACAGCTAGGATTAGTCTATGGTGGTAGAAGGAACTTATAATCACAAATCAGAATCACATAGAGAGGTAGGGCCTCTCTAAACTGGCTCCACCTTGCCCGTGGTCTCCATGCCTTCATCCTCCTGCTCATCTGAAAGAGAAAGAGAGCAAGATGTAAGGCTGGAGCCTACTAAGGGGCAGGAGGGTCCTAATGGAAAACCTTGTCAGGTTAGGGGAAGGTGGCAGCTGAGCCCTACTGGAGCCTCGTGCCTGCCTTGCTGCAGCTCCCATCTTACCTAGGTCAGTCATGGTGCCTCCTTTGACTGGGGCTGACTCCGAGTCCTTCTTAGTATTGACTGCCAGAAGAAAAAGTCATTTTATCAGACACTGCCAAAACCAATATCTTATCCTCCACTGTTAATAGTTCTAGAGATCTCACTTTCTCTTAATAATTTTCTCCATTTGATCACAAAATATACTAACGCCCTCTGGTTACAATCAATCTAGAGCTTGAAACTCACTTGCTACTTTACTCATGTCTTCAACCAAAAATTCAATTAACTTCTTTATCTATGTATACGTAAAAGTCATTCTTGTCTTTGATAGATCCTTATCTCTATCACTTATATATCTATAAACTCACTTTTGTTTTTTTTTCTTTGGTACCAGGGATTGAACTCAGGGGCACTTAACCACTAAGCCATATCCTCAGCCCTATTTTGTATTTTATTTGGAGACAGGGTCTCATTGAGTTGCTTACCACCTTGCTTTTGCTGAGGCTGGCTTTGAACTCGTGATCCCCCTGCCTCAGCCTCCTGAGCCTGTGGGATTATAGGCACATATCACCCTGCACCCGGCTAAACTCACTTACTCTTAATGGACTGAGACAGAGTCTGAACAAAGTCACTCTGTAGGGGAATAAGTGGTTAGATCTTAAAACTTTTTTTTCTCACCTTTCTTTTTTTTTAATTTCTTTTTTTTTGTGGTGCTAGGAACTGAACTCAAGGTCTTGCACATGCTAGGCAAACACTACCACTAAACCTTATCCCCTGCCTACTAATTGTGATCCTGTGATCTTGACTATCCCCGCTCTATTTTTTTTGGTTCAGGGGATTGAACCCAGCCTCATGCGTGATAGGAACATGCTCTACCACTGAGATACACCCCCAGCCAGACCTCAAACATTTCTGAAAGCAGAGGAGTTTCATAAACTAAATTTATAGACAAAATCTTGGGACAAAACATAGATACAGAGGTGAGTTGATCTGAGGAGGGAAGAAGTGGGGAATACTTCTCTCTCAGCAACTTTCCAAACTCTATCCCTCAGATATATTTCTGGAATACTTGGGGCTAGTCTATGGAATACAGATTATAAACCAGTATTATAGAGCAATGGTATCCAAAGTTGGATTCTCCGGTAGGACACAAAAGATGATCCACTTTAGGATCACCTATAGGAAGAAACTATTAGAACTTGTCTTTACCTTTGTTTTTATTATCCTTTACATTTTTCCATTTTTTAAAAAAATTATTTTAGTTGTAGATAGACACAATACCTTTTCTTTTTTTTATAGAGGGTTTTTTTTTTTTAAGAGAGAGAGAGAGAGAGAGAATTTTAATATTTATTTTTCGGCAGACACAACATCTTTGTTTGTATGTAGTGCTGAGGATCGAACTCAGGCCGCACGCATGCCAGGCGAGCGCGCTACCGCTTGAGCCACATCCCCAGCCCCTTTATTTTCTTTACCTTATTTTATTTTTTTATGTGGTACCAAGGATTGAACCCAGTGCCTCACTTGTGTGAGGCAAGCGCTCCACCACTGAGCTACAACCCTAGTACCCACTTTTCCATTTTTCAAGATAATATTTGCATGTGTTTTATAATGGTTCCAAAGTAGTGGCTTAATAGTACATGTAAGGGCTAGTGATGTAGCTCAGCACTACAGTATATGCCTAGCACATGTGAGGCCCTGGATTTGATACTCATGATTGCACCAAAAAAAGAGAGAGTTTGTGTGTGTGTGTGTGTGTGTGTGTATTTGGAGACAGCTATTACTAGGCACAAAACAAGTCCACAACCATATATGAATGTGAAGTGAGAGGATTTTCCATGGTAATGATAACAATTTCAATAACCAGCTAGATTGAAGGGAAAGCAACTTGTAGACTTGGAGCTAAACCTGGGAAATCAGCCCGCTCAGGAGTTTGGCACTGGAGTGGTAGGATAGGGAGTAGGTATGGGTCCCAGGAGCTTGGCTTGGCCTGTACCTGTTTTGGGCAGGGTCACTTCTTCTACATTGGGGACTGGAGAGGGCTCATCCATGTCCTTTGTCAGGTCTTCTTGCTCTTCCTCTCTGTGGCCACGCTTTGACTTAGTGTAAGGTGTTGAGGGACTGAGAATGAAAGAAAATACCTGGTCATCCTTGCACAAAGTGCCCCTGAAAATTGGGGCTCAAGTGAAGGGAAACTAGAGAGAATCCCAAGGGTAGAGCTGAGCACAAACAGAAATCAGTAACTGCAGAGTGATGGGAGATGGCAAAGCCTTTTTATTTGGTGATTAAGACCTCTTTTAAACTTACTGGTGGCTGGGACTAGAACTAACAACTGGGCCCCTAAAAATCTCATCTATTTCTTTCAGTACAGCTGTAGTGTTATGGCATACACAGGTCAGGGCCCGGGGATTATAGAAAGGGATTTATCCATTTTTCCTTTGACATGGTGTGGAAAGAACAGTGAAAGTGGCGACAGGTTAGGGGTCGGCATACCCTTTCTTAGCATTTTTCTTCTTAGCTTCTGGGGTTGGTGAAGGAGAGGGGGAGCGCTTTCTCTTCTTATAATTCCCTCCTTTCTTGTCCCTTCGATCTGAATCTGGGCTATTCACCTGAAGGACAAAGAATTGAGACAAATGTCAGTCTATAATCCTCAGTGAAGATTTGTTTTGAGACTTAGGCTAAGGGCTCCTGGAAAGAATAGAATTTTCACCTCATCTGTCAATGTCTTAGCTGAAATTTTCTTCCGGCGAGAGACAGGGTTTTTGTCATCATTTACTTCATAATCTTCCTCATTCATCCATTCATTGAAGGAGTCTGTGTCTAGGATCCATTTAGCATGAACCTAAAGTACAAAAGCAGACTCTGTTGGAGACAGCCTAGAAGTCACAGCTCTATCTAGCGACCCTTAAGAGGACAGAGCCCTCACTTTACCTCCAGAGTGGTCTGGTCCTAGCATTTTTCCTGGGGTAGGGGGTATAAGAAAAACTCACCTTCCTAGGTTTCTCGGGAGTTGGGGCATCTTCCACAGATGCTTCAATTTCACTGGCTGGGATCCATGTGTCATAACTGCCGGGAAAAATTGAGTGTGAAGTACAATTAATGGAATGGAGTTGTAAAATAGAAAAGTGCAGATTTTTATATTTTTCAAAAAAGTATTGGGTTGTTGGCTTTTTTTGGATACAATTATTTCACAATTAATGTTGGGATTCTTTTCACTATAAAGTAATAGAAGCATACTGTAAAACATTTAAAAAATAGACAACGATGTTTGAGTTGATGGATATGCTAATGATCCTAATTTGATCTGTGTACACTGTATATGTATGTCAAAATAACACATTGTGGCCAGGTGGGGTGGTGCATACCTATAATCCCAGCTACTTAGGAGGCTGAGGCAGGAAGATTACAAGTTTGAGGCCAGTCTGGATGAATGTCTCAAAATAAAATAAAATAAAATTTTATTGTATTCTATGCTATTTCATTCTATCTTTACAAGAGGCTCTTTACCACTGACCTATACCCCGCAACCCTTTTTTTATATTTTATTTAGAGACAGGGTCTCGCTGAGTTGCTAAGTGCCTCACTAAGTTGTTGAGGCTGGTTTTGAATTCCCGATCCTCCTGCCTTGGCCTCCCGAGCTGCTAAGATTACAGGTGTGTGCCCACCATGCCTGGCATCCCCAGCCCTTTTTATTTTTTGATTCAGGGACTCAGTAAATTACCCAGCCTGGCCTTGAACTTGGAACCCTCCTACCTCAACCTCCTAAGCACCTGGGATTATAGGTTTGTACCACTGGGCCTGACTCAAAAAATATATTTTTTAAAGGGCTGTGGTGTAAATCAATGGCAGATTGCTAGCATGTGTCAGCCAGTACTGCAAAACAACAATTACAACAAAAAAACTCTGTATGCCATGGACATGTACAATTGTAATTTATCAACTAAAAGTAGACTTAAAAAATTGAATGATCTGGGTATGGTGGTGTATGCCTATAATCCCAGCAACTTGGAAGGCTGAGGCAGTAGGACTGCAAATTTGAGGCCAGTATCAGCAACTCAGCAAGACCCTAAGCAACTCAGTAAGACTCTGTTTCAAAATAAAAAATAAAAAGGGTTGGAGATGTTTCTCAGTGGTTAAGTGTCCCAGAGTTCAATTCCAGGTACCAAATTAAAACAAAAACAAACAAAAAGAATCAACCTAATATAACTACTCTTGACACTCAGTATACATATTTTTCCTGGAAACACTTTCCTGTACCAATTTGGTTTTACACAATTGTATCATAGTAGATATTATTTTGTTGCAGTTCCTTTGTAATCCTGGGGATAGAACTCAGACCTCATGAGCTATATAAAATCAGCCCCTAGATTTATTTATTTATTATAAGATGGGGTCTTGCTGTGGGGCTTTATGAACTCATGGGTTCAAATAATTCCCTTGCCTTAGCCTCCAGAGTAGCTGGGACTATAAGTCCACACCATTGTGCCTGACTTACATGCTACTTTTTGCCATTATTTTCATCTATAAATTATCCATATTATTTTATATCACCTTAAAGGCCATATAATAGCCCACTGAGTAGATATACAAATTTGTTAAAACATTTTCCTATTGTCAGATTATTTTAACACTTATCAGAAATTATACTGGGGAACTGGGGGTATAGTTCAGTGGTATGGAATTTGCTTAGCTGTTTCCAGAACTCAAGTAAAGAAAACCATCCAAAATACACACACACACAGATAATCATTTCACACATAAAGCTCAAATCCTTTTAGCCTAAGCCTTGTCCAATAAGTCTAAATCTCCCACAAGACAGAGGACTCACATATTAGGTTGGAGAACAAATTAAGTTACCTAAAAATAACCTCCAAAGAGTGCTTTTTTCGCTCTTCAATATGTTCTAGGACTTCTGGTTCTGGCTCTTGTACTTAAACCTGCCCCAGGAACCCATCCTCACCTGTCAGGATAGTAGCCCCAGTGCAGAAGAACCTGCTTATCCCTCTTCATGACTGGTCGTACCCATTCCTCTGGGGATAGAGAGAGAAAAGGGAGACAAGTAAGCTAAAGGGGAACACAAAAAGTAACTCTGGAAAAAGTCTAACTGAGCACTCTCCAGTTGCAGCAGGGGACTTGGTAATAGGAACTTAAGATAGGAAGATTCAGGGCTGAAAAGAGAGAGAAGCCTAGGTGCTACATGGTGATCCTTCACCTCCTAGTACAAGCTGTCCACTGCAGAGGCCAGTAAAACCCAGGTCTTACCTTCTTCTAGGTTCCCTGGGACGGGATACACAACATGGGAGGCATTGTTCTTATCCTCAGTGACTGTTCCCTGAATGGCATAAGGAGAAGCAGATCAATATAGTTCTATTTGAATTAATCTTTAGTGTAAATAAACCAATTTAAGATGTAACCATAGATGTGTCTGCTTAATACTCTGCTTAGAGTGGTATTAAAGTTAGTTCCTAGCACACACCAGTTGAGGGGCAGAGGAAAACACCTGGGATTATGGTTAAAGGAGAAAAATTTAAAAAATATTGCTACAAAAAATACCAATACAGGGTTGGGGCTATAGCTCTGTGGCAGAGAGCTTGCCCAGCACGCGTGAGGCACTGGATTCACTCCTCAACACCACATAAAAATAAACAAATAAAATAAAGGCATTCTGTAAATCAACAACTACAAAAAAATGTTTTAAAAAATACCAATACAAAAAAGTATTGCTATAGATAATCCTCTGAATAGATAATCCACACCGGGGAAATTTTTAAGTTGACTAAATGTTCATATTAATGGCATCTGCTTGTTATTATTTAGTTCTAAAGAACAGAGATTTCATTTGTATGAAATCAGGCAATCTCTAGTTTAGTGGAAGTGGATATTTCTTCCCCCAGGCCAATTCAGTCTCTAGGAACAGTGATCAAAAGTGTCAGCATTGGGAAATGGGAGAAACAGGAATAAAAGGCTCAATACTTTTTTTTTTTTCTTCTAGTACTAGGAATTGAACCCAGGGCCTCATGAATGCTAGGCAAGAACTCTTAACACTGAATTACATCCCCAGCCCAAGCTCAATGCTTTAACTCTAGTCTTTGCCAAGTAGAGAAATCCACCTATGTAGTAGAAAGTGGTATTTAAGTGTTGCTTTTTTTTTGACAATTAAAAAGTATTTTTAATTAACATTACTTCCTACGATTTCTTTCTTTATTTTTGATTTGTTCTTTTTAGTTATATATGACAGTAGAATGTATTTTGACATATTGTAGATGGAATATAACTTTCCATTTTTGTGGTTGTACATGATGCAGAGTTATACTGGTAGTGTATCATATAAGAACATAGAAAAGTTATGTCCGAGTCATTCTACTGTCTTTTTTGGAGCTGCTTCTTGATATGGAAAATAGTAGGAAAAGAGTCATGGAATTTCTGAAACCTCTCCTGACCTGCCACTCACCTGGTGTCTCTTGATAATGTCCTTTAATTTCCCCAGCAATTTAGGCTCAATTTCTGGGCACAGAAAAATGTTAGGTCGAGACAGGCAATTATTCTGTGGGATGAAGAAATAGATGAGATGAGGTTATGCGGAAGGAGTCCTTTGGATTCTCACTGAGGGAAGATGATGCATGGGGAAGGTTCGTGAGTATTACCTGTACCAAAGACTTCTCAATGGTCATGAACATTTCTACATTGCGGTCCATGCGTGATGGATTCTGGAAATCGTAACGCCGCCTTGTGAAGAGACAATAATCTAGTGAGTGATATAGCTCATGTCTGGGGATAAGGTGAGGGTATGTAACTCCTTAACATGGGAAATTAGGAGGTACTCTTGGTCACAGATGTTGCCAAAAGAACCCGAGATCTGGGATTCCTGATCTCAACTCCATAAATCCTTCTATACTTAGTCTAAAAGAGTGAAGAAAAGCTTGAGATACCAACCTAAGAATCTCTCTTTCTCTATAACATACATGCTGAGATACACACATAGACACACCCACATTCACTCTTGGAATCTCTTTTTGCTCTGGCTCCCAACTATTTTTCTGACTGATCTAACAAAATAAGAGACACATAGCATTTCTACCTATGTTCCCCCACCCCAGAAAGACCCCAGGGAATTGAAATAGGAGTTTCTCTTTAATCTAAATATAAGAAGCATAGAGATAAGGCATCTCACCATCCCTGGTCACTCTTGAATTTGTAGGCAGCTGCAAGTATGTGGCATAAGGAGCCTCCTGCTTTGAAATCTAGGAAACATTTGATCTATAAAATCCAGACAGGGAAGAAGTATATGAGAGTTAAATTGTAAATTCTCTTTATCACTTAAAAATCCTTTCTCAAAATCCCATGTTGAGGGCTGAGGTTTTGGCTCAATGGTGGAGCACCTGCCTAGTACATGTGAGGTACTGGGTTCAATTATTTTTATGTCAGTACCACATAAAAAATAAAATAAAGGTATGGTGTCACCATGTGGACACCATCAACAACTAAAAAATATTTTAAAAAATTCATGTTGAACTGATCTCCCTCTTAAAGCTGGAATTATTTAACCCTTGAGACAATATAAAGGGTTATATGGCCTAGAAGAGAAAGAAACCAATGTATACAAAGCACCACCTTGTGCCAACCACTTTACTGGGTTACCTCATTTACTATTGCAGAAATCCTATAAGTAAGTATATTAATTCCATCTAGAGATGAAGGAACCAAGACACACAAAGGTTGCTCAAGATCACTGAGCCATCAAATGGCAAAGCCAAGATTTGAACACAAACCTGTGCAAATTTCAATCTTAAACCCTTTTAACTATATCAAGAGATGCAAGGTAACTTGTTACACAACTATTACTAAGGGAATAGTAAACTGGGGACAAGGCCAAACCACCATACCCTGACCAAGGATAGAGACTGTAATAGGTAACAACCCCAATTTTAAAAATAATGAAAATTTCAAATATTTTCACAAATACAATTCCCTCTCCTATTTGGAGGGCTGATCTCCTTTTTTTGCACTCACCGGCAGTTTAGTGAGCGGTGCATTGCTGACATGTTTGCCAAAAACTTCTTCCTGAAATTGTAGCAACTGTACGACCAGACTAGACAGGGACTTGTTAGTAGGTGGTTCAGCTTGTATATACTGGGAAAAGGCAGAGAAAGGAAAGAAAAATAGACCCAGATAATGGTTTATCATCTCCCATATTTCTTCCCCAGGGGCTCTGGAAGACTCTGGGGCATAGAAAATGGTGTCTTTCTCTTCCAAAGAATATGGTAGAAAGGAGACCCTAGAAACCTTTAACCAGAAAACTGGATTCTGCTGCTACTAGCCTAGGCTGCCAGGATTGGATGCTGACAGTAAGGAAAGCGTCCTACTCTTCCTCAGCTACACCCTGAAATTGGAGTTGCAGGATCCTGTTATCTTGGCATCTGATCTCCAGCCAACAGCACAGAGGGTTGTAAAATTCTAAAACTATTAAGTTCAGGCCAGAGAAGCAACACCCCTTAGATGCTCTAAGTGAGGACAACAGTGTATTTCTTAGGGGAACTTTGAGAATGCAACAATTACCCTTACCATGTAGTCTAAAGAAAAAGAAGCAAGGAAGTAAGGTAGGTCAAGCTGAGTGAGCTTGTGCATTCTGCTTCTGCTAGACCTGGGCATAAATGTCTTCCTAGGCCCTCCTAGCTGGGAAGGACTATCTACTCCCAAGCCTGATGAGGAGATGTCTATCCTGAGGAAGCTATATCCAAGACAAGCAACCTTGGGCCTTCTTAAAAACTTCCCTATCATACTACATAGCATCCTAGCCTTCTGTTCTAATTTAAAACTCAGGAGACTTTCTCTTTACCTATTGACCCTTGTTTCCACTGAGAAAAGGACACCTCTCAGTGGGAGGTATAAAAAGATCTGTAAAGGGAAAGGTAAATGACAAAGAGCTAAAAGCATGAAAGATGAACCAGGTCACAAGCTTTCAATCCCCCCAGGGCTGAGTCTAAACCCCTAGACTGATTGATCTCCCTTCAAAAGGTTAAAGGTTTCAGAAGTCTGGGAACTAGAGCCTCACATTGGGGTACAGACAAGCCACAGCCTGGCAGCTGTTTGTCAGGATTCTGACTCCAGCGAAACCTGGAGGGATATCAGGGGCAGGCTCATAACCAGGATTAGTGTGGAGTTCTCCTAAATCACCCATCACACTTCTGACAGGCAACAAAGCTGGGCAGTAAGAATTGGGGAGCTGAAAAAAGCTAGGAAAAAGAACCCATAACTGGGGACAGTGAGAAGGAAGACAGGCAGGCCATCTACAGAAAAAATCGGGCTTAGACACAAAGAAGGCATCAGGAAGAGGCCTGGTAGAAGACAGGTAAGGTTTCTTAAGCTTTTTTTTTTTTTGTTCACTACTTCATTATCCCCAGTTATGGGGTGGGGGCTGGAGATATAAAGCTTATCTGTGCCTCTGGACCCTAAACCCAAAGCAATGCAAATCTAGGCTGCCGGTGACTTCTTTGTGAAGCCTAGGACTGGTCTTAGAAGGGACCACTGCCCAGAAACTCGGTACCCCTCCCCCTGGGAGGTTTTGTTGCCCTTTAGATGGAGGCGAGGTGGGTGATGAGCCATGGAGACAGGTGATACCCGGGTAGAGACCCTTTCGGCCTGCTCTGTGGCTGTTTACCCTCCTGCTTTCATCATCTCTCTCAGAACATACACAAAGCACCAGGGAGGCCTTAGCCCCGCTGGTACCTGGCTCCGTAGGGAGCCCTGGCGGGCGCAGTGGCGGGTACACTGGAGAGGAGGGGGAAGGCGCCCATTCGGCACCTCGTCCACCCCCGGCCCGCAGTCTCTCTGGGGAAAGCCGTGAAGGCGATGGCTTAAGGGAGGGTGGGCTGCAGGCATCCGACAGTGGAGAAAAACAGGGACAGAGGGCACAGCGGTGGGGGCGGGG